>NC_050073.1:120841836-121147965 GCF_009764565.3 Dermochelys coriacea
CATGGAAACTTTTTGAAGACACCAAAATACAGGCTCAACTTAAATGTAAACCCCAAATTAAAAAACCTAGCAAGAGAATGAAAAAAGTGCCACCGTGGTTAAAAAACAAAGTAAAAGAAGCAGTGAGAGGCAAAAAGGCATCCTTTAAAAAGTGGAAGTTAAATCCTAATGTGGAAAATAGAAAGGAATATAAACTCTATCAAATGAAGTGTAAAAATATAGTTAGGAAAGCCAAAAAAGAATTTGGAGAACAGCTAGCTAAAGTAATAGCAAGTCCATCAGAAACAGGAAGCCTGCTAAACAACCAGTGAGGCCACTGGACGATCAAGATGCTAAAAGAGCACTAACGGACGATAAGTCCATTGCGGAGAAACTAAATGAATTCTTTGTGTCTGTCTTCACGGCTGAGGATGGGAGGGAGATTCCCAAACCTGAGCCATTCTTTTTAGGTGACAAATCTGAGGAACTCTCCCAGATAGAGAAGGTATTGGAACAAATTGATAAACTAAAGAGTAATAAGTCACTATGACCAGATGGTATTCACCCAAGAGTTCTGAAGGAACTCAAATGTAAAATTGCAGAACTACTACCTGTAGTTTGTAACCTATCATTTAAATCAGCTTCTGTACCAAATGACTGGAGGATAGCTAATGTGACGCTAATTTTTCAAAAGGGCTCCAGAGGTGATCCCGGCAATTCCAGACCAGTAAGCCTGACTTCAGTACCTGCCAAACTGGTTGAAACTATAATAAAGAACAAAATTGTCAAACACATAGATGAACATAATTTGTTGGAGAAGTGACAACATGATTTTTGTAAAGGGAAATCTTGCCTCACCAATCTACTAGAATTCTTTGAATGGGTCAACAAGCATGTAGACAAGGGGGATCCAGTGGACATAGTGTACTTAGATATTCAGAAGGCCTTTGACAAGATCCCTCTCCAAAGGCTCTTAAGCAGAGTAAGCTGTCATGAGATAAGAGGGAAGGTCCTTTCATGGATTGATAACTGGTTAAAAGATAGGAAACAAAAGGTAAGAATAAATGGTCAGTTTTCAGAATGGAGAAAGGTAAATAGTGGTGTCCCCCAGGGTGTGTACTGAGCCCAGTCCTATTCAACATATTCATAAATGATCTGGTAAACAGTGAGGTGGCAAAATTTGCAGATGATACAAAACTACTCGATAGTTAAGTGCCAGGCAGACTGTGAAGAGCTACAAAAGGATCTCTCAAAACTGGGGGACTGGGCAACAAAATGGCAGATTAAATTCAATGTTGATAATTGCAAAGTAATGCACATTGGAAAACATAATACCAACCATACATATAAAATGATGTGGTCTAAATTAGCTGTTACCATTCAAAGAGACCTTGAGGTCATTATGGATAGTTATCTGAAAACAGCCACTCAACATGCAGCAGCAGTCAAAAAAGCAAACACAATGTTGGACATCATTAAGAAAGGGAGATAATAAGACAGAAAATTTCATATTGCCTCTCTATAAATCCATGGTACGCCCACACCTTGAGCACTGTGTGCAGATGTGGTTGCCCCATCTCAAAAAAGATGTATTGTAACTGGAAAAGGTTCAGAAAAGGGCAACAAAAATGATTAGGGGAACAGTTTTGGTATGAGGCAAGATTAATAAGACTGGGATTTTTCAGCTTGGAAAAGAAACGACTAAGAGGGGATATGATAGAGGTCTATAAAATCATGACTGTTGTGGAGAAAGTAAATAAAGAAGTGTTATTTACTCCTTATAACACAAGAACTAGGGGTCACCAAATGAATTAATAGGCAGCAAGTGTAAAACAAACAAAAGGAACTATTTCTTCACACAGCACACAGTCAACCTGTGGAACTCTTTGCCAGAGGATGTTGTGAAGGCCAAGACTATAACAGGGTTCAAAAAAGAACTAGATAAGTTTATGGAGGATAGGTCCATCAATGGCTATTAGCCAGGATGGGCAGGGATGGTATCCCTAGCCTCTGTTTGCCAGAAGCTGGGAATGGGTGACGGGGTGGATCACTTGATGATTACCTGTTCTGTTCATTCCCTCTGGGACACCTAGCATTGGCCACTGTCAGACGACAGGATACTGGGCTAGATGGCCTTTGATCTGACCCAGTATGGCCGTTCTTATGCTCTGATGAAGAAGAGAGATGATGCTGGCACTGAAGAGCTTACAAACTAAATTACATAAACAATCTAGAGCAGGGGTGGGAAAACTATGGCCTGGGGGCCACATCTGACCCTTCAGATGTTTTAATCCTCGAGCTTCTGCCAGGGAGTAGGATCCAGGGCTTGCGTTGCTCCAGCACTGCAGCCAGTGGATTGCCCAATTCCGTGTGTGCTGTGGCTCTGTGTGGCTCCCAGAAGCAGTGGCATGTCCCCCCTCCAGCTCCTATGCATAGGGTCAGCCAAGGGGCTCTGCAGCTCTCATTGGCTGGGAACCATGGCCAGTGGGATCTGCAGGGGAAACACACAGATCTGGAGATCTACCTGTGTGGAGGACAGGGCCATAGCGGGGCCTAAGCATGCACTTAAGTATATTTCTATTCAGAAAAGCATGTAATCATGTGCTTAGATACTTTCCTGAAATGGGCCTTTGTTAGGTATGGATTCTGAGGAGACTTCTCTCCACAGCCCCTTAGTTATGTCTACACTTAAAATTCTATAGTGGCACCACTATAGGGCTTCCATTTCGACACTCACTACAGTGAAGGCAGGGGTTCTCTGTTGAGCTAGTGCTGTCTACATGGGGTCTTAGGTTGGCTTAACTATGTCGTTCAGGGGTGTGGATTTGTCACACCTCTGAGTGAGGTATCTTGGTGGATCTAATTTTCTAATGTAGACCAGCCCTGAGCCTTGTAACTAAAGCTACATCTCTAAAGCTATGGAGAGCAGATCTGACAATACCATTTGGCACTTATGACTAAAACATTATGGACAAGAAAAACGTGCAGCAATTTGATAGTGTGCTGTAGTTGTGTTTAGAGTTTTTACTACAGTAGGAAAAAGGAAGGATGGTCTTATCGGTACAGCAGTGGAGTGAGACTCAGGAGACCTGCATTCAGCTCCTAGGGTCTGTCACAAGACTTTCTCTGTGACTTTGGGCAAATCACTCTTTGAGTCACTTTCCCAGCTGTAAAATGGGGCAATACTTCTTTTGTGTGACTTTTTTTTATTTAGATTGTATGCACCTTGGGGCAAAGATTATCTCTTACTATGTTTCCATAGCACCTAGCTCAGTGGTGCTCCAGTCCCAGTTGGGGGCCTGCAAACACTATCATAATACAAATAATTGATAAAGTAAACACCTTGCTATCCCAGTATTTCTCAGTTGCATTCTGCTACAACATTGCAGTAGGCTATTTGCTTTTAAAAGCAGCAACAATTTATGGTTTCACAGAGTAAGTTCTAGTAGTAATGACAGACATAGTTCATCACTAATCAATGGAGGTATATATTCAGCATGGCAAAGAATATACTTTCTGATACCTGTTTGAATTATGATGCAGATGGTGGCCTCTGAATTACGTGTGGAATAATTGTAGTGTTACTCAATGTGGCATTTTGTACATGGGATGCAGAACTTTTATGATGGCCAATAGTCTGAAACTCATTCAAGCAATAAATTTACTTGCCTTTGAGTTTACAAGGCAATAAACAGTTAAGGCCTTTGACCTCAGCATTTACCAAATACATTTGCAGCAGTTGTGTTTATTGACAACTATTTATAGGGAAGTATTTTATACTGAATTTCACATGTGAAATAAATAGTGATTTAATTTTGCAGATCTTTTTTTTCTTCCTTTTGGTTTCCATTTCTGCTTCCTGGCTATTTGATTTCTTTCACTTTATTGGAGTTTCAGGCTAATGCAGCAGAAAAATCTGCTTTTGACTGGGACAGTTAATTTAAAACTGTTAGAAAATTCCTCTAGCTTTATTTAGCTGAGTAGGTTAAAAGTACGTTTATGCAACATTTTCAAAGCATTGTGTGAGGTTTTATCTAAGGGACTCTCATTAGGCTCAGTAGGATTTACTGGTTTGGAAATGGTCCCTTTATTTGAACAGGAAGCCCAAAGAGTAAAACAATAACAATTAAAGCCCCTTTTCCATGAGTTGGGTGAATAGAGAGTACTCAGCATCTTCCACTGGGTGCTCAGGAACATCGCAGGACCAGGCTCTGAGATGCATCCAGAATGTCTGTCATGGAGGTTGGTGTCAATAGAGCTATCATACAGACCAGGGGCTCAGTCCTGCCCTATGAAAAGTCCCCTTTGCTGCTGAGGATTCCCCCCCATTGGAGCATGTTGGAGGTAGGGAAGGGTGGGTTGCTGGAATTTTAGCCAACACCAGAGCCGTCCTGAGGCTGCTCTGATTTAGACCAAGGGCTAAACTAGACCTTGGCTGGCCACAGGGTTGCTAGGAGCAGAAAGGTAGCACCCCTTCTCCCCCATCCCTCAAATGAGTGCATATCAGGGCAGTTGAGGATTTAGCCCTGAGTTACTATTCCCAAAACAAGCACTGCTTTTGGAGTTGACACTTTTAAAATGGCATTGGCCTTAATCCAGCCAAACACTTGAGCAGGTGTTTAACTTTAAGGATGAAAATTTGACTTCAGTGGGACAATGCACAAGTTTAAAGGTAAGCACATGCTTGAGCACTTTGCTGGATCAGGGCCAACAGGCTCATTACCTTTCAGCATTGAGCCCATAAGATGCTGGTTTGAATCTGTTGAGCTGTTTAGACTTGACGGCTTTTTTTTAAAAAAAAAAAAAGATCTTGTTTCAGATGGAATGAAAATAATTAAATTTTGAAAATAATGGGTTAGATCCTCTGCTGGTGTAAATGAGTATACCTTCAATGATTTCAGTGGAACTACACCTATTTACACCAGTTGAGGATATGGGCCAAAATTTTGAGGGTAATGTATCCTTTTCTTTTTGTAACTTTTTTTTTTTAAAGAACAAGATGTTTATATATAAATATCTACAGAGCATGTGCAGTAATTTGCATAAGGCCTTAGCATTACAAAACCTTTTAGAAAATCTTATGCACTCGACAGCCAGAGCCTCAACTGAAGTCAGAGGAATTATTGTCAGTGGTTAGGCTGATGATGTGCTGAGACTACAGCCTATTATGCTGACCAATATTGTCTCATTGTTTCCTTAAAAAGAAAAGGAGTACTTGTGGCACCTTAGAGACTAACAAGATCCCATGGTTTCCTTGTATTCCTCCATCTGTCTGTATCCATCTTTTGTCTCTTGTCTTACTCTTAGATTGTAAGCTATTTGGGGAAGGGACTGTCTTGTTCTGTGTTTGTATAGTGCCTAGCACAATGGGGTCTGGGTTCATGACCAGGACTCCTAGGTGCTATTATACTACTATGATTAATAATAATAGCGTCATGTCTTATTGTATAATGGTGAGTTTCAATCACAAGACATAAGAAAATAGTCCTCAAATGTTTAAATTAGTAAGTAAAGAAGAGGCTTTATTAATGCAGCTTCCCCAGCTTGCTTTGTGAATTTCACTTCCAGTCTGTATCCTGATTTCATAGATTCATAGATACTAAGGTCAGAAGGGACCATTCTGATCATCTAGTCCGACCTCCTGCACAGCGCAGGCCACAGAATGTCACCCACCCACTCCTATGAAAAACCTCACCCATGTCTGAGCTATTGAAGTCCTTAAATCATGGTTCAAAACTTCAAGGAGCAGAGAAGCCTCCCTCCAGTCAACCATGCCCCATGCTACAGAGGAAGGCAAAAAAACCTCCAGGGCCTCTCCAGTCTGCCCTGGAGGAAAATTTCTTCCCGACATATGCATTAGAAATCTGTGGAAATAACCTGAAGTGGAGCTGACTCATGTTGAAGTGGTGACACACCAGAGTTTTGGGGTGGGCTACATTATTTTCTTGGCACCTCTGTCCTCTGGTTAATGAGGTGGCAGTGATGGCTGGCTCAGAGTAAGGCACTGTGAGATGAAGTTGTGGAGAAAAGCCCATTGCCTTGTTGGACTGGGCTTATAGTTGGCACAAGATCCCAATTAAGGAAATCCCTTATGAGGGGCCCCCAATAAAGAAATTAGGCCACTATTGTTGCATAGTATTAAGAGGGGACAGGCATGTCAATCTGAAGGGACGAATGCATGCAGGTTCATTAGAACCAAATATGAGTCCAATTTAAAAAAATGACATGAAGGAGGACCATCTGGGCAGCCTGACCATATGACAAAGTAAAAGGCAACTCTGGAGCTGTCAGCACAACTGTGTGTGGAGCATGCCAAGAAGCCAGATGGTGTTCCTGCTGCAGAAAGATTATTTTCCACAGCTCAGTGCTGAGGGCTTCTGATGTAAATCTCTGACCCATGTGTGGCCATGGGCACTGGACCCTACTGCTGGATAAAATAATGAAGGCGGAAGAAAGGGAGAAATCATGTACTTACTGAGGATGATTTATAAACTAAAAACAAATTAATTGGAGCCATGGAGTCCACTTAAGTGGAAAAAAAATTAATCTGTGTTATAATATTTAGTGATTTATGTGTGTGGTTAACAGCATCTGCCTTTATCTCTAGGCCTCTGAACTCTAGTCCTCCCCACAAAGAGCGACAATGTATGTATTTTTTTTTATTTTGTGTGTTTAGTTAATTTAAAAATGCATGTTATAGAATCAGGGAACTAGATGCATGCTTAAAATCACTGCTCAGCTATCTGATCACTGCTCAGCTATCAGCCTGTGTCGCTTTCCATCCCTTTCTGTCTTCTGTGCATCCATCTACTGAGAAATGTAAAGTGCTCGGGGCAAGAACTTGTCTTCATGCTTGTTCAAGAATCATCTATCACACTATTGGCACAATAATGATCATTAATAATTTTGCAATTATATGGCATCCTTTCATCTCAAAGATTACAAAGGGCTTTTTAACTAGACTTTGCACTTACATTGCCACTGAAAGGAAGGCACCTCTGAAGTGGAGGGTGGTACTTAGATGGCCATTCAGGGTGAAATTCACTCCATGCAGAAGGCCAGCACAAAGATCCATGTTATAGCCAAGTGTCTAAGCCAAAAAAATGTGAAGTTCCCCAGATTGAGAGCTTTGTACCTGGAATTCTGGTTTGGATGGTTTATTCTCCTCTTGGCATTTGAAGGTTTTGAATATATCCTCCCATATGAACCCATTCTCCCAAGATTGTGCATTGACACAGACAGGATATGAAGACATCAGAAGGAGAATCAGCATGAAAAGTCTTTTCCCTATCTCCCATTTCCTATGGGAAAAATCCTCAACATGGTACATATACTGGGTACATGGGCTGTGCTCATAGATATCCCACTGAGACCTAGGGGCAGAAATCCTCCCCGACCTCCCAAACTGCAGAGTAGCAAAAAGAAAAGGAGTACGTGTGGCACCTTAGAGACTAACAAATTTATTTGAGCATAAGCTTTCGTGAGCTACAGCTCACTTCATTGGATGCATTCAGTGGAAAATACAGTGGGGAGATTTATATACACAGAGAACATGAAACACTGGGTGTTACCACTGTAAGGAGAGTGATCAGGTAAGGTGAGCTATTACCAGCAGGAGAGAGGAAAAAAAACCTTTTGTAGTGGTAATCCAGGACGGCCATTTCCAGCAGTTGACAAGAATGTGTGAGGAAAGTAGGGGGGAAAATAAACATGGGGAAACAGATTTACTTTGTGTAATGACACATCCACTCCCAGTCTTTATTCAAGCCTAATTTAATGGTGTCCAGTTTGCAAATTAATTCCAATTCGGCAGTCTCTCATTGGAGTCTGTTTCTGAAGTTTTTTTTATTGAAGAATTGCCACTTTTAGGTCTGTAATTGAGTGACCAGAGAGATTGAAGTGTTCTTCGACTGGTTTTTGAATGTTATAATTCTTGATGTCTGATTTGTGTCCATTTATTCTTTTACATAGAGACTGTCCGATTTGGCCAGTGTACATGGCAGAGGGGCATTGCTGGCACATGATGGCATATATCACATTGGTAGATGTGCAGGTGCCACAAGTACTCCTTTTCTTTTTGCAGATACAGACTAACATGGCTGCTACTCTGAAACCTGCAGAGTAGCAGTGAACTATTGTAGTCTTGGAGCTGCAGTGGCTTCCACATGTAATCTTTTATCCACTGACTAGCCCTCTCCTCCCCATCACCATTCAAACCTTCTTTTACAGTGGTGAGAGCAGCCACTGGAACTGTGCAAAATGACTGAGGATCTTCTCTGCAGGCTAATGGAACTGCTTTGGTTCTTTGGCAATAAGGCATTTTTGATCCTAAGAATACCATCAGTTCCTGTGAATCACCTAGGGAAAGTCACCTCCAAGGCCGGCAGGTGCTTGGAGCGGCACATTTGCAGGGGCAGCATTCGGGTCATCCTTTTTTTTTTTCCCTTGGGGGCCGTCCCTGTGCTGTAGAAGCTGTCCCGGCCCACAAGGAGGGGAACCCAGAGCTGGGGCGGCAGGGGATGCGGGTGTGGGGGGGGAGAGAGCCCAGGGCTGGGGTGGGGGGCAGCCAAAACTTTTTTTGCTTGGGGCGGCAAAAAACCTAGAACTGGCCCTGGTCACCTCTTTGTTGCAGAATACCTACAGTATAACATATACCTTACAAAGCACATTTGGATCTGTGCTGTTTTTTTTACCAGCTAAAGAAAGAACAACCCCCCAGTCCACCATAATCATCTTTGATATTCACAATCAAAATACACTCCACCAGGAGACCAACAAATAGGGGATAGGGCTGGTCTAAAATATTCCATTGAAACTTTTTGATTGAATATAATTTTTAAAGTACATCAGAAGCAGGAAGTCTGCTAAGCAACCAGTGAAGTCACTGGACGATTGAAATGCTCAAGGAGCACTCAAGGAAGATAAGGCCATTGTGGAGAAACTAAATAAATCTTTGCATCAGTCTTCATGGCTGAGGATGTGAGGGAGATTCCTACACCTGAGTCATTCTTTTTAGGTGACAAATCCAAGGAACTGTCCCAGATTGAGGTGCCATTATAGGTGGTTTTGGAACAAATTGATCAATTAAACAGTAGTAAGTCACCAGGACCAGATGGTATTCACCGAAGAGTTCTGACGGAACTCAAATAGGAAATTTCAGAACTACTAACTGTAGTATGTACCTTATCATTTAAATCAGCTTCTGTACCAGATGACTGGAGTATAGCTAATGTGTCACCAATTTTTTAAAAAGGCTCCAGAGGCAATCCCGTCACTTTCAGATTGGTAATCCTAACATCAGTACCAGACAAATTGGTTGAAACAATAGTAAAGAACAGAATTATCAGATGCATAGATGAATATGATTTGTTGGGGAAGAGTCAACATGGTTTTTGTAAAGGGAAATCATGCCTCACCAATATACTAGAATACTTTGAGGGGGGTCAACAAGCATGTGGACAAAGGTGATCCAGTGGATATAGTGTACTTAGATTTTTAGAAAGCCTTTGTCAAGTTCCCTCATCAAAGTCTCTTAAGCAAAGTAAGCTGTCATGGGATAAAAGGGAAGTTTGTCTCATGGATCAGTAACTGGTTAAAAGATAGGAAACAAAGGGCAGGAATAAATGGTCAGTTTTCGAAATGGAGAGAGGTAAATAGTGGACCCCAGGGGCAAGGCCATCCCTAGGGATTGTGGTGACCTATGCAGCCCCCCTGTGGCTAGTCCTGGGACTCCACGGTGGGGGGCATTCCAGGCCTCCGTGGGGGGAGGGGTGGCTGTACCCAAGGGGTTTGGGAGGCATCTGAAGCAGGAAGCCTGCCAAACAATCAGTGGAGTCACTGGACAATCGAAGTGCTAAAGGAACACTCAAGGAAGATAAGGCCATTGTGGAGAAGCTTAATGAATTTTTTTTTGATTGGTCTTCACTGCATAGGATTTGAGGGATACTCCCAGGCCTGTGTCACTTTTTAAGTGACACATCTGAGGAACTATCCCAAACTGTGGTATAAATAGAGGAAGTTTTAGAACAAATTGATAAATTAAACAATAATAAGTCACCAGAACTAAACGGTATTCACCCAAGATTTCTGAAGGAACTCAAATATCAAATATGAAATTGCAGAACAACTAACTCTGATATGTAACCTATTGCTTAAATCAGCCTTTTTACGAGATGCCTGGAGGATAGCTAATGTAACACTGATTTTTTTAAAATGGCTCCAGGGGTGATCCTGGCAATTATGGGCCAGTATACCTAACTTCAGTACCAGGCAATTGGTTGAAATGATCAGAAACATAGATGAACACGGTGTGTTTGGGAAGAATAGACATGGACTTTTGTAAAGGAAAATCATGCCTTGCCAATCTATTAGAAATCTTTGGGGGTATCAACAAGCCTGTGGACATGCGTGTTCCAGTAGATATAGTATACTTGGAATTTCAGAAAGCTTTTGACAAGGTCTCTGACTAAAGGCTCTGAAACAAAGCAAGCAGTCATGGGATAAGAGGGAAGGTCTTCTCATGGATCAGTAACTGGTTAAAAGACAGGAAACAAAGGGCAGGAATAAATGGTCAGTTTTTGCAGTAGAGTGAAGTAAATAGTACAGGAAGGACTCCCACAAGGGCCTGTACTGGCACCACTGCTGTTCAGCATATTTATAAATGATCTGGAAAAAGCGTAACCAGTGAGGTGGTTTGCATAACCAAACAAAACTACTCAAGATAGTTAAGCCCAAAGCTGACTGTGAAGTGTTATAAGGGGATCTCAGAAAACTGGATGGCTATGCAACAAAAAGGCAGATGGATGTTCGATGTTGACAAATGCAAAATAATGCACATTGGAAAACATAATCCCAGCTATAATGTACAAAATGATGGGGTCTAAGGTAGCTGTAACCACTCAAGAAACAGTTCTTGGAATCATCGTGGATAGCTACAGGAAAATATCTGCTCAATGTGTAGCAGCACTCAAAATAACTAACAGAATGTTAGGGATCATTAGGAAAGGGATAGAAAATAAGACAAAAAATATCATAATGCCACTATACATATCAATGGTACGCTCACACCTTGAATACTGTGTGCAGCTCAGGTCACCCCATGACAAACATGATATATTAGAACTGGAAAAAGTACACAGAATGGCAACAAAAATGATGAGGTGTATGGAACACCTCTCAGATGAGGAGAGATTAAAAAGACGAGGACTGTTCATTTGAGGAAAGAGACAATTAAAGGGGGATTCCATAGAAGTCTATAAAACCATGACTGGTATGGAGAAAGCGAACATGGAAGTGAAGTTTCCCCCTTCACATAATACAAGAACCAGGGGTCATCCAATGAAATTAATAGGCAGCAGGTTTTATAAAAGCATAAGGAAGTACGTTACACAATGCACAGTCAACCTGTGGAATTCGTTGCCAGGGGAGTTTTGAAGGCCAAAAGTATAATTGGATTAAAAAAAGAATTAGATACATTCATGGAGGATAGATCTGTTTATGGTTATTAGCCAAGATGGTCAGAGATGCAACCCTATGATCTGGTGTCCCTAAACATCTTACCGGCAGAAGCTGGTACTGGACAATAGGACGGATCACTTGCCAGTTGCCCTGTTCTGTTCATTCCCTCTGAAGCATCTGGCACTGGTTACTGTCGGGATGCAGGATACTGAGCTAGATGGACCATCTGACTGACCAACTATGTATGTTCTTATGTTCTGAAGTTTCCTTTGTAGTGCATGCCAGTAAAAAGGAAGTTAATACCAGCTGCTTGGAGATGCAGTTGTCAAATTTGATTGGTGCTCTACAGAAACTCCACAAATGAAGACTGCCCAGATGGATGCACTGAATTAGTCCATTGGCCACTGGCTTTGCCCTTGCTTCCCCACTCTGAGCTGCTCCTGCTATTTATGGGACTGTGAGAGCCTGCTCAGCATCTCCTGGTGATAAAGGGGTTGTGGATGGTTTGCATTGATGCTCCCCTCACTTCTCCTGCCAAATTGCTGCTACTGCGGACCTGCAGCCTCCAAGGAGCAAATGGAGCCCATTTTTGTGAACTGTACACTTTAATCTTGCATTAAACCAGAGATTTAACAATCCAAACAGTTTAATATTTGTATCATTTTATTGTGCAGTATCCATTTCCCAAGTGCATAAATGAATCCTGCCAAAGTGATCAGATGCGAGTTCATCTCTAGCGACATTTTAATTAATTTATGACGATAAAATGGGAAAAGAAATACATATGTACCAAAAAATTAAACATGAAATGAAACTAAGAAACTAGAGCTCTGAGGTCTTTGAAAAACCCACTCTGTGATCAGATTCTTTTGCCGCCTTTATCTTTTATTAAAAGCTCTGCAAAGGCAAAAGGCTACAGAAGCTATAGTGAAAACCAAAGGAGGTGTTGCCAACTCTACTGACTATATCACAAGCCTTGTGATATTTAGTGTTTTTCTTAAAGCCGCAGCTCTTGGAGTTGTGGAATATTTTTAACAATTTCGGCTTTTATGTAACATGAAAAGTAAATGTCTGTCCTCATGATTTTGTAGAAAATCGTAAGAACATGAACCCTAAAGGCTCAAAACCCAGAAACCAAATAAAAAAGAACCCAAATCTGTTTCTTTTAAAACCTAATGATTTTGTGGGGCCTGACTCATGATTTTTGAAAGCTTGCAGTTGACAATATTGGAGATAAATAACTAATCAGCTGACCATGGCTATGTAGGGATCACTAGCATATTGATACTTGAGCCAGAATTTGTTTGGCCCCATGCATGGGTGCATTGTAGCTGAGACGTTACAAGCAGCAGCCTTTGACCTTCTAGCCCCGGGGTTCTCAAACTGGGGGTCGGGACCCCGCAGGGGGTCGCAAGGTAATTACATGGGGGTCGCGAGCTGTCAGCCTCAAACCCCAAACCCCTCTTTACCTCCAGCATTTATAATGGTGTTAAATATATAAAAAAGTGGTTTTAATTTATAAGGGGGGGGTTGCACTCAGAGGCTTGCTATGTGAAAGGGGTCATCAGTACAAAAGTTTGAGAACCACTGTTCTAGCCCTTTGACCTCTCCTCCACCCTTCATCTGTTGCTTGTCTTCTTGGGCCCTGTGCCTTCAAGTGACTAGGGGGGCAGGCTCCTTGCCTGCACTTTCACTTCCAGGTTCTTAGAATAGTAGTATAAATCTGGGTCAGCAACTGTGTCACAATGTTGACGCTGCCCTAACAGAAACAATGAACAATAACAGGCTGGATACCCTGATATGGAATAGCACCTTACTACAGGACTTGTCCCATTGATTTCACTGGGGCTACATTTGCAAAGTAATATGAGCAAGGGTATTGCAATCTGGCTCAGTGAACATAAAATCAATACACTTTTTTTGTTCTGTACTAACGCAGCTAATTCTTTAAACATGACAATAATTCCATACAGAGCACTTTGTGTCCTTTAAATTAAGAATCTAAATTATTCCCAGTTTAGAAGAAACGGCTATAAATAAACATTCTAGCTGAACAATGTAAATGAGTAAAACTGTAGACACTCACTTAAGCCCAGTGGTGCAAGTGGAATCCATTTCTTATGTACTGGGGGGACGGGAGGCACATGATCTCCTCACGTGACCCTCCATGTGACTCCTCCCCACCCCTAGCCTGGGGCCCCCATGCTCTCCCCATCCCCTCCCCATGATTCACGCACCTTACCTGGGGGGGCGGGTCTCTGTCCTCCTCCCGCTGTGCTGGAGAAGCAGAACATGTACTGCCGCATCCCATCCATGCAGGGTGTCCTCCATGCAGGGTCTCCTGCTGGAGGACGGGGCTGGGGGTGGTACAGCATCCACGCCGGAGGAGCTGCTGCTGTGGGACCACCCGGTGGCCCCATGTTCTGCTCCTTTCCCCTCTCCAGTTTCCAGGAGAGCTTTGCTGGGAGCCAGAGGAGATGCAGCTCCATGGAAGGGCAGGGGGGTGGGGCTGGGGTTCTGCTCCTTTCTGCTCCGCTGTGGTTCCCAGGAGAGCCCTGAAATGCATGGAAAGGAAAGGAGCAGAATGTGGGGCCACCAGGCAGCCCCATGCCTGCAGCTCTTCCAGCGTGGCTGTACCGCTCCCTGCCCCGCCCACAGCCCTGTCTTCTGGCAGGGCTGTTGTACAGACAGAGAAGACCCTGTGTGGAGGGGCTGGGGGCAGTACAGCTGTGCCAGAGAAGCTGCGGTCATGGGGCCACCTGGTGGCCCCATGTTCTGCTGCTCCTTTTTCCGGTACGCCATACCAGCTATAAGTATCTTGCTGGTATGGCGTATCGTACTGCCCTCCTTACACTGCTGCTTAAGCCTCTCAGCACATACCACTGGTGACTATTCTCTGGGAACGGTTTTCCACCCAGTTATGCACCCACCTTATAGTACAGGGGTGGGCAATAATTTCACAGGGGGGCCACTCCATGAATTTTGGTAAGTCGTCACGGGCTGCACATTTCTTGTTAATGAAATTACCTCGCCATCTATTGTAAAAAGACCCCATTACATTCTCTACACAACAAACTAGTTACACTTAATAACAATTAACTGAATACACGATTATCCAAAGCTTATCTTACAAGGCAATTTATATTGCAAACTGTTTTGTGAACACTTGTAAAATTTGTAATAATAACACTAACTCTAAACTTTTACTTACAGCTTACGTTCATTATTAAAATTAAGTGTAAAAGAAGAAATGAAACTCACTCAGTGTGAAGAAGCAAGTAGCTGATGGGCATTAACAAGGGAGGTGAAGTCAGGTGTCATTTCTGTTGTTGCAATGCCGAGCACTGCTGCAAGGTGGTCATCATTGATAGAAGGTCTGTTCTTTGATATATTGAATTTCATCACAGAAAATGTCTGTTCGCAGACGTAAGTTGATCTGAACGGTACAAGGATCTTTTGGGCATGAGCCTTGATCTTTGGAAAAAGTTCTGTTCATTGAGAGATGCGTAAAACCTCAGAAGTGGTGCTGATTTGAATTGCTCCGCAAGCAATGCATCACATTGCAAGTCAATAAGCTCAAATTGGAAGTCACTTGGAGCGTTGTCCACATCACATGTGAAAGGGGAGGAGATCAAAGCCATGTCATTTTCTATCATTCTAAAATCCTCGAAGCAGCAAGAAAATTCAGTATGCAAAGTGAGCAGTAATAACATGTACCTTTCCAGGTTCTGGTCAGATATTGTAATCTGTTGCAAAGTGGGGAAGTGCATGAACTGCTTGTTTCCAATCTGACGGGAGAAAAGGAGCAACTTTGTCATGAAAGACTTGACAAGGGAATACATGTCATGAGCAAAAAGCCCCCTACCTTGCAGTTTTGCATTCGGTTTGTTCATGTGATCTGTAACATCAATGGCAAATGTGAAATCAGAGAGCCTGTCACATTGTTCAATTGAGGGAAATCCACATCTTTTCCTTTCATTTTCAAAAACAAATTAATCTCTGCTCTCGGACACTACACTCTTTTCAGAACTTTCCCCAAACTAAGCCATCTCACGTTTGTATGGTACTGAACATCCCTGAGCTCTGACTCAGACTCCTCCAGCAGAGAGACAAATTGCCTGTGATTTAATGCTCTTGCTCTAATAAAGTTGACTAGCTTTGTAATTGTATTCTTGACATTGCTTAATTTCAGAACGCTTTTGCAGTGGATCTCTTGGTGAATAATGCAATGTAGAAAAATTATTTTCTGCTCTGGGTTTGTTTCTGTCACTTGGTCTTGTACTCTTTTCAACAATCCAACATTTTTGCCTGTCAGATTAGGGCTTCCATCAGTGGTCACACTCGCCAATTTCTTCCACCCAATACCAATTTTGAGACGCTGTTGTTTCCTGCCTCCAGTAGATCTTTTCAGTAGTCGTATTTTTAATTGATTGCATAGATGCCAGTTCTTCTGTGAGCTCAAAATTTGTGTGCTGCCGATGGGGGAGAGAGGGACAAAAGGGGCCCCAGCAGTTTAAAGGGCCTGGGGCTCCCAGCCACCGCCGCTGCTACCGCAGTAGTGGCAGCGCTGGTGGCTGGAGCCTCGGGCCCTTTAATTTGCCACCGGAGTCTCAGGTGGTGCAGGTTGGGCAGCGCTGAAGGGCTGGCTGGGGGAGGCTAGCCCCAGCCCCAGCTCCTTCCGCCTGTGTCCCCACTCCTTCTGGGGGCCCGGAGCCAGCCCCTCCTACTTTGCTCAGGGGCCCAGAAATTGTTGGCAGCCCTACAGCTGCCTCAGTTGTTTCAGTTGCTGGGGGTCATGACGGGCCGGACAGAAATATTAGAATGCGGCCCATGGGCCGTATTTTTCCCATCCCTGTTATAGTATCTCTATCTAAGTTGTATTACCCTGATTTGTTCATGAGAAGTCATGCGAGACAGTATCAAAAGCCTTACTAAAGTCAAGATATACCATATCTACCTTTTCCCCCTGATCCACAAGGTTGGGGTCCTATGGAAAGAATAGCATGTGATTATGTAATTAAAGACATATGATAAAGTGTATCCAGAAGGTGGCCAAATTAAGGTTGCATAGGTGGCCTGAATTTTGGCATTTTCCTCACTTTTAAATGCTTGACTTTGCAATCTTAATAATCTGTTAACAATATTTTTAACATATTACTACAGTATTTTTGGATGTAATAAATAATAAAGAATGATGCCTTTGAAGCCTGCATTTCATCCTCAGCTCAGTGAAGCATTTCTAATCTTTTTCCCAATGAGCCTAGAGGAGCTTTTTTGTAGAGTTCAGATCCTTGACAAATAGTTAGCAGCAGCATTTTAGAAAACAGACTTAGTGCCATCTTCCAAAAATGTGCATGTGCATTTTGCCTCTGCAGCTATTTGAGCAGCCAGGCATCTCATGCATACTCAAAAGGGATTTGCACACATAAGTCAGGAAGTTGGAAATACAAGTATTTGACTAATGTGCCCAAATGGGTTTACCTGCAGTTCAGAGTGTTTACTTTTGTAGGTTGTATTTAAAATTAATTCTTTAAATATTATTTAGTATTTAAGGAGATGATCCAACTCCCATTACAATAAATGTAACAAGTTCCATTGTCAATTCAATGGGAGCTGGATTAGGCCTAAATATTAGACTAGGGCCCTGTTTCAGCAGAGCACTCCTGTCCAGCTAAATATTTATGCACATGCTTAAATTTTAAGCACATATTTAATCCCACTGAAGTCAATGAGATTTAAGTACACGCTTAAAGTTAGCCATATGTTTAAATGGTTTAAGCAAATGCCTAACTACAAAAACATGAGTAATCCCATTGATTTCATGAGAACTACTCATATAATTAAATTTAAATATGTGCTCAAGTTCCTTAGTGAATCAGCCCGTGGGGTCAATTGTAATTTTAAGGCACTGATTTGAGTAGGGGCAATGTGGTATCCTGCTTTTGTGGACTTATATAAAATCTTGAATGTGATTTTAACACAGTTGCTTTGCATTCACTTGCTTTTGTTTTTTAATTGTAAAATGTAAAAGTTATGGACTAAAGTTATGAAATCAACTTCCAGCCTACAAATTGTCCTGTTACACTGTGGCAATGGTAGAAAATGGAATAATCCTGGGTATGATCTATGCCTCACAGTGCACGGACCCAGTCAGCCAACAGACTACAAAGCCTCATGGGCAATGGCTCAAGACTCCAAACCTAAGGGTTAAATACTCAGAATAATTGTCAAAAAGGAAATAGTCCCCTGAATGGAGTTGTGGCATGTCAAGTTTCACATTTCCATGGTAGTATTTTTTTAATTAAAAAAAGGTTCTGAACTGTCATGATCCAAATTTGGTTTTAAAAAAATACTGGCTCAGGGGATGTGTGTTTTTTAATTCAACTCTTCCCCTGAGGCAAAGTCCTGCTTGTTTACTGATATGAGTAGCCCAAGAGAGTTAGGTGAGCAGGCTTTGGGCCCAGGAGTGAATTGTATGTACTTTTCCAGTAGAAACATAGTCAGACTTTTAACTAAAGTGGTGCTGGTGCTAGAGGTTGGCTGCTCTAATGCAGATGTTGCATGACTAAAGTGGGTCAATCCAGAACAGTATTTCATTGGCAAGATTTAACATTCTTAATGCAAAGTGAGCCCTCTACCAGGGCCTCTTGTGCTGCAGGTTTTAGACTTTAATGAGGTAGATATTTAATCAATTTTAGAGTACATTGGCATCTGCATTTTGCATATGTTTCAAATAACTATGAAATTTATACGCGGATGAAGTAATTGAAGTATAGCCTGATTTCTGAAGGGCACAGAGTCTTTATTGGAGTGTAATTTGAAGAGATTGGGGATCAATCAAAGCATCTTAAAATTAAGAGTTTTCTGCAGCTGGGACACTCCCAGGTTGAGATTCGTTGCTTTCAGTTTTATAGCTCAACTTTTCCCCCCAAATCAAATAGTTCATTAGAGAGTTGTAACCAGGATTTTTTAACTGTCACATCTGAAAATTAAAGGTCTCTTTGAAAACCTGATATTCTGTAGAGGTGCCCCCAAAGTAAAAGCCCTCAAATCCAAGCACATGCCTGAACTCTGAGAAGGGGGCTTGGATTCTAAACCCAGATCCACATTTCATAGTTTATATCTCAGAATTTGAATTTAATATTCAGCTTTTGAGTTTAATTGTTCCTACAGCAGTTTCAGTCCTGGCAATGAGTTACTGCTCTTAGGGAAAATAATAGTTTTTATCATCCAAACAACTTTCTATCCTTAGCAAACGACTCGTATTCTATCATACCAAAGTATTGGGTCCAAGAACATCTGAGCTGTAAAATATAAATCTGAGTTGTGTTGTATAGGCCCATTGCAGCCTTTGATGATATTGCTTTATAAATTCTCTTGCCGTCACAGAGATAAAAAGTAGAGATAAAAAGAGAGTAGATTTTCAAGCTTTTCTCCTCAGAGTATAATTGATTAATTATTCACTTAGGGCCAGACTCTGATACACTTATGTTAAATAGTACTGTACAGTATGAGGAGTTCCACTGAAGTCAAGGAGCTCTGTGAATAAGGGTATCAGCATCTGGACCTGCGGACCTGATCCAAAGCCCACTGAAATCAATAGAAAGATTCCCATTGACTTCAGGGGGCTTTGTATCTGGCCCTTACCAGTCTAACTTCCACTGAAGTCAGAGACTTAACATTGATTTTAATGACAGTGGAGTTGGGCCTTTTATAAGTTCTCATAGATATCTGACCCATTTAGGTACCTCCTGCTACCTCTAAATTTCAGCATCACCATGTTTGGATGGATCAGAAATGCCCATAAATTATTACAGTAGAACCTCAGAGTTATGCACACCTCTGGAATGGAGGTTGTAACTCTGAAATAGGGGCAATGGATTCTTCCTAAAAGTGCTTATCCTGCCCCTCCTTGTCCCCCCCGAGTCCTTGCCCCCCAGCCAAGCCGTAAGCCATAGGGGGGCCAGGCCCTGGTGGAAAAGTGGACGAGCCAGGACCGTCCACTTTCAAAAAGTAGGAGGGCCATAGACCTTTGTCCCCTCTGTACATGTCCATTAAAACTGACTTTTGCATGCTTTACATGGATTTCTATTGTAATTTTCCTTGCCCTTTTTATGTAAATGATCCAACATTTTCCATGTTATTTCAGCCGTTCAAATGACAGAATATTTCATTTAGAAAACTTTAAAGTAGATGTGCAGTGGACATTACCTTCAAACTTCAATGCTGAATTGAGTCGTGCTTGATAACGGATGCATACTCTCCCGATTAATGTGAAACATAAGTGTATTGTAAGGTAGTGTAATGCACTTCAGAAATAAAGTCTGATGTATTTAGATCTGATTAGAAGACTGAAATATCAAGCCTTGTATTGGAGACATAAACTGCATGCACTTAACAGTGCTTCTCTGTGCTATTGTCATTTATTTTTCCCTCCTAGATATATTGCTTGTATTGTGTTTTCTCCTTCTCCTGCTTCCTATACACTTTGACATTGAACTGCAGACCTTAGGCCTGATTTGCTTTTTTTCACTACACCTTGCAGGTTGTGCGGCACACCAGATACAGTGGTAGGCAAATGTTGTTTTATAGCATCTTTGTTCTCTCCAACTTCTGCCTGGCCTGCCTGGCCGTGGTGCAATTTAGAGCAGTCCCAAGTGACTGCTGTAAGTTTTGGCAGCCTTGCATGGCTGCTTATGTGCTGCTCCGTCCCAAAATAGCCAGAGCACAGTCCTGTCACCCTGCCTCCACTCTTCGCTCTTGTGTGACTGTCCCCTGCAGGCCACTCTGCTGGAGTCTGGACAGGAAAGAGATGTAGGGTGACTCGCATCAATTCTATGCTCATTGGGGAACCTCCTATGCCAGAAAAATTCCATAGGGGCCTTTCTGCCCCCTTTAGGCCCCTCTATGCAACCAGAATGGCATAAAGGGTCCACAGTAGGGCACATAATCAGGGCCATTATGCTTTAGGTGCATGCACTAACCTCCCCAGATTCCTAATATTCCAGGTACTGCAATGAGAAATATTTGCCAATGGCAAGACTCACTTTCTTTTGGAATGCTATTTAGTGGTTAGATTAAATTGCAGTTAGGTAGGGGAAAACCCAAACAAAGCCACAACAAATTATTCAGCGAAATAAATATTTTGAAAAGTATTTTAAATGGCCCCTTTTTTAGGCAGCATAATTACACGGAGAACATAAAACCAAGCTGCAAAGTGCATTCAACCTAAAAAAAAAAAAAGCTTCAGTGATTTGAAATATATGACAGCAACTACCTATCTATCACACACGTCTGAGGGAGACTAATGATAGGGATCCAGTGTGCTTCAGAACAGAAGATTCTCTGTATTTTAGCCTTTGTATCAATAAATGAAAATAAAATCCCTAGAATTTTGTGGTTTGAATATGGCTTTAAGTGCATAGATAAGAGCCCAAGTAAATACAAGCACTCCTCCATTCCTGAGGGAAGTTGGTGGACTGCCCACATAATTTGCTGATAAAGTCCCATCTGTTAAAACAAAGTACTGCAGCCCTGGTAATAAATTTCAGGCAAAGACCACAAGAGGTTATTTTTGCTTGACAGTCTTTGGTGAGTCTTTTTTTTTTTTTAAACAGAAAACTATTTGAAAGTGAAATATAGATGATAATATTGGCTTTAAGTTAGCTTTACACTTTTATGGGACGAATGAGAAATCCTGCTGTACTTTATTTCCCTGGTAAACAGTGTTGCATGATAAACTGTTATGAGAATAAAGTCATAAGGAAAACTCTGCTTCACAAATGACATACGTAGAAAAACAGCAGATGTCTGATGAAGTAAAGAACAGACTTATTGCCAAGTCCTTGGAAAACAAAATTAATTTCCTTTCGTCTTTGATAATGATGATGTAATGTAGTTAATAGGAAGAGCCTGCCATGCTCTTGGAGTTATTAAAGAAGAAATGTTAGACATGCAGCAGGTCAGAATTATTGGTTTACTTACCAGTGCCTTAGCCATAGGAGTATTTATTGGCATGAAAGGAAAAGATAGAGAATTCTGAGTTGATAGTAGACTTGAATTTTGCACTGTGTCTTATTTGAACCAGAAAAAATTATAGTTAACAAAAGTGTGAATGTCAGTTTAAGGAGCTGAGAACTGTGGTTGTTAAATATTAGAGAAAAAAAGTCTTCTCTGGAGGTAACTTTTTTTTTTTTCAGGCTAGGATCTCGTTTCCAGGATAATAAAATCTCTCTTCAGAGTAGAATTCAAAAATAAATAAGTTTGCTGCTTATTTTTTCACAACTGGGGTAAGTGAAGTGAAAATACTGGAAAGGAACACAAGATATTGGTTAAAAGAAAAGGAGTACTTGTGGCACCTTAGAGACTAACAAATTTATTAGAGCATAAGCTTTCGTGAGCTACAGCTCACTTCATCAGATGCATTGAAGTGAGCTGTAGCTCACGAAAGCTTATGGTCTAATAAATTTGTTAGTCTCTAAGGTGCCACAAGTACTCCTTTTCTTTTTGCGAAAACAGACTAACACGGCTGCTACTCTGAAAGATATTGGTTGTATTTAATGTACAGAAAACGTCAGGAAAAGTAACAGGAGTGTTTCTCTTAACTGTTAAACATTTTAATTTAGTGTGTTCTGTGATTCAAAGAAAATGGAGCAGCTTAGTGGTGTAATGATATGTTTATTTGCAGAATGTTATTGAGCCACTAGATGTCTCTGTGTGCTGTTTAAAGTTGTAGAAAGGGTGTGGTGCCTGGTAAACTAGAAAGGCAAAGGGAAAACTCAAGCTGTGTACAACTTTGTGTCTGTAACTGTTTTCATTAATAGATGCCTTTTGTTTAAGGAGGGACTGTGGTTTTGTCTATCATGACTGGCTGCACCTGAGAATTGGAGCCAATGTTGGACCTTGATGTACCATCCTGGTACTCCTTTTACCATATTTTCCTGCCGCAGAAAGAAAATGAGATTTGGCCAGGGAAGTTGCTGAGGAGAGAGTTAATAGAATTATCAGAGGAATTGGATGTGTTCTGACAATCTACTGAAAACTCAATACAAGCTCTGGGTGATGAATATTATAAGTGGTAGGGTGTGGCATTTAAAACTGAAGATTCATTGCCCCAGGCATAACTGCAATAAATATAATATAAATACCACAGTCTGGCAATCACTGTGGCAAGTGTTAATTTTAATGATGCCTACTCTAACAAGCTTTGCCAACAATGCCAGTAAGATTGTATATAGGGCTGTAGATTAATTGCAGTTAACTCACGCGATTAACTCAAAAAATTAATTGCGATTGAAAAAATTAATCGCAGTTTTAATTGCACTGTTAAACAATAGAATACCATTTGAAATTTATTAATTATTTTGGATGTTTTCTACCTTTTCAAATCTATTGATTTTCAATTACAACACAGAGTACAAAATGTATAGTGCTCACTTTATATTATTTTTTATTACAAGTATTTGCACTGTAAAAATGATAAACAAGAAATTGTATTTTTCAATTCAGCTCATACAAGTACTGTGGTGCAATCTCTTTATTGTGAAAGCGCAACTTATAAATGTATATTTTTTTATTACATAACTGCACTCGCACTCAAAAACAAAACAGTGTAAAACTTTAGAGCCTACAAGACTACTCAGTCCTACTTCTTGTTCAGCCAATCGCTAAGACAAACAAGTTTGTTTACATTTATGGGAGATAATGCTCCCCACTTTTTATTTATAATGTCACCAGAAAGTGAGAACAAGCATTCTCATGGCACTTTTGTAGTTGGCATGGCAAGTTATCTACGTGCTAGATATGCTAAACATTTGTATGCCCCTTCATGCTTCGGCCACCATTCCAGAGGACATGCTTCCATGCTGATGATGCTTGTTTTAAAAAAAAATGCATTAATTAAATTTGTGACTGAACTCCTTGGGTGAAAATTGTATGTCTCTGGCCCTATTTTACCCACATTCGGCCATATATTTCATGTTATAGTAGTCTTGGATGATGACTCATCATGTTGTTCATTTTAAGAACATGTTCACCGCAGATGTGACAAAATGCAAAGAAGGTACCAATGTGAGATTTCTAAAGATGGCTACAGCACTCAACCCAAGGTTTAAGAATCTGAAGTGCGGTCCAATATCTGAGAGGGATGAGGTGTGGAGCATGCTTTCAGAAGTCTTAAAAGAGCAACACTCCGATGCAGAAACTACAGAAACTGAACCACCGAAAAGAAAATCAACCTTCTGCTGGTGGCATTTGACTCAGATGATAAAAATGAACATATGTCCGTCTGCACTGCTTTGGATTGTTATCAAGCAGAACCCGTCATCAGCATGGATGCATGTCCTCTGGAATGGTGGTTGAAGCATGAAGGGACATATGAATCTTTAGCACATGTGGCATGTAAATATCTTGCGACGCCAGCTACAACAGTGCCATGTGAACACCTGTTCTCACTTTCAGGTGACATTGTGAACAAGAAGCGGGCAGCATTATCTTCTGCAAATGTAAACTAAACTTGTTTGTTTGAGCCATTGGCTGAACAAGAAATAGGACTGAGTGGACTTGTAGGTGCTAAAATTTTACATTGTTCTATTTCTGAATGCAGTTATTTTTATTCATAATTCTACATTTGTAAGTTCAACTTTCATGATAAAGAGATTGTACTACAGTACTTGTATTAAGTGAATTGAAAAATACTATTTTTTTACAGTGCAAATATCTGTAAAAAAATAAATATAAAGTGAGCACTGTACACTTTGTATTCTGTTTTATAAGTGAAATCAGTATATTTGAAAATCTGGAAAACATCCAAAAATATTTAAATAAATTGTGTTCTGTTATTGTTTAACAGTGCAATTAATTGTGATTAATTTTTTTAATTGCTTGACAGCCCTAATTTTATATTATGTAGCAAGTTAATTGTCGTACCTATTTTCCCTGAAAACTGATGCATAGTTTTTATTTAACAGATTTAGGTCTTTTTTTTTTATGCCTTCTTCCTGAGAGTGGGAATACATTTAGATTACCCTGTGGCCCAAATTCAACCATGGTGCAAGTGGGCACACTAGAAATGGAGTTGTGCTTGCTGACAGTCAGGTTGAATTTGGTCCTCTTTCTAATAAATGTCTGTTTGCTGCTAATGGTATGTAGACATTCTTTTCCAGGAGATTAACCTCTAGAAGTGCAGGGGTATAAGATACACTATTATCCCCTTAGCTTGCAAAGACTGTTATTGTGCTCTTTGAATAGGATTTTGGCCATTTACCTTAGTGGCTGCTCCACATCAATCATCTGACGGTTAGTTGTCTCTCCAACAAAATTAATATGTGCTGGTGCAAATCAGAAATCTAGAAAGCTGAGCAAGTTGCATTGGCACAACATATGTGATTATTGTTTCTAATTAGTTATGTAGAATAATGCCATAGGTTAGTGTAAAATACCATACATACCTCTCGAGAGAAGAAGACTGCACAAGAGAATATTACAGAAGCTGTTCCATTAGGCTAAAATGAATGCATAAGGTTTACTAACTTGCTTTTATTGTTACTATTATATTTTTGCATATATGACTAGGGAGTTTATGAAGGAAAAATGCACCATACACATTTACTTTAGTGCTAGGCTGACCTATTCCCCTACTGACTTCTTCCAAGTTATTACGAAAATAATGAGTTTGGTCCACTCATATTTGTTGTATAAATAAAAAATTATTACAGTGATTAAAATAGATCCAAGCCAAGAGACTGTGTCTTTGTTGACCCTGGATAGTTGAACCTCTAAAGCCCATTTCTCCAGTGCATATATTTGATTCCAAAAGAACCATGTACAGTTCAATAAATGCAGAGGTTAAGACCAAATGAGACTATAAAGTGGGTTGTTCCTGAGCCAATGGATTCTACTTGTATGTCATCAAAATGTTGAGAGGCTGTCTACATTCAGCTGTACTTTAGGATGGATTTGCAGTGATGTTGCAGAAGTGAGTAACTTGCACTGGAAAGCTAGTTTTCCACCCCCAGAATTCCTGACTTCAGTATGAAGTGAAAACTGGAGGGCTCTCTTTCATGAGTGAAGGTTAAAAAAAGTTAAAGCATTGAAAGCAATCATTTTAATGTTGCAAGATTTGCTTGAGATTAGGGAAAGCGTGACTGTTACCACTGAACACAACACAAGTGCTTACAAGGGAAAGTGATCTTTTTAAATCTTGTATTCAATACATGTTCATTCTAATTTTGTCTGTATAGCTAATGAATTCTTCATTGTGCTAACAGGCAGCTATGCATATGTGGAAACCATTTGGGGCATGCACGAAAATGGAACCATACTCATATTTCACATCTGAATATTTAACACTAGATAAGGTAGCCACCTGCTTTTGAAAGTTACTACAGCATATTCAAATACTCTTTACTGCTCATCAGAGAATATGGGGATTATTTTTGATCTCCTCTAATGAAAAACTGGTCAAACCTATTTAATCACTTTAAAAAAAATTCTAGCCCTGAGCATTCTTTGAAATTTGAAGTGAACCTATTATTATTAAGTTACACATCACTTAGAAAGGTGTTTACAATTTTAAAAGCCATGTCTTAATATGGAAATTTTAGTACTTTTAAAAGAGAGTCAGCAGAACCATGTAATGAGCACTTGGCATTTTGTAGGCCGGTGCTCAGTTGACATCTCCATGGAGCTCTGTCAGTTCTCTTCAGCCCTGACCAGAGCTGTCTGGAATATTTGCAACGAAATCTGAAACCAGATGAGTTGGTTCTGTGCGTTGTTATGCATCTTATATTCTGTCCCAGTTTGCCAAAAGATTTTCCATGGCTCTTGAACACTGTGCAAGCCAGAAGTTGGTGGGATGGGATTGCAAAGGTGGCTTGAAGTCACTTCCACTCTCCCTGGTTTTGGACTAGCTGCGCAAGCATTGGATCAGCCAGGGAAATGTTTGTTTGGCATCCCTGCAGGGACCGAGTTAAGGCAGCATAGTTTTCTTGTGTGGAAAGTGTTGCCTTAACTTGGCATTTCCTCTTTTTCTAACATTTGCTATTTGATTTTGGAATGCACTCAGATACCACGGTGATGGATATGCAGTATAAGAACCTGAAGAGAATAATGCCACATTACGGTCTTCCAATCTGCCTGTCTCCTTCAGTGTAATGCCAGAGTAGATGGGAATTGCTGACATAATAGCTCCAACAGTGTAAATAATCCTCCTGTCACCGTCCCACAGTGCAGGTGTCACAGTTGCTGGAAGCTGCTTACCTGTAAAAATAGTGCTCCTTTCCTTCCCACAGCCTCAAAAGAAATTGGTGTGTTTTTTGTGTGTGTATGTTTCCGGGATGGGAGGGAAGGAGAAGATTCCTTAGTTTTGTATTGTTTTTTAAGTAAGCTAATATGACATGCCTTGTTCTTAGGGAAGGCAAGGGCTAAGATATGTGCTTTGCATTGGACTGGAATATAGTAAGGTTTGTGGTAGTTCTTAGGGCTGCCAGACTGTGGAACACACTTTTGCAGGAACTGTCTCCTGAGCAGATAAGATTCACCTTTGTGGTAGCCAGTTGCATTGTTTCTGAGCAGAACTGTTGAAAATAGTCGTGGTCCTGGAGGGTTAGGTGGCCTTTTAGGTAATATAGGCCCAGGCTGTTTAGCTCTTTAAAAATAAGGACCAAGGCCTCAAACTTAATTGTTCTGTGGAGCCAGGGGAGGAGAGCATATGTAAGCATGGGAATAGTCCCGCTATTGTGGGGAACTTTCCTGGCTTCTGCAGTACCCTGGTGAAGTGGGCTAGCGAAAGGATCTGAATCCTCGCTCCCACTTCCTTTACCCAGTGGCTTCCCTGCCCTTGAGGACTCCTCTTCCACTCTCCAGTCTGGCAGAGTCCTTGTGACCCCAATAAGGCTGGGCCCAGGATTCCTGGGGGGCTTGACCCCCAACCCTGCTGTGGTCACCTAGGACAGGGGCTAGGGTGTCCCCACTCCGGGGTGCTCTCTCTGCACTGGCCACTTCTCTGACTCACTGACCATTATGTACAATTTAAAGCAAATGCAAGTTATTTAATCAACAATTAATTTTAAAAAGAATAAGGAAAAATGGGAAAGGTTAAAGGAAACACATCAACCTGCTCTGTGGCAGGGAATATCACAAACAGTGTCTCTGGAACGTCAGGGCAGTTCACAGTCTGCTCCTTGTAAGTCCCAGGCCTCCTTCTCAGGCCCTGACTGTGCTGCAGGGATGCTGTGGGTTGGACACTTGCTCTGGTGGTGGCCACACGCTCTCAGGCTCTAAGTGGTCGGACCCTTCTTCCCAGTGTCGCCCCTGCCCTGTCGGGGTTATGATCCAAGCCTGGCCTGCAGAGCCTCTTGGCTGAGGAGTCTCCCTGTGCTGGGCCCGCTGCCCAGGGTCCCCTTGGTCTCCCCAGCTGCTCACCGCACCCAGTTCCAGATTGCTCCAGCCCAGCTCCACCACTCGTTCTCAGCGTTGCTGCTGCTGCTCTGCCTCCAGCTCCCTTGGCTGCTTCTTTGGCCCCTCTGGCTCTGGTTGCTGCAGCTCTGCTCCCAGGACAGGTCTGCTCTGCAGGCTGCTTCTGTGACTCTGCTCCCAGCACTGACCTGCTTCCTGGGCTGCTTTTCTGGCCCCTCTGGCTCTGGTTGCTGCAGCTCTGCTCCCAGGGCGGGTCTGCTCTCTCTGGGCTATGCCTCTGGCTTTGCGGCTGCAGCTCTGCTCCCAGAACAGGGTCTGCTCTCTCTGGGCTGCTTTTCTGGTCCCTCTGGATCTGGCACAGCTCTGCTCCCCAGCTTAGCTTGGACCCCTGCTTTCTCCTTAGCTTGGCCCCACTCTGTCTGACCCAGGCAAATCCAGCTCACATGGAGGATGGACCTCCCTGGCCTCCTGACTCTCTGATTAGCATGTCTGCCCTCTCATTCAGGCTGACCTGGATCATTGGCCTCTCCCCATTGTTTCTGGGGTCTATCAGTCTCAGGGTCCTGATTTCCCATAGACCCTTCCCCTTTTAGTACTGGGAGCTAGCCAACCAAAACACCCCCACTGAATGTTAGTAAGGGGGCAACAGTCCCCTTACACATAGCACCAGGGATCTGTGCTCTCAGTAACTACTGTGGCTGGTAAGGTGAGCTGTTGCATTCTCCATCCGCTGCAATTCTCATGGGACTGACATTCAAAGCTCAAATGGATTGTATTGCCAAAATCCAGATGGGAAGTAAAGAAAGCGTTTATTGCTAAGGCCAGGTTATCATCACCACGGATGCAATGCAGACTCCTGGTCAGTCACAGATGGAAGAAATCATTTCTCACAGATGTTGTGTATGAGAACACAGCATCAGTGAGGAGTCCACAAGAGCTTCCAAACTGCAGACTCTCTTGATGATCTGTGAGCATGCGTCCTCAATCAGAGAGGCCCCGACTGCTCCTTGGAGCATTTCCCTCTGCCCATAAGCATATAACCTCTGTTTTGCTGGGACTCAGCTTCAGCCAGTTCTTCCTCGTATCCACGTGCTAATCTTGGCCAGACCCTGGGACAACTGAGTGTCTGTTGGGTTATCCTAGGTTATAAACAGACAGAGTTGCATGTCATCTATGAGCAAGTCTAATCCAAACAGTGGCCTGAGCGCCTGTGTACCATTGGGAGCATTTTTGAATTGTGTTATAGTCGTGCTAGGGGGACAAGTGCTGGTTAGCATGCCAAATTTCTCTAGCTCAGACAAGGCCTACAGTTGAGGACACATACATCAGACAAAAGCTGAGCATTAACATCCACAGCAGAAGCACTCAGTAAAACAGCTTGAGTGATTTCTGGCCACCAATAGCTTTCTTTCTTTAGTGGCAGATAAGTAAAGGAAATAATGTCTTTTAAGCAAATAGGTCCCCTTTGAGGGAACTGGTGAGTGTCAGAAAAGGCCAGTGGCAGGAAGCTATCACAGCTTTTGAAGGTGGCAGTGACAAAAGACTTCACTTTTTCTTTTTTTTTGCATATCCAGACACAGCGCTGCGTTTGCAGCTTCTGCGGTTCTTTAGCTGCTACAGGTGTAAGCCCCGTAGACAAGTTGCATTGGTTTCACTGATCATTCTTAAGCTCCTTTCCCTCTAAAATTAAAAGGAGTAAAAATCTCTGTTGCCTGATAGACAGGACACTGGACCGGGAATCAGGAGACTTGGGTTTTGTTCCTGGCTCTGCCAGTAACCTGCTGTGTGATATTGAGCAAGTCATTTCACCTCTCTGTATCCCTGTTTCCCCATCTGTAAAATGAAGATGTTGATATTGACCTTCCCTCTGTCAAGTGCTTTAAGATGTATGGGGGAAAAGAGAAAGGGGGCCTGTTCCAAAGCCCATTAAAGTCAATGAGTGTCTTTCCATTAACTTCAAAGGGCTTTCGATAAAACCTTAACTGAGAAGGGCTTATCTACATGGCAAGTTACTGCGTGGCAAGTCAGGGTGTGAATCTACGGTGCGACAGCCAGCTGCACAATAACATCTGTTGTGGACACTGCTAGGCACAGTGAAAGTCTCAGAGTGCAGCGTTACTACACAGCAAGCTGGCACAACCTGAGTAGCTATGCCAGGGGTCAGCAATCTATGGAATGCGTGCCAAAGATGGCACACGAGCGGATTTTTAATGGCACGCTGCTGCATGCCGGGTCCCAGACGCCAGCCCCGCTCAGCCCGCTGCCGAACCCAGGCCGGGACCCCAGCAGGCAGCAGCGTGCCATTTAAAAATCCTGCCCGCACCGGCCCGCTCTTCTCTGTGTCCCCTCACCCCGGCAGGGTGAAGAAGCTTGGTCCTGCCGGCTGCTGCTGCAGGGTAGGCAAGGTCCCCTCTCCCCCAGTGTGCTGCGTTCCTGCCCCTCCTCCTCTCCCTGACGTCGATCAGCAGCCCCCGCCCCCATGCCCTGGCTTCTGCACCCGCCTCACATGCCCCCAGCACCCTCACACCACATGTCCTGACTCTTGCACCCCCCACATTCCCACCCCCACCCTGAGCACCAAACAGGAACTCCTGCACCCCATCCCCAACCCCACACATTCCCACCTGCGCCCCTCTCACCAAATGGGAGCTGCCCAGGTAAGCACTCCACACCCAAACCTCTTGCCCCAATCCTGAGCCCCCTCCCTCATTCTAGCTCCTGGCCAGACCCTGCACCCCACCCCCAGCCTGCTCCTTAACCCCCAGTCCTGTGCTCAGTGCACTCCCACCCTCAGCTCAGTGCAGAGAGAGAGAGAGGAAGAGAATGGGCTAGAACCAGGGAGAAGGTAGGTACCCACTCTATGTGGGCAGGGCCGGGATCCCAGACCCGCAGCGGGCTGAGCAGGGCCAGCAGCCGGGACCCTGGCTTGCAGGAGCCGGCGGACTAAACCCCAGACCGGCAGCGGGCTGAGTGGCAGTGGGCTGAGCTGCTCAGCCCACTGCTAGTCTGGGGTCCCGGCCGCCGGCCCCACTCAGCTTGCTGCTGGTCTGGGGTTCTGGCTGCCGGCCCCTTGACAGCCGGAGTCCCGCCCACAGGCCCCACTCAGCCTGCTGCCGGCCTAGGTGAACGGAATCCCAGGCTGGCAGCGGGTTGAGCGGGCTGGTGGCGTAAGATCAGCATTTTAATTTAATTTTAAATGAAGCTTCTTATACATTTTGAAAACCTTGTTTACTTTACATACAACAATAGTTTAGTTATATAATATATAGACTTATACAGAGAAACAGTCTAAAAACGTTAAAATGTATTACTGGCATGCAAAACCTTAAATTAAAGTGAATAAATGAAGACTCGGCACACCACTTCTGAAAGGTTACCGACCCCTGAGTAGCTATGCAGTAACTTGCTCTGTAGACAAACCCTAAGTCCTCTGACAAAAGGATCAAATAAGCAGGCTCCTGTTTGCCATTGCCCTGGCATTCAAAGTGAACAGCAACATGGAGAAGATTTAGAGGCCTTGTTTACACTAGGAAAATGCATCATATTTTAAAATGAGATGACTAACTTGTTCTAACTAACGTGATTTTCCCTGTAGTGCCGGCAAGGATGTCATGCTGAAAGGCTGTTAGCTGGTCAAAGTAAACCCTACCGGTCTTCTAGGGTTAGCCATGACCGGCCAACAGATTTTTAAATACAACTTCTCCCTGTCTACAATAGGTACCAAGTCATGTTTAACACCATATTAATTATAACATTAGTTAACATAATCATTTCCCCAGTGTATTCATATCCTTAGCACATACATGTTGAGCTGTGATTACCCGTGTGTTTTTATACTAACCGGTTTGTTATGCTTGATTTACGCACACGTGCTAAAGTAGTGGTTACCTCCTTCTTTTCCTTCTTGACTCATGCAGAAAACTCAAAGCAACTCGCATACTAGTCAGCATGCCCTTTGCGTAGGATTGTTTTGGCGATTGCATGTTCTGGAGGAAAGCCATTTGCTGTGTGCGAGTCTGTGGGACACAGCGAAACAGGTGGAGTGGACTCCCGTTTTTAGCGTCCGAGTACTGATCACAGATAGGCTTTCTCACTCAACATCGTACATCTAAAAAGCCAGTTGTTAAAAAGAGCTGGTCAGGACTACAATACTTCTAGACTTCAAACATTGTGCCCTACTGTTTGCTCTGTGTTGCTGTCCTGCCTGCTCTCTAGTTTGCGAACCCAGTAGGAGAGAACCGTGCTGGTGTGTTGCGAATGCTTTGGGTGAGCTGCACAGGCTCTTGCTCTAGGAATGCTGACACAAACAAAAAGGAGATAACTTGGAAATTCAATTGCTCAGTTTATGTTGTTGTGTAGTTAATGATCTGTCAGCGTTTCCATTATAAATCCCTATTTTCAGGGGTTTATAACTCAGCCGTAAAAATTCTCTCCAGGCTGAACTTGGCATGTGTGTTCCCAGCCTGAGAGCACGTGTTGTGTTTTTTTGTTTTTTTTTAACAAGGGTTGAGAAAAAAAATTGCGTTCACAATTTTAAGATATAGAATTGGAAAAAAAAAAAAAGCAACGGCAAGCCAACAAAAAATAGGTGATTGGTTACAGATGCTTTCTTTGCACTCATATAACTCAAAATTGCTGAGTTATTTGAGCTGTAATTGTGGGTATGTGTAAGGTTAAAATGGTGGATTTAGTACTGTTCCTTTCTTTATGGTGTTGGTATTTGACAAGTAAATAGAAAACAGACCATGATACTGTATACACTCATGTATAAGCTGATCCACGTGTAAACTGACCTCCCCAAACCTGCCCTATTCTCTCCTCATCCGGGCCAGGTTGTGTAGCTTTCAGCAATTCTGTGGATGCAGCCAGTGGAGTGTGGGGGATAGTATTAGTTTTTGGTTAGTTTATTTTTCTCTTTTTCATTGTCTCTGATTATTTCCTGTTTGGTCTATTGTCATGATAGATAGAATCGTAATCCATTTTAAACATAAGATGTTTATTAAATAAATCAGCTATAACAGAGAGAAACTGCCACACAGCTTGAATCCCAGTTTTGTCTTTGTTTACCAGGGGACTACACTCTATCTGAAACTCACTACAGCACATAGAGACATCTAGTGGCTTACTGATACAACTGCAAGTGTAAACCACATGTTATATACTGGATAATTTAAAAGGGATAAAAGCAGTGTGGAGGAGAAATTGATTTTGTCTGAATCATCTGAGTCTCTACACATGTGCTGAAAGCAAAGTAGCAGATTCAGCTAGAAGTGCCCAGAATAGTTAGAAGAGTGCTGTAGTTCCTGCACAGGTTCAGTAGGTTTTCTTGAAACCATATAGAAGGTCACCATTATGGGCAAGCTTTCCAGTATGTCCTACATATCCTCAACTGGAGAACTGAGCCAATCAGAGCTTGGGGGGAAATTTTATAAATATAAGAGGTACGGAAAGTCCTAGTGGAGTGCGCTGCTGATACAAGGACAAGATAGTTATTGAACAAGCACTTGTCATTTCATCGGTCACCCACATGTCCTGTCCTGAGCTTTCAGTCTGCCTTCTTTTCCTCTGTATTCCCATTTATTTTTTTCCTGCCTCTGGTCAGCTGGTCTCTGGCTCTCAGTACAGGCTCAGGCCCACCCCTTGCTTTCAGTTCAGCTTCATGGCTTTCCCAAGCCCTGCACTCCACACTTGTCTCTCCCACAGCCTTACCTGAACTATAAGTGAATAGATGTATCTTTAAAAAGGGGAACCAAGAGGACTTATGCTGATTGAGCTATAATTCCTCAAATTTGATACCTGGTAAGATACTGGAACAAATTATTAAACAATCAATTTGTAAGCACCTAGAGGATAATAGGGTCATAAGGAACAGCTTGCATGGATTTGCTAACAAGAAGTCATGCTGAACCAGCCTCATTTCCTTCTTTGACAGGGTTACTGGCCTAGTGGATGGGGAAAAGTTGCAGATGTGATATACCTTGGAATGCATCCGATGAAGTGAGCTCTAGCTCACGAAAGCTTATGCTCAAATAACTTTTTAGTCTCTAAGGTGCCACAAGTACTCCTTACCTTGGTTTTAGTAATGCTTTTAACATAATCCCACGTGATGTTCTCATAAGCAAAGTAGGGAAATGTAGGCTAGATGAAATTACTATAAGGTAAGTGCACAACTGGCTGAAGAGTAGTTATCAATAGTTCGCTGTCAAATTGGGAGGATGTATCTAGTGGGGTCTTGGATCCAGTATTATTCAATATTTTCATTAATCACTTGGATAATGGATTGGAGAGCATGCTCATAAAATTTGTGGCTGACACCAAGCTGGAAGGGGTTGCTAACATTTTAGGTGACAGGATTAGAATTCAGAAGGACCTTGATAACTTAGAGAATTGGCCTGAAATCGCCAAGATGAAAGTCAAATAAAGACAAGTACAAAGCACTATGCTTAGTGGGAAAAAAAATCAAATGCACAACTACAAAATGGGAAATAACTGGTTAGATGGTAGTACTGTTGAAAAGGATCTGGGGGTTATAGTGGATCACATACTGATTATGAGTCAACAAAGTGATGCAGCTGCAAAAAAAAACTAATAGCATTCTGGGATGTATTAACACGAGTGGCATATGAAAGACCCTGGAGGTAATTGTCCCACTCTACTTGGCACTTGTGGGTCTTCAGCTGCAGTGCTATGTCCAGTTGTAGGTACCACACTTCAGGAAAGATGTGGTCAAATGGACAGAGTCCAAAGGAGAGCAACAAAAACTATAAGAGTTTTGGAAAACCTGACCTCTGAAGAAAGATTAAAAAAACTGGGCATATTTAGTCTTGGGAAAAGACGACTGAGAGGGGAACCTGATAACAGTCTTCAACTATGTTAAAGGCTTTTATAAAGTGGATGATTATCAGTTGTTCTCCATGTCCTCTGAAGGTAGGACAGGAAGTAATGGGCTTAATCTGCAGCAAGGGAGATTTAAGTTTGATATTAGCAAAAGCTTTCTAACTGAAAGGATAGTTAAAATACTGGACTAGGTTACCAAAGGAGGTTGTGGAATCCCTGTCCTTGGAGGTTTTTAAGAACGGGTTAAATAAACACTTACCAGGGATGGTCTAGATATATTTGGTCCTGCCTTGGTGTGGGGGCTGAACTAGATGACCTCTGGAGATCCCTTCCAGTTCTACATTTCTGTGATTCTGTATAAATGATTCACATATAAATTGACCTTCTCCAAATACTGAGGTGAAATATGAACACTGACTTTCAATTTTAATTTCCGAGCTATACAGATAACGTGAAACCCACAGATTGTGAATTCGTTTATAATCAGAACTCTAATATGCTCTAATAAATTTGTTAGTCTCTAAGGTGCCACAAGTACTCCTGTTTTAATCAGAACTCACTGTATCATGAAGTGTGACATTTCCAGTGGCTTCAATGCCTTTCGAATGGATTTTCACTCCACTTTAACTGGGCTCCACTGTGCTGGCCCCTTTGGGATTCCGCAGTCATCACCTTCCAAACAGACATCAAGTGCTGCATTCCAGGGAGAGGGATTGTCACCTCCCTCTTTCTCTGCTCTTTTTTGAGGGGGAGGAGAGGCAAAGTTGCCTCTGGCTTTTTGAGGTGCAGGAAATGAGGAAATGTTTGCTTTCAGGCTTACTTCAGCAGCTCTCAGTGAGCTTCTTTTAAGGAGTATTGGGCTAAATAATGTAGTGATCAACCCTCGACAAGGTGGTGTCAAGTAGGACACAGAATAATGAGGAAAAGACCTGTGTGGGTGCAGGGAGTGTCAATGTCATACCTCTTGTGTCTGTACTGATAACTGATATTTACGGCCTCAGTTTCCTTGTATTCTGGGGATGCTCAGTTCATGGCATATGTGCCACCCAGGAGAGGATTAATTTGTTAGTCAGCTAGGCCACTTTGTCCTACTCTGTGTCACTGATCAGTCAGGGAGCACGTGCTCTGACAGTGTGATTCTTCTGTTAGTTGTTTAATTGGATGCCTGGGTTGTCACTCACTTTATAAAATAAACCTGGTTGGAATTGTTGACAGAAAGTGTTTCTGTCTCAAAATGGCCTTGTATTAAAAAAACAAAAACAAAAAACAATTTTTTTCATGAAAATTTGACATTTTTAAAATTTTCTTACTGAAAACGGATTGACTAAACAAAACTTTTTGAAAACAGTTTTAAAAATATTTCAGCATAAAATATGACAAACTTTCACATCAAAATTGAAAGTAGGTCAGTTTTTCTTCCTGCGAAATGGAAACATCTTTGAATTTTTTTTTTGTAAAATTGTTCTCCTGATTTTCAGCCAGATCTCCTCACTACTCTGCTTGGACTGCTTTGTGTGGGAGGAGCTGCGTGCCATAGAATCCAGCCTGAGTCAGTGTCATCTGCTTAGAGAACTCTTTCTTCCACAGTTGAGTTTATCTCTTAAAAGGCCTTTGCTTTCTAATTTGATTCCATTCCAGGCTCTTAGGACATGACTTTCAGAGAAACCGAAAATCTAATTTTAGGCAGCCCCAACTGAATACCTAGTTCAGCGCCTTTGAGAAACAGACCAAAGGTGTTTCAAGTTGGGCTCTCAAAAATTGAAGCACTTGAAATCAGTGGCCATTTTTAAATATGTGGTCCGTTGGCTGTTGGAAATATAATAGCTTTTAATATTCCCAATAGGAAATATTAGATCTGAATAAATATAAAGCTATGTCATACATATATAGGTACTTGCCCAGACACATACAAAATTGTAAACTTGTATTTCTGTGTGCAAGCAAGATGATGCTTGTCCTCTGTATGTATACCTAAGTATGGGGTCAAGAATGGATATAAAATTACCTTCACAAGAACATGTGAAGAACCCTCATTAACTTGAGAAAGGGTTTTCAGTGTCAGGTTCTAAAACAGCAAAACTTCCTATGTGAATCTCAGTGTTGGGACTGGTTTTCTTAAAGACACAAACACTGATTTGAAATTGCAATATCAACAGGGAAATCACCCTTCACAATAAACATATTGTTGCCACTTCTTCCAACACCAGGGTCTAGTTTCTGACATCAGTGCCATCACTCTGCTGAGTGGGAGCAAATTTTGGGGGGATTGCAGGTTAGCTTCCCAGTGGAGGAGATAGCAATGATGTGGAATTTGGGTACATTTAGGTGTAAATTTGATTGATACACGTTCATCAGCGCTGGAACAGAGATGGTCAGACAGCATGCAGGCAATTCCTGTTTTCAGACTCTCAGCCCGATACAATGCCTAGTTCCCAGGGAGCAATTTTGCATCAAGCATTGCCTCCAAACAGAGATTAAAAGAGAGAGAGCAAACTTTTCTGTTCCTTACACAACTCTCTCTCTACATACAACCTTGCATAACTAAAACTAACATCACCACAGCATGTCTTCCAAAGACTGAGCATTTGCTTGCACAGTAAGAAAAGGAATTTGGAAGACTGTGTAACAGCTTTACTGAGTGACATCTGCCATAACGTTGGCATTTACAAGTGCTGGAAGTCTAAAATCTATCTATGGAAAACTGCAAATAATATATATTCTAATATGAAAAAAATTATTTCTTATTTTTCTTTGTGTATCTCTTTTTACTAGTAAAATAACTGTTTTCAAAATATTTAACACTGTACATTTTCAATGTCTTGACATTTTTCCGTGATGTGTTTAGCATTCCTTGATATATAATGTCCCATCATATCCTAAACTTTTCCTTACGTCAGTATGAAGGGTCATGTATTTCGGCTGTTTTTTATTTCACAAACATCTGGTCTTATGTGATTAACAGAACAGTATACTACTGCCCTCTTTTTGGACTCTTTTATTAATACTTGTGAATTATATTTGTCTTCTACCATGTGGATTATACTTCAGTTTTGGGCAATTTACTCAATATAATCAGGGCCTCTGGCTTTTGAAACTATCCAATCTTAACCCTTGTTCATAACTTCCATTGTTATTAGTTCAAATACAATTCTTTACATAGTCAAGAGGAGACATTTTTATGTTTTGGTAGGATATGTCTATCTTTCTTTCAAAGAAGAGAATGAGCTGGATTTTCTTCAAGAAGCTGTCACTTAAAATTCCAAAATACATATTTAAGATCAAGTTTGAAACAAAGATGTATTTAGGCATAAAGTTTGGCATGTGCTTAAGTGCCTCCTTGCCTCATTCACTATACACCTTCCAACTTCTGAAACAAATGAGGGGGTCCTATAGACAACAGTCTCTTTCATTGCACTGCCCTGATTCATCCACATCCTGTATCTGAAAGGGGCAGGGGTCCTGTGGAAAAAATAGTATGGGATCATGTAATTAAAGACTGTCTTATAATGTATACGTCCAATGAGGCTGAATTAAAGTTGCCCCGGCAACATTAATTCTGGCGTTTCCTAACTTGTAAGCATTTCTGAATGCTTGACTTTGCAACCTTAATAATGTTCTTTTAACTTAGGGTTTTTGTTGGTGGAATTGCCTAGGTATTTAAAAAGCAAACTGAAAAACAAAATTCCGTTATATGGCATCATATTGATAGACCCATGATTCATAAGCAGTGTAGTGACCATTAGATCCTCTGCACAGACCTCAGGTGCTTGAGCTAATAGAATAACCAGTGGCAATAGTAGGTGGTCATCCTCTATGTGGACTATTGGTAGAGGGGGATGAGATAGATATATTGTCTGTAGGTTTCACAGATGTTTGCTGACAGCAGAAGAATGGTGAGACTCATGAATCATAGGTTGTGTTCCAGAACCTGGAAAGGAGGGTGTTCTTGTGAGCACAGACTTTTTCCTGTTTCCCTCAAGGTTGACGTTCTTCAACCCAGTCCTTGTACCTGTCCTATCTCTTTCCCACTTTTCTTCTCCTCTTTGTCCTAGTCCCAGTCTCCACTTGTAAGGCTTCTCATCCCAGTCCCCTTATACAACCACTCTGCATCTCTCCCTGTAAACTTGCTGTTTGAATCCCAACCTCCCCCCAACTCCTAATCTCCTTTACCATACCCAGTCCCAGTCTCCTTGTCCAGATGGTCCCAGTCTCCTAGCTCCTTGTCTGATCTCAGTATTGCTTCCACACTCCCAGCCAGTTGGCTCCGAGTCCTCCCTGTGTCCCTCTTTGGCTCCCACTCCGTCTTTCCTCCCTTGTCTCCTAGACCAGTGGTCTCCAAAGTGGGGTGCACAAGACCATCCATGGGGGTGTGCGGCAGGAGGAGCGCCGCTGAAGGAGTGCTGCCGGCACGGCGGTGGCAGTGCTCCTGGACCTTTTGATTCTTCGGTGGCATGCCAGTGGCATACTGGCGGCAGCTCTTTTTTTTTTTTTTTGCTTCCCCAGAGCTGGCCCTGGGGGTGCGCGATTCAAAAAGTTTAGAGACCCCTGTCCTAGACCCAGTCTCTTTGCCCAACCAATCCCAGACTCCCCTTTACCCCAGGCTCCCAGTCCAGCTTCCCTGCCTAACCAGCCTCTACTTCCTCCAGTTCCCATCCCACATAATTTCCCTCCCCTACCCCTTCAGTCCTAGTCTCACCAGACTCCTTGTCCCAATCTACTCCTTTCCCTGTGTCCTGCTTTGGCTCTTGTCCCCTCTGCATTCAAATCAGATGTCTTTCTCCTCCACACTGCCAGGGTGCCTCTGGGGGTCATTGAAGGTACAGGAGAGACAGGGCTTGTCTACACTTAAAATGCTACACAGTTGCTCTGCTGCAGCTGTGCCACTGTAGTGCTTTTGAGAAGATACTATCTATGTCGACAGAAGGAGTTACAGGGAAAGGCTGGCTTGCTCCGTAGCCTGGGGCTGGAACATGCTCAGTTGTTCTGCGGAGCCAGGGCTGTGAGAGGCTCTAGCATGCTCAGTGAGGACGGAATCTTCGGAGATTTTAGCTGTTAAAATTGCAGAAGTCACTGCTAAGCATGTGCAAACTGTGATTTTTTTTCCAAAAGTTTATAATTTTACCAATTTTAGGTGGAATTTCATGAGGATGGTAAAAGGCACATCCTTGACACAAAGGTGGGTAATTTCATGTCCCTGCTGCAAAGTATACAGATGCTAGAACTTTTTAAAGACAAGGTCTCAAGAATTTGTTAATGTCAACAAAACAATGCATTTTTCCCAGGCTTCATTCTTGGAAAGAGCTGATTCATTTTGTCTGAAATTTTACAAAAATTTTTAGCCTGAGTTGGGCAACCGGCATGGAAAATTTCAGCTAACATGGGTAACGTTTCCGAAAGTTATGAGCAACTTGAATGTAGGGTCTTATAATAGGAACTGTCAGGCAACCTTAATAATAGGTAGTGCTGCCAGCCATGACAATTATGTATATTTGTGTGTGTGTGTGTGTGTGTGTGTGTGTGTGTGTGTGTGTGTGTAAGTTAGAACTATTGCAAAACAGTAACCACATCAGGTTTTCATATTTTTGTTATAACGTCACTAAAAAAGGTGAAAAAGAAAAAAACCTTCATAATTTTGACAAGTTTTGAATCTCAGAATTTGAAGTGTAGTTCCAAGACCAAGTTTATGTTTTGACATGAAAGTCCCATTTACAGAAATATGACAAATTAATTTGCAATTTTTTGACTATTTCTTCATGTTTTATTATAATAACTTATAATTATTATTTATTATAATTATAATAAAACATGAAGAAATAGTCAAAAAATTGCAAAAATTGTGTGTGTATATATACACACATGCACACACGATGATGCACAACATGGTATAAAAGTTTCATCTTCAGAAGAATGGGAGGTATGTAGCACTCATGAATGGCCAAGCCATGAGTGAGGTATGCAAGTCATCCAGATTGCTTGCCAGTAAAAGCCTTACATGATGATGTGGTGTGGTATATTCTGTATAGGCCACATGTGTAAAAGAAAAGCTGTTGTAAGAATATTTGAGAGAAAAGGCAGGTGCCTTATTACAATCAGTTCAAGCATATGGGGCTTGTAGGGAACCATAAAAACCTCTTTTTAAAAAAAAAAACCCTAAAATAACCTTTCTATACCCAAATATGTCATCATTTTAGAGTCCAATATGGGGTCCTTCCAGGGCTAGCAGCAAGCAGTTGGGAAGCTGGGATTCTCCCTAGAAATGGTATAAAGCTCTCATTTCTAGTTCAGCAGAGGTGTGAGATATCAGGCCATAAACCTGTCACCAGACCAAGACTGAAGCTTGCCTCTCCAAGGCTTTGGGGCAGATCCACAATGGAGGGAGGGAGAAAAGGGAAAAATGTTGTGACGGGAAGACAAGTTCCAAATAGGCTTGTGCATTTGAATAGTGGGGATAGGGTGAGGCAGGAGCAGTATTGCTATGTCTGTGACTTTGACCCTGGAATGCCATTGTAAAAGGATCTGGAAGGAACCCAGAGTCCACCTTTATGTTATGGGGTGAATGGATTTCATTACCTCGAATTCCCATGCAGCCAAGCTTATACAGCCTGCTTACACATGTTGCCTTATTCGCCTTCCTCCCTCTCCTCTTGCTGCACTGCCCCATCTCAGCCATTCTGCCCAGACCTCCTGGGTTCAGAATAGTTGACAGTTCTCACCCAGCGTGAGAGATCTGGACCCCAGAACCAGCTGGTGTGTGATATTCAAAATGCATGTCCAATGGGAAATGGACGGAGACCAGCTATTTATTTCATGCCAATCACAGAATAGCCATCAATGAGATGGTAACTTTCAGTTGCCTCTTTCATTTGCAATTGCGTGCACTACCTCCACTTCTGTTGTCAGTCAGATCACATCCTTGTGGCAAATACAGCAATTGCTCACCTGGAAAACTCATATCAGAGAAACATTCCTGTATTTTTAGCTGTTTTTTAATGTAATTTAGCAGCTAGAAATGAGGAGCAGCTAGCACCATATCACCAGCCTGCTTTTCATGGATAATGCTTGGAGAACTGCTGACCTAGAGATAAAAGGCTCTGTACTATACTACCTCACCAGTCTCCTGAGCTATCAAGTCCTTTCCCCATCTCCTTTTGTGTGTGTGTTTTATCTACTGCAGTCAGCACTTTCATGGCTTTTGACCACAAGATGGCATCTGGCTTCATGATCTTCCCTTAGAAGCACAGTTTTCTGTCTAGGTTTGACCCAGCAATACACTAGTTCTCTTTGCAGCAGGTTATAACTTACTATCTTCTTTCTCTGCCTTAGGGCAAATACTCTGAAACAAACACAGTGTGGCTTTTTATCTGCCTTCCTAGCTCTGAAATATCCTTCTTAGTACTTCATAGTGCCAGGGGTGATGACTAGCTCAGTGATGCTCCCCATGAAGACTCAGCTGTATGTCTTCCATCACCTTTCCCAATGTGAGCAATTCCCTTTGTTCCAATTGTCAACTTTCTGTTAAGGGAAAATTCCAGCGATTCTAATTAATCATGATACCCAGGAACTGATCCAAAGTCCATTGAAGTCAGCGGAAAGATTCCCATTGGCTTCAATAAGACATAGACTAGGCCCCTAATTACAAAGAGAAGTAATTGTCTGACAGTGTCTTAATTCTACTTGAAGCTTCTTGAATCTTGGCTAGTTCTGTTTCTTCTTCCCTGAGCTCCAGGTGGGCTCCCATGTCACTGAGTTTGGGAAATGGAGAGGATACTCAGGCTGGGGGAACAATCAGGGAATCTCTAGGAAGCCAATTGCATTCCAGCCATGACTAGGCAGAAGTGAAGGTGCTAGGGAATGAGGACAGCACCTGCTCAGTGGATCCAAGAGAGTTTTTTGGGCCCCCCCACCCAAAAAGCACAAGCAACCCCCCTCTAAATAAAACCAACACCCTGTGGATTTGGCACCCCTTAATATGATGATTTGATGCCCCTGAATGTTGGCACCCAAGTGGCTGCCCTGGGAGCAGGAACCTGGGAGATATTAAGCCAGAGAAGGGTCACTTGCAATCTGGGGTAGAACAATTGGGAAGTTTATGCGGGAGTGAGGAAGCTGAAGTAGGGTTGGGTTTTAACTTGCAAACAAAAGGCCATGTCATGTGGCCGAGTTTTAGGCGGAACTACATAAATACCAATGGCATGGTATGGCCCTCTAGTGTGCGAATGTTGTGCCATTTGGAAACCCCTGGCTCCTCCACATGGAGGAGGGGTGATTTGTGTTCTTCTGATTAACTCAAACAAATAAAATCATTGTGAAATTACCCCCAAATGCTTTATAAAATGTAACAGCTCTTACCGTGTTTCACAACAGCTTTGGAAGCCTTTTTCATGCATTCACATGCCAAACTGCCTATCACTTGTCTTAATTTATGTCAATGATCTTCAAACTTTTTTACAGTGTATGGGGACCCTATCTCAACAGGAAAACCCTCAGATCTCCTGCTTCCCATTCCTGTGCTTTAATTGCTAGACCAGCTTTCCTGTTCTACCCTCCACTTGTTCATCTTTATTTACTTGAATGCATCATTTTGATTCAAAACAATGTTGTATATTGAAGTCACTGGAAAGTAACAAGTATTCTGCTAACTGATTGGGTTATGTGGCATTGCTAATATTCTGACAAGCTGCTTCCTGGAAAGGAAATCTGATATATAAAACACCATGGTCTGATTTCTAGATCTGAATTAAATACAGTATTTGCATAAGATGGGGTCAAGCAGACTATAACTTGTTCCTGATGGGCCCCATTCTGCCATGCTTACTCACATTGAGTAGTACCTTCCTCCATGAGTGGCTGCATTACTCTCAGTGAGACTACTCACATTGTGAAGTTCTGCTCAGCCTGAGCCAAAGTGATAAAATATGGCCTGATGTCCTTATTCAGGCCCTTAGTGCTTCCTTATTATTTCGTCTTCATTCGGAGAATTTGGAATTTGTGAATGGAACAAGCAGCCTTTGAGAATGGCTCAGATTGCAGAAATATTTTATAGTGCTCAGCAGTGGCTTGATGGACTCCTGAGCTTCTTGGCAAAATTAATATAATCTGCTCTAGGCATGAACGCAAGGCATTCTGAAGACAAGCAGAGAATATGCTATTTTATGGCAGAGGTGTACTCCTCCTGTTTCTCTAACACATTAGCTTGCAGTGCATTCTGATTCTAGTGTGCAGAATGCTTCACTCATGTCATGTCTTTTGCTTGATTAAAAATAACCTTTGAGTCAGGTGGTTGTAGACACCCCCAACCGTGATTATGAATGATTTGCAGGTATTTTGAAACCTTGCCCTTTATCTGAGATGGTGCTGGCATGTTACTGGATAAAGCACTGCTTCTTAATGGCGCTGCTTCTGAGGCTGTTCTGGTGCTGGAAATGCTGGTTGATTGACACCATTCGTAAAGCCACCACCTTCCAATTAGCTAATGTTTGTGCAGTGCTTTGAAGATGTACAAGGCTGTGTAGGTATTATGTTATGTCACACCGAGTGATGTCTGTACAAGTGTTGTTGAATAGGTACCATGTAGCAAGATGTTCATAGGTCCATAGGTTTTAGGGCCAGAAGGTATCATTTGATCATCTAGACTGAGCACAACACACATAATTCCATATAGGAAACAGTTCAGTGATATTTTTTGGTAAACTAGTTAGTATAGGATGGAGGGTCAGGAAGACACTTGCACATTTTTCTGGTTCTGCCTCTAATTCTTACTCTATGACCTTCGGCAGGACTACTAACAGTTGCCCTTTCTGTAAAATGGGGCTAATAATATTCATTTATCCTCGAGGTATTTGTGCAGTTCCATTTAATGTATGCTAAGGTTTCTGAGATTCTTGGAAGAGAGATGCTCCGTAGATGCAAATTATTTTAGTTCTTACTTTATTACTTGTATGTTAGTAAGGATGGGGGACAAAGACAGAGTTTTGAGAAAATAGCATAAATTAAGAAATGATTGAGAGTATCAAAGAGAAAAGTTTTGTGTTTAACTCCTCACACTCCATGAAGCTGGTCGTGAATCTCAAACTATATTTGAGGGTGGTCCATTAAAAAAAATATGTCTGCACTATTTTTATTATTTAATTTATTCACTTTTTAAAAATACAACTCGGAGATGCTCCTATCCCTTAAATTAAAAACTGCCCATCAATATTTCCAACTCCACTCTCCCCACAGTCTTAACAAAGAGGGAAAGAAGATGGGTGTCACAGTGTGGCTGGAAGGTTAATAAATCTGGGCTCTGGTGCACCCAGAGAGCAAGTTCCAAAATCAAGGATCCCTCACAGAGAACGCCCTGTTAGCAGCCTTGTCTAATGTACATGGAGGGAGCTCCATCTTGAGTGCGTCTGCTGATCTCAACTGTGGCAGTATATCATGGGCTAGAATGCATGGTTGGATTTGCTGTCCGACTGAGGAAGGAGAAGGGGCAGTAAATGAAAACATTTACAAAGGGGCATTGTCTGGTGTTTAAACATTTGTCTTCTTGTGCTCGTGTAGTCAGTGAATTTCCATTGACTGCACTGTCAGAAGCCCGCTTCTTCCTCTTCTGCAAGTGGGTTGAGGGCTTAGGAAGGAAGGTGGGAGATCGGGTTGACAAAGAGAATTGGGGTATTATCTTAAGGATAAATGAGTTAACCCATCACTGCAAGTACTGGGTGGCTCTGTGCTGACGGATTTCAGTGCAATTAGCTCCCCAAATACCAAGACAGGCAGTCTGCAACCAGACTAAAAGGTCTTCTAAACAATTAGGGGACCACGGCCCCATGGACCCCTGTCATGCACATTAATGTCACTGGCCTTAGCAAGGGGTATGCGTGTTCTTTGATGACAGGAGAATCCAGAGTTTGACTCTGTCCCATAAACATCATATCCCTTTTAGTCTAACTCCTATGATTCCATGGTGTTTTATTTACTACACTTAATAGCATTTAGTCAATAAACAAATACAGGGTAGACAGATAGGTCTATCATGATCTTAATTGCCTCAACTCTCTGGCTTGCCTTTTGTTATGTACATCACGGATACTTGACAGCATTAACATTCCTGGAATTGTATCTGACCATCCTTTGTAAAGGGATTGAATACTGCAGCATTAGTTTGGGCTCGTGGGGCATTTGTGTCACCAACAACAGCTTAATTATGGACATTGTTTACTAATCAGTATTAAAGGGACAGACTATGAGGGCTAATCTGCAGATTAACACAATAGTTTGTTTTCATTTTGTTCTTCTAGCAGTGTATTGAACGCAGGATTTAAAACAAGACCCCATTTGTGATCATTACCCTCCACATCATGGTGTGTGTGTTTGTGTATGTATGTGTACGTGTGTACACAAAAGAGATCTGTATATTTCCTTTCTAGAATTTAGTGCTTGAGCGCAATGACTATGCATAATAAATAACAACAATCGATAAATGTCAGGTTATATTTCATACCATTCAACATAAGAGCAATAAAACTTCCTTTTTGTAGCATCAGCAATTCCAGAATTCTTTAGGCTGCATGTAAGCTCTCTGAAGGCATGAGTGAGCCTTCTCTTTGTTCTGTCTTGCGGGCACACTATGAACTCTCAACAATAAATAATAATAAAAAAAAGTAATATTTGTGCAGTGAGTATATTTAGTATCTCTTTATGCTGACTGTTCATCCAACCTCAAACCAGTGCCAACTTTTGGGTGTTCACTGTTGCACATATAAATGATTAGACCCTTTGCAATGTAGATGTGTACCTATTTTGTATGTAAAAGAACCCGAGATTTGCATGTGCAAAACCAGTAGCTGATCGCCAAACTGTGAAGTCTGCACATGTAACCGGCTTTTTGCCCATGCAAAATAGGAGCATGCTCAGTTCTGTGACTCAATTGTTTGTGTGTGTAAAAGAGTGAATACTCAGGCAGAAAATACTGCCCTTGATGTCTTTTGTAGAACAGCCTTTGCACACACGTTGCCCATCCTTCACTTTTTAATGCAGCTGAGAACACTTTGGGTTTTATAGTAATGTCAGTGATTTTGGCAGATCACATCTTCCAAGTCTGCAGGGGATAGACATAAGGTTGCCCATCCTGCCTGAATTGTATTCTTGTAATGGAGGTTTTCGTATTGCTAGAAGTGTCTTGAATTTTGTATGCAGTGTTGTTGTTGCCATGTCAGTCCCAGGATATTAGAGAGACAAGGTGGATGAGGTGATATCTTTTATTGGACCAACTTCTGTTGGTGAGAGAGACAAGCTTTTTAGCTACACAGAGCTCTTCTTCAGGTCTGGGAAAGGTACTAGGAGTGTCACAGCTAAATACAAGATCAAACTGGCCCCTTAGCATATGTAGTTAACACAAATTCTAAACTATTTGTTCGATCTTGACCTGAAGAAGAGCTCTGTGTAGTTTGAAAGCTTGTCTCTCTCACCAACAGAAGTTGGTCAATTAAAGATATTACCTCACCCACCTTGAATTTTGTAGTCAGAAAACCTTGTTTATTTGAGGGATCATGTACCTTGATCTTTGTTAGCTAATCAAATCAAAACTCATTTGATAATAACTAGGTGATTATCTTATGTTTTCTCACCCTCCTTTGTTGTGCTTGAATTGTGGGTTTGGGGTACAGGAAGTTACACTGTACCCCACTTCTCACCACTGTTGGTAGGAGAGGGAATAAAAGGATGTGGGGAATAAAAGGAGTGGTTGCCTTTATTACCTCTTCCCCCCCCCCCCATCAGGGCACTACTCCTAGGCAAAAGCCATTGTTATATTTATCTTTTCTTCGCAATATAATTAGATGATATGGGTGTAGATGATGATGTTAGGATATGTCTACCCTACAATGGCTAGAGCGGCACTGGTGCAGCTGTGCCACTGTAGTCCTGTAGTGTAGATGCTTCCTACATCAAGAGAAGGAGCTTTCTGTTGATGTAGGTAATCCATCTCTCTGAGGGATGTTAACTACGTTGATGGAAGAATTCTTTCATGAACTCAGCTGCGTCTACAGAAGGGGTTAGTAGACCTAACTACGTTGCACAGGGCGCAAAATTTTTCACAGCCCTGAGCAATGTAGCTAGATCAACCTATGTCTTGGGTGCAGACCAGGCCTTAGAGTTACAGTCTGTGCTGGAAGGAGTGTGTAGGGTCCTGCTCTTCTGAGATACCGCAAGATACATTTTGCTTAACTCAGCCAGAATTCCTCCTGGGTTCAGTTCCCAGCTCTCTCTGACCTTTGAGAAGTCAATTAATCTCATTGTGCCTCAGTTCCCCACCTGTAAAATACTTTCTGACTCCCACCTGTTGTCTATTGAGACAGTAAGCTCTTTGGGGGTGGAGACTCTTTCTTACTGTGTGTCTGTACAGCCCCTGGCGAAATGGGGCTCAGCTCTCAATTGGAGTTCTTGGCACTCTAACCACAAGAGTGCTAGCGTTCAAACACAATAAGATGTTGCATCGCAGACAAGCCCTGAGTAACTGTCTTCTTTGCCTGGGCCAAGGAAACGGGGGAGGGTTCCTTTTCACCCCTTTCTTTCTCCTGCATGTGAGTTTGGTCACAACCTAGCCCACAGCATTCAAGTCACTGTGGCAGCAAGTTATTATCTTGCTCATGAAAAGATTACAAAGAGATGACTGGATACATTCCACTGGACATTTTAGTACAAAGTCAACACCCTTCTGGCCTGTGTTCTCCATTTTTGAACTAATTAATATAAAAATCCTAATCTTCTTTTTGCATCCGAGCCCTTCGGTATAATCCAGACTTTTGGAAGGATAAATCAATGTTTGTGAGCTCGCTTGGATTTACTGTAAACAATGAAGGGCTAATTCACTAAAATGTCTTAGACCAATCTGGATCTACTTTCATGAGCTGTGGTGCAGGGCTGGGAGCCCACAGGGTTAGAGATGCGGATTTTGAATGCCTCAGTTTTTGAGTGCCCAGTTTAACACACCTTATCGGGGCCTGATTTTAAGAAAGTGCTGTATACAGACCCTGTGATAATCCAGGTTTCAGAGTAGCAGCCGTGTTAGTCTGTATTCTCATCCGATGCATCCGATGAAGTGAGCTGTAGCTCACGAAAGCTTATGCTCTAATAAATTTGTTAGTCTCTAAGGTGCCACAAGTACTCCTTTTCTTTTTGTGATAATCCAGACTTCTAAAAATTTCTCAAAATGGGTGCTTGAAAATCATGTGTCACTTTTGAAACTCTTAGCCATAGTTAACTGGAGTTATGTCATGGTTTCCTTTGAAGCCACTTTTCCTTCCTTTCCTTTCCCACTGTCCACTCTTCCTCTCTTTGTTTATTCATTTACAAAGGAGGAATTGGGTTTTTCAAACACAGAGGTGGTGCAGAGTGTGTTCATAGATATAAAGGTACATAAATAAACAGATATTTTAATTACCATAAACAAAGTTATAAGCACCTGAACCAGTCCGTTTAAAATAAATTGTTTAGAGCCTGACCACTTGTGAAATAGGTTCATGGACTGTTGGGGAGGTGGTAACTTTTTTTCTAGTTGAGCCTGCTATATCAGGCTGCATCAATCAGATCAGTTTACAAGGTGGTGATTAAAGAAGCTCTGTGTTTATTTTCTTTAAAAAGTACCTGTGAAATGTTTGTTTCCTTAATCATATTGTAATGTTAATTAGCTGGTTGGGTTACTCATCAGGAGGAATGGCTAATTTGGGCTTCTTTTGTTCCTCAGGCAGTAGGTGACATCTAGCTATTTGGTGCCAGAAACCATGTATCCTTAAAAACACCCCTGCTTAAAACAATGAATGACTAAAAGGTGGGTTTTGGGTATGTTTCCAAGGACCTGATCCAACTCCCACTGAAATGAATAGAAATCTTTTCCAGTGACTACAATGGGAGTAGGATCAGGTAACCCCATAAAAGGGTTACCCTACCATACTGTAGAGAAACAACATTTGTGAAAACCCTCAATAAGAATCCTCTTAACAGGTTTATGAAGTGCACAGGTAGTACCTACAGGCCCCCCTTCATGTCCAAATTTCGCTGTGTGCAGCTCTAAAGGCACAAGGAAGGTGGGGCCAGTGCTGGGGCTAGTTCTATGCTGTCTGAGTGGGAGAGCAAATAAATAACAATTTTGCTGATGCTCACAAATGTATAAAATCTGGAATTGTACAGAAGCTGCATCTGGAATTTTAGTTTCAATGTTAAAAACAAAAGCAACAAACCAACCAGTCAAATCCAAATAAGGTCAAATGCAAAAATTAAAAGTAGGAAGGGAAAGAATTTTCCATGTAGAGTCTAAGTTTAAATTATATTTTCCAGTGGAAAATGCCTCCTATGCCCCTTACCTTGCCTGCATCATTCACCACACCCAGTATTTCAGATGCCCCAACCTGGGACCTAATGAGCTATATGAATTATGAAGCAACTATTTCTTAAGTCAGCAGCATTTCTGTGTTGGAGGCTATAGGGGAAGCAGGATGGATTTATGATTAACACACAAGAATAAGCTTTCGTGAGCTACAGCTCACTTCATCGGATGCATCCGATGAAGTGAGCTGTAGCTCACGAAAGCTTATGCTCTAATAAATTTGTTAGTCTCTAAGGTGCCACAAGTACTCCTTTTCTTTTTGCAAATACAGACTAACACGGCTGCTACTCTGAAACACAAGAATACAAGCTTATAAGACCTGGGTTCTCTTCCAGTATGACCTTGGGCAAATTGGAGAACTTCTCTATGCCTCAATTACCTTAGCTATAAAATGGGGATACTCTAATAATATTCATCTTCCTCACTAAATTAATCAGTGCATTTAAAACACTTTGAGATTTCCCCTGATAAGTGCAAAGTAGACTCTCAAACTGTCCTTGGTTCTTTAGGTAGAACTCAGTCTCAGCCCAAAGTGCTATAGCAATAGACAACAGTTGACTACAAGACAGAACAGGCCTTTGCTGTAGGTAGGGATCAGACTGGGCAAGCAAAAGTGATGCTACTCTTCCCAGCTCTGCCCATAAAATAAACCCACCTGAGTCACCAGATTGAGACATTGTTCATTGTAGGTAGTGCAGATGTTCAAAATATGATTGTGTGAGCTCCCTGCTGAGCTCCTTTGAATCATAGAATATCAGGGTTGGAAGGGACCTCAGGAGGTCATCTAGTCCAACCCCCTGCTCAAAGCAGAACCAATCCCCAACTAAATCATCCTAGCCAGGGCTTTGTCAAGCCTGACTTTAAAAACCTCTAAGGAAGGATATTCCACCACCTCCCTAGGTAATCCATTCCAATGCTTCACCACCCTCCTATTGAAATTTTTTTTCCTAATATCCAACCTAAACCTCCCCCACTGCAACTTGAGACCATTAGAATCATAGAATATCAGGGTTGGAAGGGACCTCAGGAGGTCATCTTGTCCAACCCCCTGCTCAAAGCAGGACCAATCCCCAATTTTTGCCCCAGATCCCTAAATGTGAGGATTGAACTCACAACCCTAAGTTTTGCAGGCCAATATTCAGACTACTGAACTATCCCTCCCCCCTGAATTAGTCCTTGTTCTGTCATCTGGTACCACTGGGAACAGTCTAGATCCATCCTCTTTGGAACCCCCTTTCAGGTAGTTGAAAGCAACTATCAAATCCCTCCTCATTCTTCTCGTCTGCAGACTAAATAATCCCAGTTCCCTTAGCCTCTCCTCATAAATCATGTGCTCCTTCCCTCTAATCATTTTTGTTGCCCTCCGTTGGACTCTATCCAATTTTTCCACATCCTTCTTGTAGCTTGGGGACCAGAACTGGACACAGCACTCCAGATGTGGCCTCATCAATGTCGAATAGAGGGGAATGATCATGTCCCTCAATCTTTGGCTTGGCTCTTTCTTGATTAGAGAGTGTGGGAGATGCTTCTTCCTCCTCCCTCCTCCACAAGGATACTGTGAGAAGCAACAGGTCTGCTCCTCCTCTCTGAAAATGCTGCTGGAGGAGATGAGGATTACAGAGCATTGGGTCCACCCTGGAAGATAATTTTATCCAAAATTAACAAACCTCTGTGAATTGAGCAAAAGGAGAACTCCAGTAGCTAGGAGTAGTAAATACTTCTTATCCATTAGGTGTCTCATCCAGTAGAAAGTAACATTGCTCACACAAAGCCAACTTGATACATTACACAAGGCTTTAAAGAAAACTGCCTTGAAAAATCTCCACCCAGTTATCAATATTATATTCTCCTTAATTTATTCAATTACAGAAAAGTAAGAAGTTCTCAAATCAGCTAAAAGGAGGGAAAACACTATTCTTGATCTTTGGGCACATTCTAAATTAAATGATATAAGGCTAGGCTGGGAACCCCTGAATGGGGTTACTTGTATGAGTAACTGCTCACCAGTGTTCATAATCTAGCCCCTACTGGACAGGGAAGATACTCATGGGCTCTTATTTCTTACCTCTCTGTTAGATGAAATGCTAAATTGCATTTTTAGGCAGGTGTAGACACCATCAAACTCATTTAAATTACTGCTAATAATAGAGATGTTAATATGTCGCTCTGCGTGTGGCTGTACTTCCCTCTAACAGCTCCATCTTGTGTGTCAACAAAGGATCTAACAGCTGCATGAGGAAGGGAAAGTGGCCTATGCTAATTAGAAACTCTTCCTCAGCTTTTTCCAGTTGCAAACTATCAGTTAGTAATTACAACGCACCAGTAATTCCGCATTCTTCTCTGCTAATGCTGAACAGTGAGCTAACAAGGAGGAGAGGAAAAGCTGGGGGAGGAGGATATACTGTGCAAGAGCATAGCATGGTTTCAAGTTCACACTCTAACAACAAAGACAAAGCAAAACGATTTGGGGAATGTTTGTATCGCTCTTTTAAAAATGAAGCCTTCAATATAAAGTAGGGATCTTTCCAATTTTTATGCTTTTTGAAAAAAGATTCTTCTGTCAAAATTGTTTTAAAAGTATGAACAACTCTCACTTGCGGCTTCATTGTGGATTTGCCACTAACTGAGCAAGTGGCGGCACACTGCGCCCGGAGTGCAAATTGGTCCCTTGTCCTCTTGCTCCAGGGCAGGAAGTTATCTGTGCCAGACCTTTTCCTGGTGCAGATTACCTATTCCTTCACCTCAGGTCAGCGGTTCTGGCTGACACATTGGAAGGGGTAGAGTCATTTTCACTTCCCTGTGACCCATGATGTGGGGATCCATGTAGGAAGGTAAAGGAAAAGGTGCATGAAGTAATAGCTCATTCGGCACCTCATGGTCTCGGACACCATCCAATGGTCCAGGGACATCTACATCGAACACATCACTGGCCACTGACAATACCAGGAGGCGTGAGCCGGAACGACATCGTGCATCAACTATGAGAAAGGGACCGAGAGACTTTTTCCATTGGACCATATGAACTGGATCCATAAACTCACTGAACATTAAATCTTACCAAATGAGGGTAAATCCATCCTCATCATTGTATCCACTCATTATACTCCAAACCTGAACATAGCCATTATATCAACAATATACCCTCATATCTCAATGTCTGTACTTTGACCCATTAACCTTTTACCCCCAATTGGGGATATTGCAGATTATGTACTTCGTACGCCATCCGATACTACGCTGAATTTTGCACCTCTTGATAATCTGTATGTTATTCCCTGATAACCAGAAACTTCTATGCTTAAACTCTGTACCATTTTCTTTTTATTTTAACATCATCTTAATTCAATTCTTAAATCTGTTATTGGACCAACTTCTGTTGATGAGAGATACGAGCTAGTTTACTCCACTCCTCCATGCCCTCTATGGGCACATGGGGTGAGCTGTGAAGAGAACAAATGTTCAAATCCAAGTTTTTAACATATATATGATCTCAAAATCTTGTCACTAATCAATGGCTCAAGTCCTGAGCTGGATTAAATTTACCCCAGCTGAGCATCTGGCCCAGTGCTCCTATGACCTTTAAAAATGGCAGCTGTTGTGTTGTTTAAGATGTTTTATCAATAACAAGATGGACATCTAGGTCCAAGAGCAGGCCCAAAATGGGGATGGAGGGGGACTTTTCATTCAATTTTTTCCCTTCTTTTGGTTAAAATTTAAATTTCAATGATAATTTTCATTAAATAAACCCCTTAAAACTTGAAAAGTGTCATCAGCTCTATAGCCGGTTGAAAAAATGAAAAAACAAACAAAAAAACAATATTGCAAACATTTTGTCAAAATTCACCCTGTCCCTTCCTCCCCCCCGAAATTTGATATTTAGATTAAAGTTTTCATCAACATTCCAATCATTCCAACCAGTATTATTAGATACTGTGGTTGGAATAACTTATATATGTACATAGAGGTGTTACTTTTGGATACTCAATTTCACTTGTTTCGGTGAGATGGGGCACAAGCTCTGTTTTTAATTTTAGATGGTATCTATTTTGTGCAATTCATTTTTAATGCATTTTAAGATTCTGCTGCGTGTCTTGGCTTTGATCCTAATTCAGCACTTACTTAACTTTAAAAGCACATGCTTCACACCATTCCTCTGCAGCAAAACACTTAAGCATGTGCTTGTATCTCCTTGACTTTAGTGGGACTTAAGTACCATTGGTGCTCAAAGGTAACCACATGCTTAAATATTTTGCTGAATAGGGATAGAATTAAATACATGCTTACAGTTATGCTAATACTTAAATTCTTTACTGAGTCAGGGCGTTTAGGATCAAGGGGGAGAGACTGACAAGCAGAGCAGAGAGTTTGGCTTAAATGATCACAAGAGCATCAGTTAACGCTGCTTTGGGTCAACTTTCCATCATTAGAAGAGAGAGACAGGCACTTGGGATGAGACCTTGAGCATCAAATTTCTAGCTGAAATGAGTTTTTATGGCCATAAAACAGTTCTGCAGTGTTGGATAGATGGGTTTGTAATGGAAGTACTGTTGGCATAATCATAGCCATCAAACTGAATGGAGACTTGGAAAGAGCGGTACTTGATAACAGCTGTGTTGGCACTGAACATTTTTAGCATCCAGTTCAGAAAGCAGCTCTCTACCATATATGTAGAATTCTTCTGCAGAATTTGCATACAGAAAGCATGGAATGCTCTTTACTGGGTAAATTCTTTGCTTCTGCTATTTATTACAATCCCTCTTTCCCCTGAGCATAAGTGGCTGCAAAGGATTTGAGTTAGTAGAGAAAACAGGTGTGCCTGTTCAAAGGAATGAAAAGCATGTATTCAAAGTAAAAGTAGGATTGTTGTTTCAAATAAGATGTATATACCAGGCCTCCCTTTGATGGTCAGCCTAAACTGACTCCTTGGCAAAGCTGGATTAAGGCGTAGGAACTATAAACCCATGCCTAAAATCCCAGCTCCTGGAGTCAATTGATTGCATCAGACTATATTTTCATGGGGCAGTTCACGCTACTCAGAGCTATTGTTCCAGGCTGTCTGCAGACTCAGGCAGACACCAATGCATTGGTTATGTTCAGGTTATATTTGTAAGCTTTTCTTCACAACTGTGAGGGCTAAAAAAGGAATGACAGTTGTGAAAAAAAGTTTAAAATGTGCCTGGTACTACCAGAACACCCCCGCCAGCTTGGGACTCGTGGGGCTCACGCTGCAGGGCTGTTTCTTTACTGTATAGACTTCTGGGCTTGGGCTGGAGCCTGAGGTCTCAGACTTTCCCAACCTGCAGGATCCTAGAGTCTGGGCTCCAGCCTGAGCCCAGAAGTCCATACAGAGCAATGAAACAGCCCCTTGATCCGAGCCCTGCTGAGTTGGCTAGCATGAGCCAGTCGCTGATGTCTAGTTGCTGCATAGACATATAGAGAGACTCTTATGGCTGGTCTTTGCCCTAGCCAGGTTATTCCCAAATAGGTTTGGGAAATGCAGAATTTGTTTGCATGGAGTTTCCCTGGAATTCTTCCTTTGGTGGCAGGAGGTTCCTGCCCCCCACCCCTCGAACAAAGTAGCAGGAGGTGTGGCTCACAGAACTATGCATCTCCTAGCTGCCTCGCACCTTCCCTGCCTCCAGGAAAGCCCAGCTCCAGCATGTTGGAATTTGGCCAAGACAGCGGGGTTAATATCCTCAGTCTGGCAAAAAGTGCTGTCAAATCTTTAATGACCACAAGTGGTCAGGACCTCATTTTTACATATCATGTGAAAGACTGCATCCCCAGCCGCATAGTGCCCCGGTATCATTTTGGGTCACTGGTTCTGTAGTGACTCAGAGGGAAGAGATCCATCTAATGAATCGCCATCATCACTTCTTGTAACAGCAAGATGTTCCATGGAGGTTTCTGATTCAAATACTGACTTGACCCCAGCCGACTCTGCATAGCTTGTGAGATCTGATGGGATCACAGCACAAGGTGGTATATGGCTAATTGATTTTACACCATGTTTGGTGATAGCTGAATTATCTTTCCTTCTGGGGAGAGGGACAAAGTGTGTACTGGAAGATATTGTTAATTCTTTTGGTGTTTCTGCTCTGTTTGTCAAATCATTGTTTAATTTTTCATTGAAAATCACTGAGTTTCTTATGTCTCTTTCATATCCAAAGGAGAACACCTAATAGTGATAGCCTCTCCCTGTCCCTTCACACACAATCCTGTGAACATGCATAGGATCATCAAGTAGATAGGGTGTGGGTTGCGGAGAGAGAAGGTACGTGTTCTAGTCTGTCTCTGCCACCTACTCACTATATACCAAGTCATTTATACCCACATTTGCAACTGTGGCATCTAATTTTTGAGTCCCTCAGTTTTTGAGTGTCCATCTTGAGATATCTACATTGTCTCAGGTTGAGACTCAAACACTGAAGCATCAAAAATCAGTGGCCTCTTGAAAACTCTGGACTAAATCTCTGTGTGTCTCAATTTCCTTGTTAGGTATTTATATACCATATGGATGAACATGGTGTACAAACTTAGATTTCATGTATAGAACAAAGGTAAACTTACCTTTCATGTTTCTTATTTGGGCTTGAAATGTTGTTTGAACAATGTTCTTTGTATGTAACTTACAAAAGGCTTCACCGTTTTAAAATAACGGTTCAGGGTTGAAGGACAAGTGGACAATTTTGGAAGCATCTCTTTTTCATGGTAAGAACAGCATTAATTTCTTAATGCTCTGTTTTGTGTTCAGGGAGGGAGAGTGTATTCCCATGGTTTCAAAGGAAGTGTCTATTGAATATGGCACCCCCATCTTCTCTCTTCATTGTTCCTCCCCAAGTCCTTAGGATTCCTTACAAATTACAGTCTTTTTAGATAAGCAAGCACTGTGCTATTTCAGCCACTTTGGAGGGGAGGGGGGTAATATAATAGGCTGAGAAGTGTTTTCTTACAATCTTAGATGGATTGTTTGTTGTGGCCCGCAACAGGGTTCAGCAGCATGGACTCTGACAGCCCCAGTGGGACTCTGTCTGGATATAAGAGTTCTGCTGCAGGATCAGGACCTTCAATATTGCTTCACACTTAGGACAAAATAGCATTGTGATTTTTATAGAATGACAGTGTGATTATACTGGATAGATAGTGTGGCAAAAGAGGAGCTGCTGTGTAAGGATCTAAGAACATTGATATGTAATATGCTTCTTGAGAGAGTTAAAAAGCCTTTTGGGGAGTGTGGGGGGAGAGAGAAAGGTGGACACTCACTTGTCAGAAATTCCCTAGGGGTAGATCAGAAAGAGAGACTCTTCAGAGGGAGTCTAAAGAAGTGGGCCTCCCCAGATCCAGGGAATGATAAGCCTTAGGGAAAAGCTAGACACGAGTACAGTCTTTTATTTTTAAGGTATGGTTTCTCTGAAATGCTCTTGTTCTAAATAAACTGAGACTTTGCTTTAAGGAGGCTTTTGGATGCTAATTACCACTGTCATTGACCTGGAGGGACCAGAATTGCAGGGTCTTGACATAAGTCAAAGCTACTGAGACCATCGTGGTTGATATACAGGGGACTGCAACTCAGCATCTGGTCTGAGAAAGGGAGAATAGCGTGATTCCAAACTGGGGCCTGGTCTACAGGCTCCCTCTGCAGCCTGTGCAGAACTGCCTGCCATCATCGCCCAGTCCTCAATCCTCCTCCCCCAAAGTCCTATAAGGTGGGGGGGGGGGAAGAGGAGGAGGGCTCAGTATCCCTTGCACTCAACACCAGAGGAGGGTACAAGGAACAGAAGGTGCCCATTCCCAGACCTTTAGTAGTCATTGCAGTGCATCTGCAAGCAAGCTTTCTTTCTTCCATCACAATGTTATCAGCCCTTTTGCCCAAGGTTATCTTACTTTCCTTTGGTGTCTGTGCGTTTGTGTGCATAATAAAACAAAACTGATTGAGGAAAAAAAGGCTCTTTATTCATTCCATGCATGGTGGTTGTTGGGGGTGGAGTTTTACAGTGGAGAAAATGCAACGGAGGGGACAGTTTGGTAAGGAACAACAAAGATAAGTGTCACATTACTCTGGCTCATTGCTGGTTTTCAAAGCCTCACGGAGCCCCTTGATGGGCTCTTCTTATTGCCTGGATATCGGGCTGCTCAAAATTGGATGCCAAACGATTAACCTCAACCCTATATCCTGGTGGAAACTTTTCTCCCTTTGCCTCACAGATATTATGGACTATGGAGCACACAGCAGGCAGCAATAACAATGCGGTATTGCTTTCACTGAGGTCTAACCTAGTAAGCAAACAGCACCAGTGACCTTTTAAATATCCAAAGGCACATTCCACCACCATTCTGCACTTGCTCAGCCTATGGTTGAAACGGTCCTTACTGCTGTCCAGGCAGCCAGTGTACGGTTTCATGAGCTATGGAAGCAAGGGGTAGTCTGGGTTTCCCAGGATCATGATTGGCATCAATGGTTATTTTGTGGTCTGGAAAGAAAGTCCCTGATTGCAGCTTTCTGAACAGACCTGTGTTCCTAAAGATGTGTGCGTCATACATCTTTCCTGACCATCCCACATTGATGTCAATGAAATGGCCCTTTGATCCACCCAGCGCTTACAACACCATTGAGAAGTATCTCTTTTGGTTTATATACTCTTTGGCCAGGTGGCCTGGTGCCAAAATAGGGATATGCATGCTGTGTATAGCCCCACCGTGGTTAGGGAACTCCATTGCGGCAAAACCATCCACTATGTCCTGCACGTTGCCCAAAGTCACTACCCTTCTTAGCAGAAGTCTGTTGATTGCCCTGCAAACTTGGATCACAACAGATCCCACGGTAGATTTACCCACTCCGAATTGATTCCCCACTGACCAATAACAGTCTGGCATGTCAAGCTTCCACAGAGTGATCGCCACTCGCTTCTCCACTGTGAGAGCAGCTCTCACTTAAATATTGCTGTGCTTCAGGGCTGGGGAAAGCTCTGCACAAAGTTCCTGGAAAGTGGCCTTCCACATCTGAAAGTTCTGCAGCCATGCTCATCATCTCATAGCTGCATAATGATGAGGTCTCATCAGTCAGTGCTTGTTTCCCGGGCCCAGAAACGGCGTTCAACTGTGTTCAGCTGATGCGTGACTGTCGCCAGCAACTGCAAGTTGTTTTGCTCTGTCTCGCAGCAGGGCTGCTTGTGTGACATCGCAATGTTCTGTGCGGCGGCTCCTGTCTCGACTGTGGAAATACTGCAGGTAAGGCATGAAGTATTTGTAATGCCCACAACAAGATTAGGTTTCAGAGTAGCAGCTGTGTTAGTCTGTATTCGCAAAAAGAAAAGGAGGACTTGTGGCACCTTAGAGACTAACAAATTATTTGAGCATAAGCTTTCATGAGCTACAATCACGAAAGCTTATGCTCAAATAATTTGTTAGTCTCTAAGGTGCCACAAGTCCTCCTTTTCTTTTCACAACAAGAGTGTACTGCTGAGAAGGGTCCATGCATATCGTGCTGTGGTATCTGCACGGCTAAACCAGACTTTCGAAAAAAGGCATGAAAAAGCCTTGGTTTGTGCCGTTGATATCTGGGAGGGAGGAAGGAAAGTGCATCATAGAAGGCTAACACCATGTTCCTCTTACCACCTGTAACAATGTTTTGGTCCCATGAGGCATTGCAAGCCCTACCCAAAATTCCATTCGGATATGTGCACTATGGGATAATTATCCACAGTGCAGTGCTTCATAAATCAATGCAAGTGCTGCTAGTGAGGGTGCACTCCGCTGACACAGTGAGTGTGGTGTGGACACGCAAGATTGACTTGCTTAATTCAGAGGCTCAATGATGACTTACATAAAGTCGACTTCACTTTGTAGTGTAGAGATGGCCTAAGAGAGTGACGGCACAAGAGCTAAGACATACATGGGTGCTCTTGGAAAGATCAAGGAGGGGTCAGAGATGGAGTTAGCGCAGTACTTGTGGCAAGCGATACAATCAACTTTGTGAAGTGCAGGGATTTATTAGGCTGTTGTCACTTGAAAGGTTATACCAAAGTGGTTCTCTGATTCAAACACTGAGCTGTCCCCTTCCTAGCCTGCATAGCTTGTGAGATCTGATGGAATCATCATAAATGGTGGTATGCCTGATTGATCATACACTATGTTTGGTGGTTGTAGCTATACCATCTTTCCTTCTGGGGAGAGGAACTTTGTGGGGGTAATGTAATAGGATGAGAAGTGTTTTCATATAATGTTAGCTGGATTGTTTCTTTAGAAGGGCCTTATTAAAAACTTAATCCTAGGAAATGCATGGTTATAGTAATTGGGACTTTAACCATTCACTGGTTGGTTGTCAAAGGGCAAGCTGTCACCAGGTCTAAGATAAGAGCATGCTAGAGGTAGAAGCCACTTTTTGGAGAATGACAGGTTTCAGAGTAACAGCCGTGTTAGTCTGTATTCGCAAAAAGTAAAGGAGTACTTGTGGCAGCTTAGAGACTAACAAATTTATTTGAGCATAAGCTTTCATGAAGTGAGCTGTAGCTCACGAAAGCTTATGCTCAAATAAATTTGTTAGTCTCTAAGGTGCGCAAGTACTCCTTTACTTTTTGGAGAAAGGCTCATCCTCCAAAGGCACCTGCTGGTTTGGGGAATGAAAGAAGAAAGGAATTTGCTAAAGTCTTGTGGAAACACGCTTGATGAGTGGTATCCAGAATAATCCCTGGTTAAGAAGAAAGCATTTTTAAAATGAGGAACTTCATCTAATTTTATCATTCTGCATCCATAGAGCACATTTCCTAGTATTAATAACCTGGATATGGTTTTTCCTCAAATGTGCTATTCTGCTTACACTTGTCATCATTAAATAAGGATATCTCCTTCCCCCTTTAAGATGCTGAGGAGCACAACCAATTAGGTAACAGGAAATAGTATTTTTAAAGGCCTGCAATTCAACTTCACTTATATCCCAATGAATGTAATACTATGAAATGGAGGGACTGGATGGAATAGGCAGTGGTTTCCAAACTTTTCCCCCGTCAAAGACCTTTTTGGCATCCTACTAAATTTCCCAGGTCCCTTTCATTTTTATGCATATGTTTCATGTTATTATTATTATTCTATTAGCTAGGATTAGTTTATTATTTAAAAAAATATTTTTGTAATTAAAATAAGACTTCTGAAGGGACCAACAGTAAACAGCCTGCAATTATTACAAGTTATTCATTTATTATAACCATTAAACTGTATATCAAAACATAGGTAGGTATTATCTTTAGAACACTATGGAAGATAGTCATAAATCACACATAGTATTATAGTTAAGAAATCATAGATATTGATATAAAAATGAGAAAAAATAATACTGTGTTAAAACTAATTTAAATTTAAAACTGAAATAAAAGAAGCATACTTTGTTACTCAGTATGGTGGATGGGGTTGCTTTTGTGAATGCACGTTTGACACATTTGGCACAATATTCAAAAGTTTCAGCCTAAGATCATGCTCTGTATTCAGCTTGTATCTATATTTTGATTTTAATGAGATATTTGAGTTTAATGAGAAACCACTTTCACAGAAATAGGTAGTGGCGAACAGGATTAAAAATGCCACAGCTCTGTCTGACAGCCTTGGATACTCCGACTTCTGTTGCAGCCAAAACTGTATCAACGAATCCTTTTTAAAGTCTATTTTAAATCTTCATTACACAACAATTCAATAAGTTCCTCATATTCTTCTATACTCAAATCCATTGGCCTCGCTTCTTCAGCAAAGGGATCTCGACTCCAATTGTTGGCATCAGTCTTCACAGGAAATATTCTCAGAAATTGTCCTTGAGGTTCACCAAATGCTGAAGAATGCTACATTTTACATTTTCATTGAGAATCAAGTCATTTTCACATGAAAATGAAATCTAATAAAGGCAAGCAGCAAAATTGTCATTTGTCACATGATGACATCATAATGGAAGCTGTTTTATCATGGCTTCAACTTTGTCTTGCACATCAAACATGGTTGCTGATATTCCCTGAACACCTAAATTCAGTTAATTTAACTGAGAAAATATGTCCACCAAGGATGCCAACTGGGATAGCCAAATTTCATCTTTAAGACAGCCCAAAAGCTCAAAAGGATAATCCATAGAAAGCAACAATATCTCTGAGTGAAGTTTGAAGAAATGGGTCAATACCCTACCCCAGGATAACCAATGGACTTCGATGTGTAGAAGTAACGTCAAGTGTTCACTCCCCATGTCTCTGGAAAGAATGTTTCTATAAAAAAAATTTCAAAAAATATCTTATGCTGTTGTGCATGTGGGCAAAAGACAACAAATCAAAAAGTCCTCAACCCTCTCATCACCAAAAATATAATGAATGTATGCAAGATTACCCTAGGGTGACCAGACAGCAAGTGTGAAAAATCGGGACAGGAGGTGGGGGGTAACAAGAGCCTATATAAGAAAAAGACCCAAAAATCGGGACTGTCCCTATAAAATCGGGACATCTGGTCACCCTAGATTAGCCACACTAGCAAAGTCAACAATGTTGATTCATCGATTTCCAAGGCAATTTATGGACTCAGCTGCAAGTGAAACAAGAGTTGTTTTTCCACTTTATCAATTGTCGGGTATTCTTCTAGATTCTGTATTGTTCGATAGGAAATAATTTTAATTGCTTTCCTTGCTTCTCTCCTAGCACTATGTTTGCCATGTTCTTCACTGCTGGAAGAATCAGTTCTTCAGCAATTGTGTGCAGTTTTCCAGCCTTAGCAATTCTGTAGCTAACTTTATATGAAACCTTGAGAGCTTTACTGTTGACATGGGTTGTGTTAATAACACTCAATTTCCAGTTCAGTTAGCATAATTTTCATTTGAAATGTTCTACAGGCTTATCTTTGTATAGAGCATGTTTGATAGCTAAATAACAGCTGAGTTTGATTGGTTTTATACACTCATCATAAAACACTTTGTATCTTCTTGTACAACACAGGTGTAAAGCCAAATTTAATATAACGGTCATCATACGTCCTGTTCTTTTTTCTGCTTTCAATAAGTTTGTTATGTTCTGTATTTTTATATTTCTTCCCAGTGATAATAATTGATGAGGCATCTCTATCACTTTTCTACACTTCTGTTGTCACTTTGATCCTTGTTGATTTCACGTTCTTTTTCAATAGTAGATATATTTTTCTTTTTAATCCTTCTGCTTTTTAACCACTGATCCATTTTTGTCACATAACCCTTATTTTCACTTTAACTAAAATTATTTTGTGGTATAGTCCTGAATGGCAAGTTCTGGCACTGCCAGAACACCCCCGCCAGCTTGACCTCTCACGCACAATATGTAGTCCCGCTCTGCAGAGAATGCCATTTTGAAAACAAAATGGTGTCCTCCGTGCAGCAGAAATGCCAGAACACTGTTCTGGTACATTCCGGCCACAGTGCAGTTCTGGCCCTGCTGCCCCACGGCTCAAGGGACGGACCCCGGCATAACCCACAATGGACCTCCACAGATCCAGGGACCCCACTTCGGGAACCACTGGATTAGAATATTGATAATATCTCAGAGATTTTTGTATATAGATTTGCTGTAATGCTGGTTCAAGTGCAGCTGGTTTCAACCTAGAGGGAAAGTTGTTACTGTTTGTTTGACCAGTGGCTTCTGTGAAATGAATCTAGTGTTCTCAATCTAGGTGAACAATTGTCTATTTGACAAACATGCCATCAGGACTGTCCCTGAATGAAAGTCTCAGCTGAGAGGCAAAGGAATGGATGAGCACAGAATGTGAGCTACCCTCCCTCCTGAAGGTTGTCCCTCCAGCACAGGACTGAGTGGCAGTGAGGCAGTGTGCGGGAAGCTTGCATTGCTGATGCCAGTGCTGTTTGCCTACTCTGTGGGCTGTCTCCAAGGGGGTAATTCTGACACTTCCCACCTGCATTACATTCACTCACATACATCAGTGAGATGAAGTGTAAGCAGGATGATACTGGCTCCTCTGTGGTTGCAGAGGGCCCCCTGGCACCAGAATCAGTGCAGTTCCATGACCAGGAGGCAGGATTTCAGGTGGCTATGTAGTGGGGTGCGTGTGGGAGAGGGGCGTTGCTAGAGACTCATTGCTAGGAGCATGCTTTAGTTCAGAAGTTCAAAGCCTGTGGTTTGTGGAGCACTTGCTGGTGGCCAGCAGAGATTTAGCTGGTCAGATGGTTCAGGCTCCTCTCTGTTTTCAGCTGCTAAATTGCATTGAAAAGAAGCTCAGATTACATTAAATAACTTCCTGTCATTTATATCTCCATGTGAGATATAGTTGCCCCAAGAATGTAAATGGGAGAGGAGATGGTTCCTGCGAACGCAAACAGGAGAGGAAGTGTCCATCTCTGTTAAGATGTGGTCTACTCTCTGAAATAGTTTGAAGTCCTACTCCCCATTAGAGGAGGAAGGACGCACTAGGATCATGGAGGACACTTCAGCAAATAGCATCCCTCCTAATGAATATGGTACTCCATTAGACTAGGGTAGCTTCTGCGAAGTGGCTGTACTCCAGTTGTGCAGGAGGGAAAAGAGTCTTTCCAGGCTCTGCCACAGAGCTCCTCGCTACCCAGCCAAATTGCTCAAAGGGTTGGGAAGAAGGGTTCCCCCTAAAGGTCCATCCTGCTCCTGTTGCAGTCAATGGGAGCTGTGTCACTGACTTCTGTGGCAGTTGGACCAGGCCCTAAATGTCTCATAGAAATGATAATGGGTATGTCTACACTGCCTACATTACACCACGGCTGCGGCAGTGCTGTGACGTGGACAGTGTAGTCATGCTTTATCACTGGGGGAGAGCTCTCCTGGTGATAAAAAAAATAACCACCTCGAATGAGGGGTAGTAGCTTTATCACTGGGAGTGCGGCTCCCGGCGATAAAGTGCTGTCTATAGTGGCGCTTTTCAGCACTAAAACTTTTGTCGCTCGGGGGTATTTTTTCACACCCCTGAATGACTAAAGTTTTAGCACTGAAAGGGGGAGTGTAGACACAGCCAATGACATGATTGTTTTCCCTCTGGGTCCCTACTGCGGGCTATTTTAACCACCACAATGTTTATGCTTGCTCACACTGGGCTGGTTTGATAGCAACAGCTTAGACAGACCAGCCCTGTATGTCACTGACCAGTTCTTGCAGCAGAGAGAAAGCATTGTGCTGTATCTTTTTGTTCATGTGGCTCCTCCAATTATCAAGGGAATAGCCCCACGGAAACTAAGGACTCACAGATATGGTGGGGGTGGGATGCGGTGTTGGCTACAAATGACTAAATAGCAACAAAAATAAATGAACTAACATCTCTGCTCAAAGTGTCTGTTAAATCAATTGCTTATTCTGAGTGGGTAGCTAAGATATAATCTAATTCAGTGGGTCTTAAACTTTTATACTGGTGACCCCTTTCACATAGCAAGCCTCTCAGTGCAACCCCCCTTATAAATTAAAAACACTTTTTTATATATTTAACACCATTATAAATGCTGGAGGCAAAGTGGGGTCTGGGGTGGTGGCTGACAGCTCATGACCCCCCCATGTAATAACCTTGTGACCCCCTGAGGCATCCCGACCCCCAGGTTGAGAACCCCTGATCTAATTGGTGTGACGTTCTCAATTCCTGTTAGAAGTTCAGTATGCCTTTTGCATGAAACAAAAATGTTTTTATTTTGGTTTACTCTGAAGTATCTTTATCACCTAATTTCAGTGGTAATGCCTCAAAAAGTATATAGATCATTTAATTTCAAAATGCATACACCATTTCTTTTTAGAATCTTCTGACTATTGCAGAAGGATTTGTTTTGTATATTCCTCAAAGCTTCCAAACCCTGTGCTATTTAAGTGCTCATAGTCTGTTCTTGACACACAGATATTAGCTGCCGGTCAAGTTCACTTGGTCCAAAATATTTAGGAATACAAGTAATATTTTTGCCTCAATTTAGATTTGGTTATTTGTAAAGTTAAAAGTAGTATTAAACATCAAGCCTATAACTTCTGATTAAGCTAGATTGTATCATTTAGAAAGATATTCCATCTTGATTTAAAGACTTTGTGATGGAGAATCCACTACAACCCTATATAGGTTGTTCCAATTGTTAATTACCTTGACTGTTAAAAATGTGCATCTGATTTCTAATCTGAAATTTATCTAGTTTTAGCTTCCAGCCATTGGATCTTGTTATGCCTGTTGCAGCTAGATTAAGAATCTCTCTACTATCAAATCTTCTCATGTAGGTGTGAATATACCTCTGATCAAGTCACCTCTGAATCTTATTTTGGATAAGCTAAATAGATTAAGCTTCTTTAGTCTCTCACAGTAAGGTAGGTTTTCGAGACCTCAGATCATTCTTGTAGTTCTTATCTGAACCCTTTCCAATTTGTCAACATCTTTTTGAAATGTAGACACCAGAACTGGGCACAGTATTCCAGTAGTGGACCCAGTAATGCCATATATTGTGTTAATACCACTTTACAACTTTACTCAGTATTCCCCTGCTTAAACATCCAAATGTTGTGTTGGCTTTCTTAGTCACCACGTCACACTGAGTGCTTACATTAAACTGATTGTCCACCCGGGTCCCTAAATCCCTTTCAGGATTGCTGCTTTCCAAACTACAGTTCTCCACCCGGTAAATGTTATCTATACTCTTTATTCCTAAATGCATGATCTTTAAAATACATAAAAAGAAAAGGAGTACTTGTGGCACCTTAGAGACTAACAAATTTATTTGAGCATAAGCTTTCGTGAGCTACAGCTCACTTCATCGGATGCATTCAGTGGCTCACGAAAGCTTATGCTCAAATAAATTTGTTAGTCTCTAAGGTGCCGCACAAAAGGTACTCCTTTTCTTTTTGCGAATACAGACTAACATGGCTGCTACTCTGAAACCTTTAAAATACATGTTATTCAAGTCAGCCCAAGTGATCCAGTGAGCCAGATTACGCTGCAGAACTGACCTGAGTTTATTGTTTATTGCTCCACCAATTTTTGTGTCATCTACAAACTTTACCAGCAATGATTCTACATTTTCTTCTAAGTCATTGATAAAAATATTGAATAGCATTGGGCCACAAACAAATCTCTGTGGGACCTAACTGGAAACACCGGATAATAATTTCCCATTTACAACTTTTTAAGATCTATCAGTTAGCCATATATTAATCCATGTAATATATGCTACATTGATTTTTGTATAGTGCTGATTTTTCATCAGAATGTAGTGCAGTACTAAGTCAAATGCCTTACAAAACCCTAAGTACATTATGTCAGCACAGTTAACTCTATCAACCAAACATGTAATCACATCAAAAATTGATATCAAGTCTGTTTGAAAAGACTTATTATCCATAAAACCATGTTGATTGGCATTAATTGTGCTGCCATCCTTTGATTCTTTACCCATAGCAACCTTTCCATGATTTTGCCTAGGATCCATCAGGCTAACTAGTCTATAATTGTCCAGGTCATTCCATTTACCCTTTCAATATAGGCGCATTTGCTTTTTTTCCACTCCTCTGGAATTTCCCCAGTATTCCAAGGTTTATTAAATACTAATATGAATGGCTCAGAGCTCTTCAGCCAATTCTTTTAAAGCTCTTGGGTGCAAGTTACTCAGTCCTGCAGATTTAAAAACGTTCAGTTTTAGTAGTTTGTTTAATATTCTGCCTAGTTACTGTTGGAGTAAAAAGTAACACACACACACTTTCTTAGCTACTACAGTAAGGGGTGCTTCAGAGAGCCCTAGGATAGAGCAGACATATACACATTCATATGCATATCTGTGGTCATGATAACCACAGAATTCAGCGGTTGACATTTTGTTCTGTCTCTCTTCTAGGTCTGGTGGCATGAGGGCAAAAGTGGCTTTATGCCGTCTGTGTGGCCACCTGACTCTGGGAACTGAAACAGCAACTGGAGTAATTTAGACAGCTCAGGAAATCTCTATATCATGCCTATGAAGGCTGATATGAGTGGCTCCAGAACAAAGAGCTGCTCAGAACATACCTTACAGCCCTGCCTACCTCCCTTTATTATTGTTTATTTGTGTTACCGTTGCAACTGGGATCACTAGTCCTGGACCAGGACCCTGGACCAGGGACTGTACAAACACAGAACAAAAATATGAGACTTGCAATGGGTCATACATTGTCCTACACATTGCCCGTGCCAGGATGGATTCTTCCCTATCCATCTGTGTGAGGCTTTTAGGCCCCCATTTGCAACAGGGCATGGAGCCATAGTGGGTGGGAGAATTCCTCCCACTGTGTTTATTTTGCACCTTTGTATTGTTTACTTGTATATATTTTATGCGTTCAGGACTTAAGAGAGAGCTTCAGCTGTTTTGCTGGTTGCTTCTTCCTGCAAGCAGTAACACAAATAGCATATTAATCCCCAAACAGTTAATACATATTTACAAAAGAGACAGTTAAGAGATTGGCACAATATCTGAAAAATGAAAAGCCCATTCAGCAATTACTTTTCAAGGTCAACTTTAAGGCATTTTGCCAAAAAAAACCTAAAAATTATGTTGGTCATCGTCAGCTGCCATTGCATCTTGCTATTACAACTTGTGCTAATGACTGTTTTGAAGACTTTGAGTCAAACTAATATATATGTCTTAAGGAATTACCCTGGAGAGTTTTCATTCATTGTCTGGGTTCAGGGTTTTGGCAATGTACTGTACTGACATTTGTTGTTACTCTTACAATATTTTGTATTACATTACTGCATGAATATAGACCAAAATTTTTTGTAGCCATACAGAAAGCAGTCTGAAGGAGAGAAGAGACATAAATCAAAGTATAAAACTGCCTCAAATAATAAGTTATACTTCACTATATTGACCTGGTAGTATGGGATAAAGCAGTTTCCCGCTTTTACACTTTCTTTTCTCACTTTCTCCGTGTGTCTGCTTCAGGCTTGTTGAGGTTCTTCAGTAAAATCCAGAGTTTGTATCAAATGAGCTGTAGTGTGCTGCAGCACATGAGGGTTTCAAAGCAACAATTACACTATTATTTCAGCAGAGATTATCTGTTTGAAATGAAACCTACACTGAATCCTTTCTGACCTGTTCCTTATTGTGATATTGATAACGAGCCACACTTTCCAGCCCTTATCTTACCTCCTACAGGGCAATCTTTTCTTCTGGATCTTAATTCTACTAATAGCACCTTTGACTGGTTGCCAGACAACAAACACAAGCAGGTGAAAAATGAATGGCTCCAGTCTGACAACCGAGAACTACTAAAGACTTTTTATTCTCAAAATTCCCTCCAAAAATACAAGATGACCAGTTGACAGTCAATTACATTCCTTGTATGCTTCTCCCCCTTCAGATTGTTTATGCTTTGAAAGAAAGGTTGATGATTTTTCTACAGTCTCAGATTCTTCTTTTCCCCGATCAGCAGCAAATGGTATATCCAAATGGTGCAAAATACTTTCAGATCAGATTGGTTAATGCATAGAGTGTATGCTTATCTAATTCCACTGCTTTATGTGGCAATGATACAATGGAAATGGGTAAACCCGATGTGCAGTGAAGGTATGCAAAATAGTTTTGAAACTGTAAAATACCTTTCTTTTCTTTTTCTGATTTATTGTCCATGGACATGAATTATAGACACGTGAAGAAAACAGAAGTTTTTATTTGCTGAACTCAGTAGGCTGCTTTTTGGGGACTTGAACTCTTCAAAGTACTGAAAAAAAGATTACTGCATTCCACTGACAATTTTTTTGTTTGAACCAAATAGGAGATATACAGTGCCCTACCTGTCTGCTTCCCAAACAAAAACTCAAGGCCATCTATTATTAATCTGCTGTATATGTAAAAGAGAAGATTAAGGCCTTGACTCAGCCAACCATCTAAGCACATGCTTAATTTTAAGTACATACTTACGTGCTTTGCTAAATCAGAATGGTCTTAAGAATGTGGTTATCTTTCATCAACCCTTGTTAAAGCCAATGGAAACAGAAGGCTCTCTGTACCTTTCTGGATTGGGCCTTATATGAATCAAAATCTGTATTCCCAAAGGGTCAAGATCCTGAGCTGGTGTAAATTGGCATAACTGCACTGATGTCTGTGAAGCAACACAGATTTACACCAGCTGAGGATCTGGCCCCTAGACCCATTATGTTTTTAACATTTGAGCATATGATTATAAAGTAACCAGTTAGAGCTAAAGGGGAGTATGGTTGGCTTTGCTGGAAAATATAAAAGTATCAACTCTTCCTTCAGGGAAATCATTTTAATAGATAACAGCATGTTGTACAATGTTTCATCAGTGATATTTAGATCTAAATTAAGAGCAGTTGTGAGATGGGTTGCCGATTTTCTTGTGATAAAAGGGAAATAGTTCAAGAAATATAGACCAGATGTTATCTTAATCCAATCCTCATGTACAAAAGCAAAGTACGAGACAGTAATAATAGTCCATTCTACCTGTTTCTAATTTTCCTGTTCTCAAACACCCCCTGTGAAAAATAGATTAAACCAACACATCATTTATGAATCGGCACTAGAAGGGGTTGAGTTTTTATGGAATGTGGTGTGTGCTGCACAGACTGGAGGGTGCAGCCATTGAGTTTTGATGCATGTTTAAAAACGCTCCTTTGACAGTAGCATTTAAGAGAGCAGCTCTTTGTGATTTAAAAGGCAAACGGCCCGTCTGGGTTTGAGTCAGACTTTTGGTTCAGCATATTCCAACGCAGTTTCAAATTTGTCATCAGCCTTTCTAGGATGTATATGTTATACACTCCAAGACGGGGGTGGGGGGGGTGTTGGGGAGGAGGAAACGTGTATGGGGGGGAGGGTGGCGGCATGGTGATTCTCAGCTGCTATAAATCAGCGTCGTTCCATTGACTGAAATGGAGCTATGCTGATTTACACAAGCTTGAGGGTCTGACACAAAGTTTGTTAACCTTAACAACTGAAAGCCCTTCACAACAAAGTGTTCATCCACATCCCAGTGGGTAAACATTAACCAACATCTCTCCATACCCATTATAATATTTAATACTTGCATCGTTTTGTATTTGCAGAGCCTTTTGAACCGTCACTCTTTGCTTGGACCTAAAAAGTTAAGTACTGTGTATTTGTAATGTTAGGACAACTCCTTCCATTAAACTTCAGCTGAAATGAAACACTATACTTGGATCTTCACGTCTGAGAGCCTGAATGTGCCAAGGAGGCATTTTTGGGAGCTCTGTGGGCATCCAGGACTCAAGACTTGACTTTCCACCATGGAATACAGGAATATAAAAATGCAGCATTATTATAAATCATGTGGCGATTTTCAGAACTGATTCTTTTTGCTTTCTCCTCTCAATGAAAATGGCAACAGCGATGATGATATAATGGTACAAATAAGAGAAATAATAAGGATATTAGTAAGAGTAATTCGACTCCAGAGTAAATGCTTCACAGTGTTTGACTCCTCCAAAGTATTTTTCAATCAGAATTAAGTTCTGTTTTCCATATTGGCTATTTCTATATTTCTATGGACCAAGAAACAAGAGCAGGCAATGAGATGATTAATCTTTAGAGACTGCCCACACAGCTGGCTCTATGCTACAAGGATTCTCCAGAGATGAGGCTGAATGTTTACTTTTTAAAATAAGTTCTTCACTCTTCAATAATTTAAAAAAAAATTGTACGACTGCAAATGTATTTTGTACCCTTGTAATTTTTGCAAAAGCTTTCAAGATCAGTAGGGAGGATTTTGTTGGAAAGAATCTCCACGAAGGGCCAGAGTGCAAGCCTTTTACTCACACTGGGAAGCAGGAGTCCTGTTGACCTTATAAGGGGTTCATGCTCTGGCCTTACGTATATAAATATTGCAGTGTGGTGTATCAGTGCTTTGGGAAACTACATTTGGCATTCTTTTATGTAGGGAAATGTTTTTAAGTACATTTTAATGTATTAAATATAGATTAACAATCCAACAATTATTTGATTTATATTGTGGTTGAGTCTAGAGGCCGCAATAAGGTATCAGAGCCTCATCGTGCTTGGTGCTGTACAAATGTGAGCTCCGAGCTCTCAGTCTAGGATTATGAGAAGATGCAACAGATGGATCAACACAAACAGGTGGGGAACCAAGTAATGAAAAAGATGGGTACAAAAATCATGGTACAAGCTCAGTGAAACACACAAGGGAACAGATCAATATGTATAATATATACAAACAGTCATCCCTTTGGGGTCCTGATCCAAAACCCATAGAAATCACTGGAAAGATTTTCACCTTTGAGGGCATGCATGACACACTTGATGGATTAAAATGGCTAATATAAGAGAAGAAAATGGGTTGAAAGAGAAGAACAAAGAGATAGGGGAAAGAAGTGATAAGAAGAGTGGCAATGACTTCTGCTGATCTACATCTAGATCAGGAAGATTTTGAATACTACAGCAGTAGGGATGTGTGTGTGTGTGTGTGTGTGTGTGTGTGTATATATATATATAAACTTAAAGTTCAATTTGGAGAGCTTAATACTCAAAAGGCACTGATGGTGTTTGTAGTGGGGTATATAGGTTAGTATTGAAAACATATTAGTAATGACCAAAGACCTTTAATCTCATGTCCAAAATTATTTTTTACAGTATAAAATGGGAAAGTAAACTCTATCATATTGGGCTATTTAGTAACCTATTAGTACATTCATCTTTTCATCATTTGACAGGTGGAAGTAGTAGTCCAGCTTTTAGTTTTAATTATAAGGGATTCCAGATGTAGAATAGGATAGAAATTAAAACCAGATCTACTCATATGTCTTTTCAAAGTAAGCCAACTTCAAGATGTCTGCTTTTCATTTCAAAATGTTATTAAAGCTATTACTAAGAAATTCATTGTCTTAGCGTACTCCAATAATTGACACCTTTAAAGTGACTAAACAGATTTAGAGTGTGCAGAAAAGTAAATTTGTCTTAGAAAATGACTCTAATCATCCATTTACGTAAAATGGACAAATCAGTGTCTGTGTTCTGAAAGTCTGGGTGAGCAGCCTATGCAGATGCTCTTCATGTCTAGTGGTTGCCTTCTTCCCCTCCCTGCTCTGAATTCTGGATCTTAGTTTGTTGTCATTATTAAGTTTTACTTGCGCTGCTCTGTGATTGGAGGTAAACAATTAGGACCTGATCCAAAGCCCAGTAATGTCAATGGGAGTCTTTTGTGAGTTTTGTATGAAGCCAGGATGGGCAGGGATGGTATCCCTAGCCTCTGTTTGCCAGAAGCTGGGAATGGGTGATGGGATGGATCACTTGATGATTACCTGTTCTGGTCATTCCCTCTGGGGTACCTGGCAATGGCCACTGTTGGAAGACAGGACACTGGGCTAGATGGACCTTTGGTCTGACCCAGTATGGCTGTTCTTATGTTCTTAAGCCTCTTTCATGTGTGTTGGCTTTAGCTGTGTTGCATTATGATGGAAGTTGATGCTTTTTTCAGAAAATTAAATCCAGAAACATTTTTTTGGTGGTGGTGTTAAATCCCTCACTGTTTAAAGAAAGGTTTCAGAGTAGCAGCTGTGTTAGTCTGTATTCGCAAAAAGAAAAGGAGTACTTGTGGCACCTTAGAGACTAACAAATTTAAAAAAATTTACCTTCAGTCCCTTTGGTATGATGTCCATTTGTTAGTCTCTAAGGTGCCGCAAGTACTCCTTTTCTTTTTCTGTAAAGAAACCTGCAGGACCTTTTCAAAAAACTTTGCGTTCCCCCTCCCCCAAGTCCTATTTATCTAACAATATATTACAACCATGCAAATAAAGCTGCACATCTGACTTCATAAAAAGTCTGAGGTTTCCAGTAATTAGAATGATAGCTGGCAAGTCTGATAAATTAGAGAAATAACTTGTTTGGTGTAAACTGAGCCTGTTTCTGAGGCAGAAATGTTAGGCTTTTATCCTCTGGAGTGTGATTGAAAGGGTGAGAAGTTAATTTGGCAGCTTCGCTTCTATGGTTTCATAATGCTTCTTTCCCCCCTCCCCTCAGCTTCAGTGAAGGACTGTGATTTCAGTGCTTTGCGCCTGCCCTCATACAAGGCAAGAGCATGACCCGAAACGAAACCCCTCTCCCCAGGGCACATCCTGAGCAGCAACAGCTTGGCTCAAGTGTTTCTTATGAACAGCCGTCCTGAGCACTTGATCTAAATCATGCCATTTCCTTCACAGTATGGCACAGTTAACAAGTCAGTGCATCAACAGAATCTGCAGATGGCAGTTCAAAAGGTGCACGTTCCCCAGCAAGATAAAGGGCAATGAGTTCCATGGGTAAGCTCATTACTTGGATTCAGGCAGGGGCTCGGGAGGGGTGTGAGGGAGGGAGAGGGGGCAGGAGAATGCATGTCTGCGCAAGTAAAGTCAGCGTTGCGAGATGCATGTTATTGAAGTAAAGTGCAAACAGCTTGCAGAGAAAGGCTTCCTTTGGAGGCGGCGGCCTTGTCTGCTGAAAGCAATGGGGAAAAAAGGAGTGAAACTGGTGACAATGTGCAGCACGTACTCTGCTTCATTTATCTGCCAGGCCTGGCAAATATAATGCAATTTCCTGAGCAAAGCCCTAAAGATCAAAAGAGGTTAGGAAAGCCATCAGCAAATGCAAGAGGCTCTCTATTGCCTTGCGTCTCACTTGGGAAGGGATCTAACTTCTGGAGGGTTCCAGAGGAGATTCTAGAGAGAAGCTTATACTCCTACACAAATTACATTAGATCTAAACGTCCAGTGAAGCATCCGTGAGACATATTGGTCCTTTAGACTTCAAAACAAGTTTAAATTGGAACCATATTGCTGGAATGCGTCTTAGCTAACATTTATATCACTTCAGTTACCAAATCCAGCCTGAGTCCCAGGACTCGGCAGGGGAGGACATAATATATTAGGAAGTAAGATGGGGAGGGGTGCACTTCTGGCCTCCTTTTTTATATAAATGTACAAAAAGTTTCCTCACACTAGCAAGGAAATGACTACAAGGCCTCAAAATGCTGATTTCCAGAGGCAAAAGAGGGAAAGTCCACAGCCCCTCCTCTGCCCATTCTCCCCCTCCCCTACCGTTCTGTGTGTGCCATGCCTTTGGGGATAGTTTGGATTACTTGCAATAAGGCTGTTGCATTGAAGCTCAGGTATCAGAGCAGATAATTATACACATATAGCTAGATACAGCAAAGGTCTCAGTGAATTGTCAGAGGATGAGATATATCTCGGGAGACCAAACAGGCCTCCCCTATACTGATCTTTGTAAATGAATCTCTTTGGGAACGATCAAGATGATGCTTTACCACGAATTTTGTTGCTTAGGGAAAAGGAACTCTTCTGAGGTGTTTCTTTCTAGGTTGCATCAAAAGCTGGCAAGTGAAGATTTTTTCTTTCTGCACGTATTTTAATATGAAGGCACTGAAAGGGGGTAACAGTCACGCTGCTCCCTGAGTTTCCACAGTGGAACAGTTTGGGATCCGTGAAGAAAGAGAGATTTGTAAAGGAGCATTAAAAAAATTGGCATGACAAAGGCTGCCTTTGCAATGAAGCCTTGGGTATTGCTCCCTACCCTACTCCAAGAATTCCTACAGGAAAACAAGCACACAGATGAGGAGAGTAAAGCAAGGCTGACTGGCCAAAGGTATGTTGAGTCAAAGTCATACCCCATTGACTCCAATGGAGTTACACCAGAGAGAAATTTGGCCTGTAGTTTTTAGGGTGAAATGTCATGCTGCTTTCTTTAACTTATCTAACAGGTGCTGAACAACACCATCTCCCATTGGGTTAAATCCACAGGTCTTTCTTCAGTTTTTACACAGTCCTTACTCAAGCAAACTCCCAATGGGAGTAGACTTAAGTAAGGACTTTAGGATTTGACCCATTGAGTGCTGTAAGTGCTCAGCACCTTTCACTAGGCTCTATGTCTAGCTATTGCTCACTGTGCTGCATGATGCTCTGTATAAGTGTTGCTCTCCCTGAGTCCAGTAGGTTAAGGATGAAGTGCTTCAAGCCTTACTTCTGAGCTTTTCCTGGATTTTGTGAGCTCAACGGGACACTGGCAGCTGAGGGTGCTCAGTTTGAGTGTCATTTGTAGTTTAATTTCCATTTCACAGGAACTGTTCTACCTTCCATTGAGATCAGTAGGAGGCAGATGGGGCCCATGGATCCAAGATCCAAAATGATGAGTTGCATTCTTCAGTGGTACCCTTGGCTAATCACAGCCACCACACAAGCATGAAATATACAGAACAGTTCTCAGAACACGCACTTGTTGGACCATAGCCATCCCAACCTCTGCCAGAAGGGTCTTTACATGTGTAGGTATGTAGATATTTTACAGGAGTCCTATTTACTGCTCTCCTGTCATGTAGTGGCCCTCCAACTGTGCTCTGGACCACTGGTGGCAACTTAATAACATTCATATCCACAGAAGCTGGGCACTTATTATTAGACACAGAACCACAGTGGGGGCATTGTGGAATCTCACTGCCCTAGTAGAAGCTCAAAGAGGCATTGTGTTCCCGTGTGCAAAGGGGCAGCAAGAGTACCTTGATGGGGGAGCTGTATGCACTCCTCTCTGCTGTCATAGCCTGCCTCTTTTGAGGTGCTAGTCACTGGAGGCACTGGTGAGGAGCCGGGTCTTGTGTGAAGGACAAAGTCTTGTGCCTGCCTTCCTTCAACTCTGTGGAAGACTGGTGGTGGTGGTGTGCTCTTTTCCCATGGCTTCACTGCCTTAATTGTCATTTGGCAGAGACTGCATGTTTATGGTCCCGTTCCTCACACCTTCTCTGAGGAATGGGTGGCTATGCAGACCAAGAGAATGCTGGACATGAGATTTAACCCAATCAAGGGCTTCTCGGCCAAATGGGACTACGACAAGAATGAATGGAAGAAGTAAAATCACTCCTGGGATCACTGGACCTGCTGTCCACTTGAATTTTAAATTATTCCATTACTTACATGTGACCTCACTGCTTATGTACTGGAACAAACTCCATTTAAATGCTAATAAATGTGTGATTTACTTGAGAAAAAAACAAAAACAAAAACTCTGCACCACAGAACCTGACCCAATGCGCTATTTCAGTGCAGTGCAAGTTCCCTGGTAACTGTCTGTGTGAATTTAGTAAGTGTGCAGCTACCAGGCAATCGGAAGAGCATGGAACATGCTAGTTTGCTTGGTTCCTCTGCTTTCTTATTGAATGGGTTACACTTTAAATGGGAAAACAGCATCAGCCTAATAAAATATCCCTACCAAAGGCATGTGATTAGCTTTCTAATGGGTATTGTCCGAGAAGAATAAGCCTTCTGTTACCTGCACACTCTAGGACACCCCACCTTACCCTTCTGTGAGCTCAAGGTGTAACCCTGTTAATTGAGGCACCTCCATCCCCACCCTTTCCCACTTCCTAGGTCCTTGGGCAAAAGGCACCTACCCTTACCCCGTTCCTAGGGCTCAGGGCCACCCATACCCACTTCCTAGGGCTTAGGGTATAATCTTCTGTAGGTTTGCAGAGCCTTTTACCAGTAAAAGAGCCTTACACAGTAATATCCTTAACCTCTATTTATGAATGCATCCGATGAAGTGAGCTGTAGCTCACGAATGCTTATGCTCAAATAAATGTGTTAGTCTCTAAGGTGCCACAAGTACTCCTTTTCTTACTGTGAATACAGACTAACACAGCTGCTACTCTGAAACCTATTTATTAACAGTTGCCAAAACAGAATACACATGCTAAGCAAATGCTCACCACTCCAAATAAAGCATTTTCCTGGTGGCTAGTCAGAATCAAGTTGTCTGAGGCTCCAGCTTCTGCATGGTGTGGTTGGCAGGGTGTTGAGGTGTGGCAGCTCTGATCTTGGGCTGTGCCTTGTAGTTAGGTTCCAGAGAACTTCCTTTTGGATCCCAGTTTATATAGTTAAAGTTGAGTCCTGCTTAGCTCTACCTTAACCAATCATTTTAAACTAAAATACTACAAAACCGTATTTTTCACCAATCACAGCCCATTTCAAAACAATTCTTTAACCAATTATGCCCCACCACCTTAGTTGATTTAAATCTTGCAAAATTAGTTATACAACAGACAGAAATAAACAATGAATCAGACAGAGACTATCCAGATAAACAAAAGAGAAGGAGGGACCATAAAGGCAAAACAATAAAAGTGTAGATTTCACAAGCACAACTGTTGATAAGTGATTCCTTGCCAGACAGAATGCTATCAAACAAAGTTTTCGTTAAACATCCTGAGATCTGTTCCTTTATTGGGTGATGGTTGGTATTATTAGGACAGGATCACTTTCTTAACAGCCTGATATTACATTATTTTAATGTAATTTAGATGGAATGTGAGGGGGTGCCTTTTTGCTTTTTAGCTTATGGCTGCCGCTGTCGTAATGTAACTGCAGAAAAAGGCATCAGACCGTACACTTCTGTATTCTCCTTACTGAATAACATGGTGTTTCTTTGAACTGCAGTGGAAATGACAGTCTCTTCATATTTGAAGTGGTGCAGGATGCCAGATTCTCATATTGCCTTAGTCTCCCAGAAAATCTTAATAATTGTTATTAATTATCAGTGTTATAATAGTACCTGGAGTGCCCCGCAGAGATCAGAGCCCTGCAATACTGGGTGCTGTAATACCCATAGTGTGAGGTGTTCCTGCCCGGAAGAGCTTACGGTATAAATAGACAGGATGAGACATACAAAACATGGGAAATGGAAATATTGTTGTTCCCATTTCATAGATGGGGAACTGAGACACAGAGAGGTGAAGTGACTTACCCAAGGTTTGTATAGGAGGTCTGCAGCAGAACTAGAAATTAACCCAGATCTCCTGAGTCCCAATCCTGTGCCTTAATCACAAGACCATCCAGTTGATTAAAATGACTAGCTGTAAGTCATTAGACATTGTTCTTAGTACTGCAGCGTGTTCTTTCTTTCATGTAGACTGAGCTTTGTAGTGTATTTAGGACAGTGCTTAATTCGTGCCAGGGCTGAGCCCCGGCACCTCTAGACTTGCTGCATCAGTTTATGAATGTAAAAAAATTGCTTGAGCCCCAGCACCTGTTTCATTACAAATTAAGCACTGATTTAGGGCCCTGGGTCCTCTGGGTCCATTGCCACTTTGGTGTCAGGTTATTATAGAGGATGATGCTATCTCTGTCATCACTATTCAATATTTTCATGAATTTTCATTCATAATCTGGATAATGGGGTAGAGAGTAAGCTTATAAAATTTGAGGATGACACCAAGCTGGGAGGTATTGCGAGCACTTTGGACGACAAGATTAAAATTCAGAAGGACCTTGATAATTTGGAGAATTGGTATGAAATCAACAAATTGAAATTAAATAAAAACACAAGTACTACAGGAAGGAAAAATCAAATGCGCAAAAAGGATGGTCTAGGTTTATTTCATCCTGCCTCAGTGCAGAGGGCTGGACTTGACCTCTCAAGGTCCCTTGTATTTCAATGATTCTGTGACAATGGGGAATAACTGTCTAAGCACTAATATTGCAGAAAAGGATCTGGGGGTTATAGTGGATCACAAATTGAATATGAGTCAACAATGTGATGCAGCTGCAAAAAAAGGCCAATTTCATTCTGGGATCTATTAACAGGATTGTTGTTTCTAAGACATTGGATGTAATTGTTCCGCTCTACCTGCACTGTGAGACATCAAGTGGAGAATTGTGTCCTGTTCTGGACAACACATTTTACTAGTTTCTCCACATCTTTCTTGGAGTCCAGAGGAGGGAACAAAAATGATGCAAGGCTTAGGAAACTTGACCTCTGAGGAAAGATTAAAAAATTGGGCATGTTTAGTCTTGGAAAAAGATGACTCAGGGGGGACCTGATAACAGTCTTCAAATATGTTAAAGGGTGTTATAAAGAGGATGGTGATCAATTGTTCTCCATATCCTCTGAAGACAGGACAAGAAGTAATGGACTTAATCTGCAGTAAGGGAAATTTAAGTTAGCTATTAGGAAAAACTTTCAAACTATCAGGATAGGTTGTAGAACTATAAGGGAGGTTGTGGAATCCCTGTCATTGGAGGTTTTCAAAAACATATTAGACAAACACTTGTCAGGGATGGTCTAGGTTTACTTGGTCTTCCCTCAGCACAAGGGGCTAGACTAGATGACCTCTTAAGGTCCTTCCAGTCCTACATTTCTACTACTCAAAAAATGAGTGTTCAATAATAGGGATCTGCAAACAGGCACCAAGATCTTGATTTACAAGGCTGTTGTCATCCCCACCCTTCTCTATGGGTCTCAGATGACATATAAAGCGGCTGGAGCGCTGCCTCAAGAGGATTCTCAGGATCAGCTGGGAAGACCAACGCACTAGCATCAGCATTCTCTCTGCAGCCAACATCAGCAGTATAAAAGAACAGGTCATGAAACAACTCCGCTGGGCTGGCCACTGTCTATGTATGACACTCGCTTCCTGAAGCAAGTACTCTTCTCTTAGTTAAGTCAGGGCAGAAGGGCTCACAGAGGGGAGTGGAAGCATTTCAAAGACATACTGAAAGTACATCTTAAAAAGGGAGTCATCAACCCAACAAACTGGAAGGACTCAACACAGAACAGAACACAGCGGTGCCACCCCATACACCAAGCCACAGCTCACTTTGAGGAGAACAGACGTATTCACGAGACAGAGAAGCGAAAAAGGAGGAAAGAAAGTGCGCAACAGTCCAACCAACAACTATGTCTCCTCCAAGATTACACCTGTCACTCCTGTGGGAAAAACTGTAGGGCGCAAATTGGGCTCCTCAGCCACTTAAAACCCCACCAATGAACACCCTTGGCAGACATCATCCTCACCTGGAGGGATAGCCAAAGACATTTCTATGTTTCTGTGATTCTTTCATGACTCCTAGGGAACCTGTTTTTGAAGTTTGCACCCAGTCACAGGATATGGAGTGTGGATGGGGAGCCAGCTGTGTTTGGGTGTTCTGTTATTAGGAAGTGCAGGGTTTCCCAATCTGATGAGAGGCCCCTAAAGGGCACATCATTAGCATATATGTGTGGAGTGCAGGAGAGGAACATCAGGGGTTGGAGGAAGCTGTATGACCCCTGGGCTCTATTCCCAGCACTACCATCACCCACACTCTTAGCTTGGTCATGAGAGCACTTGCATTCTTGCCCCACGAATTCTTTCTCCTCCCTCTCTGATCAGCCCCTGGCAAGTGGGGAAAGGGGCAGGGAAGCTTATGATACCTTTTTGTAAAAAGAAGTAAATTAATAGTTTGTATCATGCAATAATAGCTGTGTTCTTTGTCCCTAGTTCTCCTCTCCCCTCATACTGTCTCGTTCCTGGCTCTGCCACTGGTTTACTCGGTGATGTTGGCAAGTCATTTAATGTCCCTGTGCTTCAGATTGCCTGTCAAATAGATAGTGTACTTACCTAGCTCACATGGCTATTGTGTGACTAAGATCCATGCGGTCCAAGGACTACCACAGATCCTGCAATTTGCTTCGTGTTCCCTGCTTATTGAATGGCTTGAGGCAGATTTAAAGCTCGTTGAAGTAATTGGGAAGACTCTTTGACTGCAGTGAACTTTGGATCAGGCTCCTTGTGTTAAGCCTGGAGGACTGGGATTGTGGGTCAGAAGATGGTGCCTGGGAAGATCTTTCTCCAGTGAAGAAATCTATTTGATAAGATTTGGGTAAGGGTTGAGGGTGTGTTTCTCAGAACAATGAAGGCCTGGAAAGGAGCTATTATGTAGCTGTGGCAGTGTTCCTGTTGGAATAACCATTTTAATGCCAATGGGGTTCTGTGTTTAATATTAATTACACCCTGGGGAGCCTAGAGCCTTGTATGTTTTTTTTATTATTAATTAAATAAAAATAAATACAAAATGATCCACAGAATGAAAAAGCTGGAGAACCACTGGGAGAACCTACCTAATAAAAGCTTGTAAAGTGCTTGGAGATCCTCAGGTGAAAGGTGCCTCATAAGTGCGAAGTATTTATTTATTATTATTAATATTTTATTTATTTATTGCAGTCTAGCATCTTGCTTTTCTCTAGGAGGGAGGTGACCAGTTCCAACCCCAACTGGTAGAGAGACTGTCAGTGTTGCTTCCTTGCACTGGCCAGTGAGAGCTGCTGTGTCTCACAAGCATTAGAGATTCATCCTGCCACAGCAGTGAATGAAAAGTCCTCTCCTGTGTCCAAGTTAACTGTGGACAATAAAAGGTTGCAATACAGGACTAGATTGTACCTTTAGCCATCACAGCCCTGAGTAAGGGCTGGTGCGTAGGCTGTACCAACCCATGACAAGCCCTGGAAAACATGCCTCAGAAACACCTGTCTGAGGCACAATTCCTCCCATTGCTTCTAGGGAGTAGTTATATGTTACTGGCCTTACCAGCAAGTTACCACAATCCCAGCCGACTCAGTGTTGAGAGGGGGAGAAGCTATGGCTCTGTCTATTTCCTGTCCATTCCCACCTAGCTACTCTGTGATGGGAGTGAGTCCATGACTAGTCCCAATTGTTATATGTGCCTGGACTCAAGTCTGGGTAGCCTGTGAAATGAGGTGAGGGTTGATTGTATTCCTTACTCCATGGTGTGGGTGTGCAGTGTGAGTCACAATGTAGCCCTGAGTGTGTATGTATTCCTTGTAGTGTGCCAATTCTGGTGTGTCCATAGTAAGAAAGGACCACAGGATTTAACAGGGTTGATGCCAGCTGGAGTCTGTAAAAGTCCACTAGTGTTCTATAGAAATTACTCATGCCAGGGCTACACTACAGATCTATCAGGGCTGGTGCAAGGATATTTTGCACCCTAGGCGAAATTTCCACATTGCACCCCTCCTATATATCAAAATCTCTACATTTTATTCTACCTTTAGAATATCCAATTATTGTTGTTAATAAAGTTTATAAAATTAGAATGGCAGATACTCCGTCATACAACAACAACTGACAATATCAATATGACAAATTTCAACAACCTACACACGCATATTCACCCATGATAAACATATACACTCAAATACTTACCATACACACATAATTGACACAAAGTATTAGCGAAATGATGCAGCAGCAATTGCCAGAGTCTTAGATCTGAAACAACTCAACAAAAATAGTTAGCCTCAGTCAACAACCTCCGAAAACTAGTCACTTTAGCACGACAAACCGCCTGTCAGAACGGGTGACAACCATGCATGAGGAGAAAAATGACGTCATTGCCACTTTGTACCGTACTGAAGCAGTACGCTTGTGCCCGCAACGCAGAGCTGGCATAGGCTATAGCTATGATGTATGAGAGAATGACAAAGTTAAAATGCAAGTTCAACGACATTTCTTTTTTCTTTATTCATTCGTTTTCCAGCAAAAAAAATTTTGGGCATCGCTTTTTGGCGCCCCTAAATCTTGGTGCCCTAGGCGGCTGCCTAGTTCGCCTAGTGGTTACACAGGCCCTCCCTATACCAGTATAACTATGTTGCTCAGGGGTGTGAAAAATCCACACCCTGAGCGATGTAGTTATACTGACCTAACCCCCAGTGCAGACAGCGCTAAGTTGGAGGGAAAGCTTCTTTCCCCCAACATAGCTCCCACCTCTTGTGGAGGTGGATTAACTACACCGATGGAAGATGCTCTTCTGTCAGCATAAGAGCATCTTCACTTAAATGCTCTAGTGGCACAGTTGCATCAGCGCAGCTGCACCAATGCTGCATTTTAAGTGTAGACCTTCCCCCGGAGAAGGCTGTCCCTTCTATAGGGTAGTTCAGAAAACTGTAGAGGGGATTTCTGAACTATCTAATAGATTTCTATGGAAGGAATATAATTCTCTATTCAGTTCTATGGGATGATTAAAAAAGCCCATGGAAAGGTTCTTTTCCGTTAAATTCTATAGGACTTTTCCGTAAGGGGTATATATTTTTAATACTTACAGTTTTGAAGGCCCTAAATAGGAGGCTGTATGAATTTCTTAAAGTAAAGTTCATCCTCTAGGGAAACATCCATATTTTACTGTCCACAAAGTGTGTGGGACCGTAAGCTGTAAAACCACATGGAGAACCACAATTCCTTTGTACTTTAAAAATAGATTTGAAAGTCATTTTTTCCAGAAATCCAGGGCAGATTTTTAGTGGTGACTTTTCATTTCTGTAAATGGGGTTACAGAAATTGTTGGTTGCCCCTAAAAATGGCAGGCTAATAACTAAGTAACTTAACTAACTAACTTTTGAAAAATAAGAGAGAGACTTAGAATACAATTAGCCTATATCTCAGCAAATCTCCTCTTCATTATGAGCTAGATTGCGACTGGCCCTAATTCAGCTGCATGAGGAATTAAGATGTGTCCCCTCCAGTAGAGCAGCCTGTGGGCTTCACGTATAACTTGGGTGTAGGGTGAGAGCAGAGACTAGGACATTCATTATCTCTCCCACTGAGCACAGAGGTGGCAGATAATGGGAGGAGGATCCTTGGCTCACCTCCTTCCCTCCCAACATGCCAGCCAGTAGAGTTGAATCTTTGTGAAGAGAGAAGTAAGTAGTTAAGAGCTGCAGTCAGTTATTCCCTTCCCCTGTGTCAAAGGCTAAGCAGGGAAGGAATTGTGACTTTTGAGTTATAATTTGTTTCCATGACTCTTCCTGGGGATGGGCAGCTATGCCCATACTCAAGCTTTGAGCAAAAAACTCTGTCTAACCCTGTTAGCTATGCCACCCATACCAGACCCACACTTGCCTCCTTCCTGTACAAATCTGGTGTTTGCACTAGTCCACAGCCTTCACAGTATGATCTGTGTGATGACACTAGTTCTTGCACATTGGGACCTGGTCAGTATCTGGATGGGAGAAGCATGCGCTGCAGGAAATGTGATGGTAATTCAGAAGCTGGCATTCTGAGTCAGAACAGGAACAACACCCCAGCATGGTGAAGGGGACACTATGCTGGTGGAGGTAGTTTCTGTAAGTGAGATATAAAAATGAGGCTATGACATTTTCCTAAGAGAATGCCTGTGTCCTGTCCACATTTCAAATGGGATAATAACATCCTGTTTACTAAAGTTTCTCCTGTAATTTCAGTGGGTAGAATTTTCTTTTCCATATCCTCTCCTAAAATGGTTGCACAGAGGAGCATCTGTGTGCATTGTTAATCAGCTGCTTCCTTTCATCCTGGAGGTGGCTGCATTTCAGTGGTAGGTGATTGATCTCTGTTTATTGGCCAGATCTCACTTGCCTTGCTTGTGTGTAATGCCAATGAATTCTTTCTGTTATTATGACCCCCTGTTCCCCAAAGAATAGAACAGTCTTTTTCTTGTTACATTAAGTGCAAACAGTAGAATAAGATGGACGTCTATCAATTCTGGAGGTTGATTTCAGCTCTCATAACAGAAATCTGCTTATGGCACACTGTCTAAAATTAAATTTTAGAGGCCCTGGTACATAATGCGAAATGGAGCATATGACTTTTCATTTTCAAGAGGGATGGAGGAGACAAGGCGATTCCACATGGACAGCATTCCTGTGAAGGGCAGCTAGACAGGCTGGAAAACTGAAAAGTGAAAAACTTTCCCAGTTCTCATGTGCAGCTGTCATCATTAGTATGGACAGGCTGGTGCTGCCAGTGCTGCTGTGATACTCAGTGCCCAGAGTCATTTAAAACAAACTTGCTGCCCCATCTTATAGCATTTAAATGGCTTCAATTGGTTGCCCAGCCTACTGAAAAAACCTACTTTGGATCACAATTCCTGACAACAGTTTGTTTGCAGGTTGTGACTGAGGGAGTGTCTAACCGCAAAAAAAAAACAACAACAACCCAAACAAACAAAAAAAACAACAAAAAACACCAACTACCCTCCATACAAACAAAAATAAAACAATCCCCTCCCCCGAATACAAAAAAACCTGCATCATTGAGTGTCAGAGCCACGGTCAATGGACATGGGCTCAAAACACCAGTGTAGATGTTCCTGCTCAGGCTCAGACCCCGTGAGGGGTGGGTCTCACAGCCTGGACTCCAGCCTGAGGTGGAATGTCTACACTGCTATTTTTAGCCCTGTAGCACAAGCCCCATGAACCTGAGTCAGTTGTCCCTGACTCTGAGACTTGCTGCTGTGGTTTTTTGTTTTTTGTTGTTGTTTTTTTGCAGTATAGACATACCCTGAGTCAGTTCCCATTTGCTAGAGCATATTGAAAGGGCTGAAGAGATCTGATCTGTACCATGGAACCTTGAATAGCATGGGAAGAGCAGACTATATGGATGAATTATGTGAATTTAGAATAGTGGACTGATACATATCTTTCTTGTGGTACAGTAGTACCACAAAAATTGGTTCCAAATGGGAGTAACCTCCCAGAGAGGAAGGATGGTCTAGTGATTAGGTCACTAGCCTATGTCTTGGGAGACGTGGGTGTAAGTCCCTGCTCCATCACAGACTTTTCCTGTGTGACTTTTGACAAGTCACTTAATCTGTCTGTGCTTCAGTTCCCCAGCTGTGAAATGGGGGTGATACTTCCTTTCTCACTCTTTGTCTGTTTAGGCCCGGTCTGCACCTAAAACTTAGGTTGACCCAGTTACATTGCTTAGGGCTGTGAAAAGTTTCACACCGTGTGTAACATAATTAGATTGATCTAACTCCCACCGTAGATGCAGCTAGGTCGACAGAAGGATTCTTCTGTCGATCTAGCTACAGCCTCTCAAGACAGTGGGATTGACTACAGTGACCAAAAAACCCCCTTCTGTTGCTGTAGCAAGTGTCTACACGACAACGGCATAGCTGCAGCTGTGCTGCTGTAGTGCTTGTAGTGTAGACATACCCCTAGATTGTGAGCTGTTCAGGGTAGGGATGATCTCTTATTGTGTGTACAGCCCCTCGCACAATGATGTCACCCCTGGTGTCTGCTGGGACCTCTAGGTGCTGCTATAAAATAAATAATAATAAGTCACTTAACCTCTCTGAACAGTGACATCTGATTAAGCATGTTCTGCAAAGCATGTTCTTGCTGTAGTCTAAGAAACTTTCCACACTATTTTCATTATTTTCTCATCACAGAGAAGAAGGGGTGTTGGCATCCCATTCTGGATCTTCAGCATTTCAACAAATTCATCTGTCATTTCAATTGCAGGATGATTCCCTCATTAAATCCTCAGGACAGGTCTGTTGCTCTCAACCTCCAAGAGGCTTACTTTCACACATCTCAGAGTAGCAGCCGTGTTAGTCTGTATTTGCAAAAAGAAAAGGGGTACTTGTGGCACCTTAGAGACTAACAAATTTATTTGAGCATAAGCTTTCATGAGCTACAGCTCACTGCTCACGAAAGCTTATGCTCAAATAAATTTGTTAGTCTCTAAGGTGCCACAAGTACTCCTTTTCTTTTCACACATCTATTCATCCAGCCCACAGGGAATACCTCACATTCCTTGTCGGAACATCTCACCACCACTGCCCTGTGGCCTTTCCACAGCACCAAAGGTAGTCCCCAAGTGCCTGGAAGTCATGGCAGCATATCTAAGAAGATAAAGAATCCAGGTCTCCATATACCTTGACAATTTTCTGTTGGGATGATATTCCTTGAATCAGCCAGCCATCAAAGAGGCTGAATAACTGGATCCAAGTAATCTTAAAGCTTTTTGCCTCACTGGGCCTCAAGGTCAACAAAGAAAAATCCCCTCTTACTCTGACTTAAAGCATAAAATTCATAGGAGCAATGTTAGACTCCAGGTCAGTAAGAGCATACCTTCCACAGGAAAGATTCCAGATGATACTAAACCTCACCAAACATAAAGCTGATCCAAAAACATCAGTAAGAGCCTGCCTCGGACTTCTGAGACACATGGCCTTGTGCATCTATGTGATACAGTTTGCCAGACTTCACTTACGCTTCATGCAAGGCTGGTTGAAATCAGTATATTTATCCCACAGAAACCACATGGACAAGACAGGCACAGTCCTGCATGAAGTCATCTCCTTGTTAAACTGGTGGAAAGATCCAATTCAAGTGTGCAGGGGAGTACCTGTCTCTGCACCTCTACCTACCAAGACTCTGGTTATGGACACTTCCACTCACGAATGGGGAGGGGGATCTCATTTAGATCACCTTCAAACTCAGGGACTCTGCTCTCCTGCAGAAGCTCCTCTGCACATAGACATCCTGGAACTCAGAACCATCACTGGCATACAAGATATTCCTACCTGTAGTGTGAGCATCCTAAATCCAAGAACTGACAGACAACACCGCAGCTGTGCATTATGTCAGTAGACGAGGAGGAGCCTGGTCATCTCTACTTTTTCAGGAGTCCATTCGACTATGAAATTGGTGTACTCTGAACCAAGTCACACCAGTGGCTCTGCACCTGTTCTGCTTCAGAACACATTGGTAGATCAATTTATCAAGCAGTTCTCCAGCAATCACAAGTGGTCTGTCAACAATTCAGTCCCACAGAATATCTTCTACCTGTGGGCATTCCTAGAAAAAGACCCATTTGCCATAGAGCAGGACAGAAAGTGATAAATATTTTGTTCTAGAGAGGGATTCAGTTTGGGCTTCCTGTCAGATGCCCCTGGACATTGGGACTGATATATGACTTTTCTCCGATCTACATGATACCAAGCATTCTGCGAAACCTAGACAAGACACAGGACTGATGACTATGATAACCCCACCATAGGCCAGGCAGCTCTGGTATTCAGATGTGATGAACCTCTCAACACAGCCCCCCGATTACTTTACCTGCCCTACCCTACAATCGCTCAACAAAGATCAGATCCTACAACCAGACCCAGTTTTGTTCCATCTGATGTCCATCAAAAGAAGCTGATTAGCAGAAATTGAGCACATTCTGCTCCAAATCAGGAAACCCTCAGCCAGACTGACTTATAAAGCTAAATGAAAGAAATTTTCTATTTGGGCATCTGAGCACCAGCTTTCTCCCATCACCCATTTCAGCCATACTGGACTGTTTGCTACCCTTGAAATATTTGGGGCTTTTCATCGGCTCCATAAGGATTCATCTAGCAACATCATATGCACATCACCCTCTTTTTCAATGCTAGATTCCTTAAAGGCCTTATTAATGTTTTCCCACAGTTGAAGATCCCCCCCTCCACTGGGACCTCAATACAGTATTAGAAGAGTTAATGAGTCCCCCTTTAGAGCTCTTAGCAGCCTGTTCCATGTACCACTTACTTGTGAGGACTGACTTTTTAGTGGGAGATTCGGGCCCTCATAGTAGGTCAGCTTTTAGAGTGTTACATAAGAACAGGGTCACTCCTGGGCCTTATCCCAAGTTCCCGCTCAAAGTTGTTTCAGAGTTCCACATGAATCCTCATGTGGACCAATTTATTCATCTCCCAGTTTTCTTCCCCAAGCCTCTCTCAACCCCAGAGGAGGCTAAACTTCATACATTTGATATAGTAGGGGCGCTGTCTTTTTTACATTGGCAGGACAAAACCATTCAGGCACACACCTAGACTATTTGTGACCTCTGCAGGGAGGGTTAAAGGTCAGGCAGTATCATCTCAGAGGTTATCTGAGTGGGTCCCCACAACTGCATAAGAATATGTTATGAGCAGCTAGGTTAGATCCACTTAGTCACATTAGTGCTCATTCCACGAGAGCTCAGACAGCTTCTGTTGCCTGTTTGAGGAATGTCCCTATTTCTGAAATTTGTAGGGCATACATGGAGCTCGGTCCACTCCTTTAAATTACACTGTTCTGTGGGAGAGGCTTCCAGTTCTGATGTCTGCTTTCGTAGGGCTGCCCGGCAGTCACTGTTTAAATAGGACACCTACTACTCACCTCCAAGCAAACAGATAACTGCTTGTTAATCACCAAGAATGGAGTCTGTGTGGACAATCACACAGAAAAAGAGAGAATGGTTACTTACCTTACAATAACTGCTGTTCTTCAATGAGTTGTCCACATGGATTCCACAGCCTGCCCTCCTTTCCTGCTGATAGGGAGTCCTGCTCCTCTGGGATTCTGTAGTGGTGAAGAACAGAGGTATGGCTGGGCCCACTTTGCACTTTTTGCCTTTGAGTGAGTGGGGGGAATGTGGGTTTCTAGGGGACAGGTGTGGCGGCTATGCACACAGCAGGCCAAAGTAATCTGATCTTGGGGCTTATGTGAATCAAGAGTGGAATCCATATGGACAACACATCTTGAACTACAGTTACTGCAAGGCGAACAACCATTCTTTGTTGTCTTTCCACCAGTCAGGTAACCTCTCCTGAAATGGGATCTCACGTTAGTGCTGACGGAATTCATGAATGCACCTTCGGGGAGTGCTCTCTGTTACATCTGTTGCTAAAGACACCATTCTTGATCATAAAGATGTCTGCGAGAAGAGGTGAAAGAACTGTAGGCCTTGACAGCTGATTCTCCCATTCCACAGAAACAAAGCTGTCCTGCATCCTTATCCAGAATTGTCCTGCATCCTCAGCCAAAGTCTTTGCCAAGAGCAATGTCTGAATTCTAAACTAGACCATTAATCTCCAGGTCTTCCTTCTGGAATCCTGTTTTCCTTACAGGGGTGCTGGAACAATTTTGTATAGTGGGGGTGCTGAGAACCATTGAGCCAAACTGTAAACCTTGTATATGATGGAAACCACTTCAAGCTGGGTGGTGCGGCCATATCCCGAGTTCCAGCTCCTATATCTCCTTAGAGGGAAGCTAGGTTCCATGACCTGGCTGTAAGAGGGCTTTGACGTTTGCTTTTTGGGGGTGGGGGTAGAGAGGGTAGGGACAATGTGTTTAGGAAGTCACCTAAACCTATTTTGTACCTTTAGGCATCCATGTGAGGAGAATGCCATTTCCGCTCAGTGCCTTTTTATAATGGGCTCGATTGTACATTGAGATTTATGTTTTGGCTAGAATGTCAGCCCCTGAAGGTTTTGGGGCTTACAATGGCTTCAGTGGCCTGTCTTCATAATGGTTTCCATTATGGCAGGGCTGCTACTTCCAGACTCCTACCATTGGGAGGTCAGTTCTGCAAACTTTGTTCAATTAAACTCCTCCGGCCACCATCCTGTAGGGTTGTACTGCTGATTACACACCCCAAAGGGGGACTATGCAGAGGCTAATTCAAAGAAAGAAAGGAAGTTTATTTACCAGTGACTGTGGTTCTTCAAGACTGTTTCCTCTGCATCTTCATACTACTACTCACCCACCTTCTCCTCTTCCTTGGAGTTTTATTTTCTTATGGACTGTGGGATTTAGCAGATGGAGCTGGAGCAACTGGGAACTGTGCAGCCTCTGATACCCTCATCTGAAAACATTCAATCCTGAGAGAGGGCATTCGTGTGACCCCAATGGACACTGTTTTGTTTTCCAGTGTGTTCCCCCGTCTCAGCAGCATTCAAGGTGCATCCTCTGTGTGTGAATATGCAGAGGCAATGCTCTCAGAGAATCACAGTTAGTGGTAAGTAACTTTTTTCTTTATGGGGGACAAAGAAAACATATATTCCTTCAGTAAAATGTGACTCAGTGTATCAATGGATGTACAGGCGTCCTTGACTTTGCTGGTGTGTGTGGGGGGCGGGGGGGCTGATGGGGTGGAAAATGCTATTTCTGGTTCTTTAACTTGGGAAAAAATGTTAATCTGATATTTTCTGGAAAGACTATGGGCATCCAAACAATTCTGGTAGAGCATATGTTTCATCCAGTGCATATTTCATACTGGGTCTGCCCATGGGTATTTATGGAATTAGGTGGTGCTTGATTTGATTTGGTGAGAGGATTATCTTTTAAAAAAGACAGGAAAATGAAAACGGATTGAAATCTCTTTATAAAATCAGGGAGCCAAGGTTGCTGGCAGCAGCGAAGGAAGGATAAATGAAATGATGCAGTATCAGGCTATTTTGGGGGGGGGGGGAAGGGAGCCAAGTTGGGAGGCCAATTTGGAGAATGCTGGGAATGTTCTGCATGTTTACAAGCTCTGTTTATCCACACCTGTGGGTTAGAAATGCTGTCATCCGAGGAGTGGCCCCATATTACAAGAAGGTCAAGCACCAAGCAGGCCTAATTAAAAGCTCATTACAAGAGACAATCTCCATTAGCATGCCAAGCTTCATGCAAATCCATTAGCACCAGGGCTTTCTTCGGAAGCTTTAAATTCCAGTCCTGTGCCCCAGGGACTGGAAACTGTGGCTGGTTAATTTGCCGTTCTCAGTCTATGAACATTAGGCACAGTCCTCTTACTTTCTGGATTATTTCACATTCCAGCAAATTAGTTTTATCCGTTCTGAGAACATTTTAACAAAGAAAGTTCTTTTGGCATCACATGGATAAAATAACAAGGGATAAAAGAATGAGCACTTCACCCAATCAGGAACAAATAACTTTAAATCTCTCCTGAAAATGCAGCCTTTCCTGTTATTTCCCCCCCCCAACCCCTTCATTTATCTTTCGGCAGTTGGATTTTTTAATTACGTTCCTGCAGCCAGACCCCTTTCTCTGTCTTTTTTATGATATCCTTCTCAAGATACATGTTTTTTCTTTATTCCATTGTAGCAGAACTTGACTAAAGATCTCCAAACTTGTTAAATATAAAGTTGGTAAATGATACTATTGTTTGAGTTAAGAAAAAAAAAAAAGGATAGTTTATCTGGGGTGGGGGAAGGTTTAAAAAAAAAGGAAAGGAAAAAAGGCTCAAATGAATTGAAACGGATCAAAGTAAACAGAGACATCTAAAAGCTTTTGTAAGTTAAATGTGGCTATCTGTTGCAAGTCCTGCCTCATTAACTACTGATAGAAGCACTGCCTTGGCCTTCTGGGATATCTAACACCCACTGCCTATAACAAGATGAACTCTGGGTTATTCCCTCTTGCCATTCCCTGTATTGCTTTGCACGACTGCTTAACCTCAACCTCTTCACAAATGTTTATCCTCTCCACTAGGCGAAGCAATGGGAGATTCATCCTTCCAATCTTGTGGCCAGCCCTAAGCAGGAAACATAAGCTCAGATGTGCGGAGAAAAAAAAGGAAAGCAAGTTTCTCCCTTGGGTTTTCGGTTTAGCACTGTTTCTGTACGCCTTTTAGAAAAGTGAATAGAGTGAGAGATGGAGATCAGCCTCCAAGCTCCAGGATACAGTATCCCCATCTCCCCAGTGCCATTCAGTTGGGAAAGCAAGCTGAAACTGAGAGGTCTGTCTAGCAGAAGTAGTGAGATTTGGGGCGGGGGGCGACGATGGTTCTTTGACTAGGACCAGATAGGTCTCTGTGTAGAGTAATATTACAGCTCTCTTTCTCATAAACAAGCTGCATGCCTGCTTCTAAAGAGCCCATCTGGCATAGCTTTGAGAATGGCAATAATTACAAGCTGATGATGGACATGGAAAAAAAGCCCCACTGAGCTAGCTCATAAGGAAGTACAGGCCAGGACTGTAGGGAAATTACAGGCTAAAATCCCTTTTTAGTTTAGGCCTTTTGGTGTTCTTAATCACAGACTTTAAATGTTGTAATAAACACTGTTGCATTTTATTGACCAACTCCCATGACATGCAATTTTATTTTATTTTATTTTTACCATTTGTTAGTTTTAGAAAGCAGCTTGAGAGCGATTATGAGTCTGTAGATTTACGGCTATTGATGAAAGGGACACAAACAGAGAGTCTCCTATGTTACTTTGCAATTAAAAAAAGAAATCTTTAGAAGTTCCACTTACACCCATGTATTGTAAGGTCACTGCTGGTGGTGGCCTTATTTTGAGATTACCATTCGGTTGTGCACGCAGTGAGGAGCAAAGGAAATAAAATGAGGCCTTCCTGGTTTTTAGGCAAAATTCCCATTGATTTCAATGGGGCAGCCAGGATTTCACTCTTGGTATTATACATGGAAAGGGACTGAAAAAATCCAGCATTTTCCTAGCTATGCTGTTTATGGGCCTAATCCTGTGCCCACTGAAGTCAATGGCAAAACTCCCATTGACTTCCATAGCAGGACAGGCCCTATAACAGCATAGATGGAAGCTTGTTAGCCTAATCTGCCAGTACTGTCAAATATAATATTTCCATTATGGCTCAAAGAAGCATTTTTAAATCACCAGGAAGATTTTAGGGATTCACTGAGGTTCTGGAATCAATGGAGTTCTTGGTATAGAGACTCATCTGTATGTAAAATGTTTGCCCTAAATTTCCACTGAATGCATCCGATGAAGTGAGCTGTAGCTCACGAAAGCTTATGCTCCAATAAATTTGTTAATCTCTAAGGTGCCACAAGTCCTCCTTTTCTTTTTGCGAATACAGACTAACACGGCTGCTACTCTGAAACCTGTCAAAAGTGACTAGTGATTTGGGGTCTGATTTTTGGAGGGTGGGTGCTCAGCATTTAAACGGAAGCATCCAAAATCCCTAATCACTTTTGAAAATGTTGTCTTTTTATATAATTATATAAAAGCAGATCCTCAGCTTTTGTAAATTGTCATAGGTCCATCATTAGAATTGTGACAATTTACACCAGCTGAGGTTCAGCTCCATAGAGTCTGCATTTTTCCCCAGACTAATTCCATTCTCTTTTTCATTCTACAGGACCTAGAAGATGAAGAGTTAAACTGTTCTGAGTTTTATTTGACTTGAGTGCAATAAATCTCCCAGGGTGACTGATAGACTGATAACTCTCAAAATCTATTCAGTACTTTGGGTGTCAAATCAACAGTGAATGCGGCACATTGCCAGTTGTTTTAAATAATGCTGTTTTGACAGTATGTGGTTTATTACAATTCAACCCTAGCCTTTTTGGAGGAAATCTAAATTTATTTTATACTGTTTTTTTAGTTTAAGAATTTCAGTTACAAGTGCTGCATAATGCAGTGGATTGAATTTACTGATCCCATTGAATCCTGGAAATGAATCCATGTTTTTACAAGACATGTTTTCTTAGAGTATCCCATAGAGTAGAACATTCTCTTCCTTTAAATAAATGTTTGCCTGCAGGTATAGCTTTGCTTTGTAAGTTCCACTCCCATCTCCACCACAATTTCTCATTCAGAATAATTTAAAGGCTTGTATTTGACTCATAGCTATTTGCATCCCAGCACTTAATACCCCAGATGCATTATTTAATTTTACCCATTAGCATTTGATTACTTGTTCAGGCATCTAAAATAGTATGTTGTTTTGCAAAGTTAAAGGAATGAAATGGCTGGACAGTAGCTATTTACCAATCCAAATGCAGGACTCTTTCCTTTCTTAAACCTCCTTTGGCTCCCCAATCTGAAGCTCACTTGTCAATGTGAAATGATTTCTTTATATTTAACTGCCTCTTTCTGATACAGACTAGAATTGTTCCTAACAAAAGAAGCATGATTTGGTGGAAACTATATATTAAATGCAAGACTATTTGTCTAGTTTTCATTAGGTTGCTGAGTGAAAAGCCTAAACTCCTTTCTTTTCCCAAGGTACTCGGATATCCACGAAGTGCCTTCATCCTACAGCCTGGTTTCTTCTCCCAGGAAACCAGCTATCTAAAAGAATGCTACACTCTCTGCTCTTTATACTGTCAGCAGTGACAGCAACCAGCAATGCTGACATTTCTTATTGTTTACAAGGGATAAGCACCAGCAAGGCATCTCTGCTCATCTGATAAGCTCTTTTAACCCCCTCCCCCCACAATCCTATGCTTCGCTGACCAAACTAACCTTTTCACGGTACATTGCCTATAATTGCCAGTGAAAGATGCTAACCAGAAAGGATCAAAACTTTATCTAAACACAAACAAACCAGCAAAACATCTATGAAGATTAGCTGCTTCTAGCTAAGGTTGCTCTGCAAGCAGTGTACCTCCAGCAGAAACCAAGTAGCTGGGGGGAAAATAACCCTGAATTCCTTGTGTGCATATATTTTTCATCTGTATTTGAAAATTCCTTGAAAAAACGTGCTAGAATAGCATTAAAATAGCCTTATTGTTTATTATCATAATCCTGTGTATTTAATATCCTTTTTCACTTTCAGATTCCTCCATCCCTACAGAAACTCCAGCCAACACGGTGATCAAACAGAGTTCATAGTTTCTTCTAATGAGCCCAGGACTTGTGCCTATCTTGCAATCAGTTACTGTTAAGAAATCACATCAGTTCATGCTGTTTTTTTTTTTAATTCAGTTCAGTAAGTTGAAGATGTGTATTTCTTTCTATTTTGTCTTCTGTTAAATGGGAAGCACCAGATTTTAAACACCTCTTCCTCCTCCCTTTCCATGTTACGAAAAGGGAACTGGGAAAGAAGGTAATATCAGAGTAGCAGCCGTGTTAGTCTGTATCCGCAAAAAGAAAAGGAGTACTTGTGGCACCTTAGAGACTAACAAATTTATTTGAGCATAAGTTTTCGTGAACTACAGCTCACTTCATCAGATGCATTCAGTGGAAAATACAGTGGGGAGATTTATGTACACAGAGAACATGAAACAATGGGTGTTATCATACACACTGTAATGAGAGTGATCAGGTAAGGTGAGCTATTACCAGCAGGAGGGGGGGAACCTTTTGTATTGATAATCAAGGTGGGCCATTTCCAGCAGTTGACAAGAATGTCTGAGGACCAGTGGGGGTGGCGGGGGAGGGGTCAATAAACCCATCCACTCCCAGTCTTTATTCAAGCCTAAATTAATTGTATCCAGTTTGCAAATTAATTCCAATTCAGCAGTCTCTCGTTGGAGTCTGTTTTTTGAAGTTTTTTTGTTGAAGAATTGCCACTTTTAGGTCTGTAATCGAATGACCAAAGAGATTGAAGTGTTCTCCGACTGGTTTTTGAATGTTATAATTCTTGACATCCGATTTGTGTCCATTTATTCTTTTACATAGAGACTGTCCAGTTTGGCCAATGTACATGGCAGAGGGGCATTGCTGGCACATGATGGCATATATCAAATTGGTAGATGTGCAGGTGAACGAGCCTCTGATAGTGTGGCTGATGTGATTAGGCCCTATGATGGTGTCCCCTGAATAGATATGTGGACAGAGTTGGCAACGGGCTTTGTTGCAAGGATAGGTTCCTGGGTTAGTGGTTCTGTTCTGTGGTGTGTGGTTGCTGGTGAGTATTTACTTCAGGTTGGGGGGCGGTCTGTAAGCAAGGACTGGCCTGTCTCCCAAGATTTGTGAGAGTGATAGGTCGTCCTTCAGGATAGGTTGTAGATCCTTGATGATGCGTTGGAGAGGTTTTAGTTGGGGGCTGAAGGTGTTGGCTAGTGGCGTTCTGTTATTTTCTTTGTTGGGCCTGTTCTGTAGTAGGTATTCAGGGGACACCATCATAGGGCCTAATCACATCAGCCACACTATCAGAGGCTCATTCACCTGCACATCTACCAAAGTGATATATGCCATCATGTGCCCGCAATGCCCCTCTGCCATGGGAGTGGATGGGTCATTACACAAAGTAAAACTATTTCCCCATGTTTATTGACACTCCCCCCCCACTGTTCCTCAGATGTTCTTGTCAACTGCTGGAAATGGCCCACCTTGATTATCACTACAAAAGGTTTTTTTCCCCCAGCTTTCCTGCTGGTAATAGCTCACCTTAGCTGATCACTCTCATTATAGTGTGTATGGTAACACCCATTGTTTCATGTTCTCTGTGTATATAAATCTCCCCACTGTATTTTCCACTGAATGCATCCGATGAAGTGAGCTGTAGCTTACGAAAGCTTATGCTCAAATAAATTTGTTAGTCTCTAAGGTGCCACAAGTACTCCTTTTCTTCTTAAGGCAGTATCAGTGGATTTTTTTTGTTAGGAATAATGGTGTTGTAGCTAACAATATTGTACAAATGGTCTAAATTCTGCCCAAATGGGTTTACATTGGGTGTTCTAGTTTCTGTCCTGATTTAGCTTAATAACGATCTTGTCTCGGAAGAAGGTCTGGGTAGAACTTGTGCTGCTAATTTCTTTTATGCTGAGGAGCTAAACATACTTTGTCCAGGAGGGAGCGGTTTTACTCCCTGTGTCATTCTGGGGTTTTTCACCTTTCCCTGTTCTGTCTGTGTGGAATCCTCCTCCCACTAGAAGCTCCTGTCCCACTTATGATGGCCAAACTAGTGCAGGAAAAAACAATAAGAACCAGCCCACATCTCAAGCTGAGCCAAACCCAACCCTGTATTGAATAGCATTGGTTTGGGTCAAATAAAGACTCAGTACCAATAGGTGGTGCTCTGTCTCTGCACTGCACCTTCTCATTCTCTCCTGTAATGTGTTAGAAATACTACCCCCACAAAGTCCCTAGGTGTCCTGTCATCTCAGCAGGAAGTCAGTCTTTTCAGCACTGAAAGGACACTTGCCAACATGCTTCTCTTCTAGAGGTGACAGTGATGGAAGCAGTGTTACAGAAGAATAACTAATGTGGCATTGGAACTCGCAAGCAAGTAGTGTGTTTGTGCTGTCTGCTGTCTGGATGTTGGGAACATCTAAGAGATCGCTCTTGATCTTTTCCTCTACTACCACTAAGTGACACCATCATTTGATATATGAAATGGCTTGTAGTTTAACCCAAGAACACTGGGACCTTGATTGGGGCCTTTAGATGCTACTGCAACTCAAATAGTCAATTGCTAAATCTGAAAGCACCTGAAATCTGTCCTGTTCTGAATTTGCAGCGCTTCTGTGACTAGGCAATGTACCCTGCAATCTTTTTCACAGATTTCCCCCCCCCCCCCCGCATTTTTCTGGATGTTGATGTCGGCTTTCTTGAGTTCTGAGTGGAATTCAACAGGTCAAACGAACGTGGTATTGTTAAAGGGCCACTGAGTGGCTGAGCTGACCCAATGAATCGTAGAATCATAGAAGATTAGGGTTGGAAGAGACCTCAGGAGGTCATCTAGTCCAACCCCCTGCTCAAAGCAGGACCAACCCCAACTAAATCATCCCAGCCAGGACTTTGTCAAGCCAGACCTTAAAAACCTCTGAGGATGGAGATTCTACTACCTCCCTAGGTAACCTCTTCCAGTGCTTCACCACCATCCTAGTGAAAATGTTTTTCTTAATATCCAACCTAAACCTCCCCCCTGCTACTTGAGACCATTGCTTCTTGTTCTGTCATGTGCCACCATCGAGAACAGCCTAGCTCCATTCTCTTTGGAACCCCCCTTCAGGTAGTTGAAGGCTGCTATCAAATCTCCCCTCCCTCTTCTCTTCTGCAGACTAAATAAGCCCAGTTCCCTCAGCCTCTCCTCATAAGTCATGTGCCCCAGCCCCCAAATAATTTTCGTTGCCCTCTGCTGGACTCTCTTTGATTTGTCCACATCCTTTTTGTAGTGGGGGCCCCAAACTGGACGCGATACTCCAAATGTGGCTTCACCAGTGCCAAATAGAGAGGAATAATCACTTCCCTCTGTCTGCTGGAAATGCTTCTACTTATAAAGCCCAAAATGCTGTTAGCCTTCTTGGCAACAAGGGCACACTGTTGACTCATATCCAGCTTCTCTTCCACTGTAATGCCCAGGTCCTTTTCTGCAGAACTGCCGCTTAACCAGTCGGTCCCCAGCCTGTAGCCGTGCATGGGATTCTTCCATTCTAAGTGCAGGACTCTGCACTTGTCCTTGTTGAACTTCATCAGATTTCTTTTGGCCCAATCCTCCAATTTGTCTAGGGTCTTGTGGTCCTAAGTCACTTTTCAGTATTTTTGAAAATCCCACTCAAGTTGTTTTTTCCACTTCTATGCCTTCCCTCCAAAGGACAATGGCCAAGGTGGTTGCTGTCCAACTTCCATGTCAGCATGAAATTTTGTAACCATAAAGTTCTTTGAGTGCTTGCTTATGTCCATTCCACATTAGGTGTGTGTGCTCGCCACATGCACCAGTGCGGGAAGTTTTTCCCTCAGCAGTATCTGTAGGGGACCGGCTGTGGTGCAGTATAAGGGGCATTGCCGGCTCCCCCCACCCTCAGTTCCTCCTTGCAGCCAGTGACAGTGCACGGAACGTTCACTGCTCTTACTAGCGTTGTTTAGGCTTTGTTCATACGAACTAGAGTTCTTATAAAGTTAGTGTACATAGCTAGTAATTGAGTTAGTTAGCCCTTAGCGGTAGTTAGTTTTGTTAGTCCCGTTGGGGACTTAGCTGGGGGATGGGGCATGCCCTGGTCCACAGGCTTTAAGCCCTGCGATCGCTGCGAACAGCCCATGCCCATGAGCAATCCTCATAGTAGCTGTCTCAGGTGCCTTGGTGAAGTGCACATAAGTGATAAGCGTCAAATCTGCAAGTCCTTTAAACCTAGGACTAAGAAAGACTGCGAGATCAGACTCAAAGTGCTCCTGCTGGGGTCGGCACTCACTCCGGTCCTGGAGCAAAGGTCCGACTCAGCACCCAGCACTGTGGCATCGGTGCGTAGTGCCAAGCTGGCATCAATCCCCATCCACGGCCACGTCCAAGAAGTCGAAGGAGGCTGGTAGGGGACAGTCTCCTACTTCCCGCAAGAGGAAAGATAGGGCTGGGGGCGAGCTAAGACCTGCGCCCAGCGGTTCATCTCCTGCGTCGGGAAGTTGGGCCTCAGCTCACGTCGAGCGATGCAGCCCATCCCGTTCCTTGCCTGGAAGCCCGGACACCGAGGCGGGCCTTCATCAGCTTCAGGCGCCATCGACGCCTGAAGCACTCCAGGCTGCGCAGGAGATCCTGACGCTCCCAGTGTCACCCACACCTGCACCAGCGGTGCCCAGACCTTGGGGGTAAGGCTGCCTGGGGACCTTTCTGTCCACCCTCGCCTGAATGGTACTGCTCCCCATTGCGGGGGACGTCCCACCACTGTTCACCCACTCTAAGCCGTCATGCCTCGGAATTAGGGAGGTAGACACATTGGAGCCCTCTATAGTCAGTGGACCTTGGGCACCGGCAGTGGGATTTGAGGCGGACCTCGCCAATTACCTGGCGCAGACCCATGGAGGCATGCACTTCCAGGCAGGAACATCAAAACGGGCCCTTTACATTACCAGAACGCTGTTAGATCGCAGTAGTGATTGGAGGACCGGAGCCACGGGCGTTGCCAATGCTCCCCAAGATGGGTGTCACCATATTAGGGGAGATCCCCCCAGCTCTCGGCCCGTGAAACCTCCAGATCCCGCTCCTCATCCCGGTACTGGTCTCGAAGCGCGAGGCATGGATCGCTGGTCTCCCGTTGTGGATCTGCCTAGTGCTGCCAGTCACCGAGGTCCCCACGGAGGCACACATCCCACATGGACCGGTCCTCCTCTAGATGCGACAGTGATTATCGCCAGGCACGGGTCGCCGCTCCATTGTTCTGAGTCACCAGATAGCAATCACTCCGGATATGGCTCCAGTACAGAGCAAGGCTCTACATGCAGCCTCCCAGAGTCTTGGTGCCACCTGCATCGTCGGTACTGAAACCTGCCCCATGACCCCAGACCCAGTGGCCAGGCCTGTGGTACCTCTGGAACCTGTGGGGGTTCACCCATCCCTCCCAGCCTGCCTGCTTGGTGTTGGGAGCCTCGGACAGGCCTGTGGCCTCAACAACCCAACTCCTTACGGTGCTTGAGGATAAAACCCTGAAAGTCCATGTGGACCAAGGGGAACAGCCTGCTGGACCACCAATGGGTGCCGTGGAACCCGCGGTACCGGCCTCCTCCTTGTTGTCACCGGACAAGGCCATCACGGAGCCCCCTCACCTGGTTCCTCAGGATGACTCTTAGGCTCACCAGGAGCTGTTGATGAGGGTCACATCCAACCTTGGCCTGCAGGCGGAGGAGCAAGCGGACTCCCTGTTCGACAACCTCTCCTCCACAGCCCCTGCTCACGTGGCTCTTCCCCTTCACAAAGGGGTACTGAAGATATCCTGCGCCTTGTGGCAAACCCCCTCCTCTCTGTCCCCCATTTCCAAATGGGCAGAGCGCAAGTACTTTGTCCTGAATAAGGGGCACGAATACCTTTACTACCACTCTGCCCCAAATTCCCTGGTGGTCGAGGCAGTTAACCACAGGGAATGCCAGGGGCAACCCAGAGCTATCCCCAAAAATAAAGACTCCAGGAGACTGGATTTGTTTGGAGAGAAAATGTATTCCTCATCTAGCTTACAGTTGAGGCTGGCCAACCACCAGGCCCTCCTTGGCCGCTATGACTTTAATATGTGGCAAACTGCGGCCAAGTTCAAGAATGCCCTCCCAGAAGGTTCCCGTAAAGAACACTGGGCAATCCTCAACGAGAGCACGGCTGCTGCCAGGGCGGCCCTTCAAGTGGCATCTGATGACTCTGCCGCCCGCACCACGGCGTCTGCCATCTCCATGTGGTGACTGTCCTGGCTGCTCCTCTCCAGGTTGTCCTCCGAGACTCAGCAGTCTATTCAGGACCTCCCCTTCGATGGCCATGCCCTATTTGCGGAGCAGACGGACAACAAATTACATGGGCTGAAGAACTCCCGAACAACCCTAAAAACCGTGGGGGTCTACATTCTGGGCCTGGCACATCAGCGATTCAAACCGCAACTTCCCCAGGGGCAAGAGAGCCAGCCCCAGCAGGACCCGCCGCACAAAAAGCCCAGGGGCTACAGATGGCACATGAGCCACTTGCCCTCAACCTCTGCCCAGTCAGGCTCGACCCGCTCCAAGCAAGGAACTAAAAAATCATTTTGAGGGTACGCCTGAAGGTGTCCTACCAGTCTATTTCCTGGATCCAATTTCCCCAATTTTTTGCAACTGTTGGGATTCATCAAATGTGGAATGGATATGAGCAAGCCCTCGAAGAAGAAAAGACAGTTTGCTGGTATTCTTCGAGATGTGTTGCTCATGTCCATTCCACGACCTGCCCTCCTTCCTCACTGTCGGAGTTTCTGGCAAGAAGGAACTGAGGGTGGGGGGAGCCGGTGGTGCCCCTTATACCGCGCCATATGGGCACCACTCCAGAGGGTCCCAGAGCCACCCCCATATGGATACTGCTGGGAAAAACTTCCAGCACCGGTGCACATTGCACCTAATGTGGAATGAACACGAGCAACACATCTCGAAGAACACCAGGTACGGAAAAGGTAACTGTCTTTTCTTTGCAGAAGTGGCTTTTCATCTCCCCGCCCCCACTGCCATTCAAAGTGAGAAGTATCCATTGCCCTGAAATGTCACGAAAAGCAAAATTTGGCAAACAGAACCAAGAAATGGTGTGTGCATGTGCGTGTAAATGCCCTTATTTCCTCTTGTCACAGTAGGTTTGCCCAAGAAAATCTATTTCCTATTCAATTCTTGCAATAACATACATACATAACATAGCTGCAAACAGCATAGATGTGCATAGTATAAGTGCATTGACTTCAGTGAAGTGCAACTGATGTGCATTGGCTGAAGATTTGGTCCTTCGATCACTGTAAAAACTTGAGGGTAAATTCAGTTTCTATGCCAAACTATTTCTGAGATAGGACAGGACTAACAGGAAAGCATTATAAGAATTTGCAAAATGCCTCTGACACCTAATTTTTAAAAAACTCCCCCAGCTAAGGAATGGCTTGTCTGATGTACCTCACATTTGGCCATAAATAGCCCACTGACTCCAGAACACATGCAAAATGTGAAAGAATTTGTGTGTGTGTGTGTGTGTGTTTGTGTGTGTGTTGGGGGGGGGTTGTAGTACATGCTGTGAGAGGGAAAGGGGTGAGTGCAAATCTGCCTTACAATATAAAGCCTTAACTAAAGAGAAGCTGCTTCCTCTCCATAAACAGTGAAAGGATTTTAAGGCCGGAAGGGACCCTTGCGAAGACTGCATTTGTAATGACTGCTGTCTTGGCCAACACTGACCTCCAGAAGTAAAAGTGGGAGTCTCTACAGTATGAGCCAGGTTCTGTTGCTGTGGCCAATAACAGACTCTCGTCCTCTGTGGATTAGGTGTAATGGGAGACATGTAACACACACTGACCAGTTTTCAGAGTAGCAGCCGTGTTAGTCTGTTTTCGCAAAAAGAAAAGGAGTACTTGTGGCACCTTAGAGACTAACAAATTTATTAGAGCATAAGCTTTCGTGAGCTACAGCTCACTTATGCTCTAATACACTGACCAGTGTTACACTGTCAGTGTCCTTCTTCTGGCTAGAAACGTAATTAGGGAACAACGTGGAGTACTTGTCTCTGCTCTCCTTTTATCTTCTTTCTCTTTTATGTTTCTGTACTTTCTTATCACCTGCATGCTAACCGAGCAATACTTGGTTAAGTAATCACACGTCATTACTTAGGTACAAGGGTCACGGAGTCACTGGGCGATGCTCTGGAACTACTCCATATGAAACCAGTCAGGACTCTGGGGGAGCCTCCTCTCTGTGAACAGACTGTCTCCCAGGGCAAGAAGCTTCCCCAGCTTCCACCTTCCTGGGTCTGACCTCGGAGCATTCAGCATCCCGTTCCACACCATGTGTTTTCCCCAGCGAGTTCACCTGGGCGGGGTTCCTGGGGAAGCCAGAGGGCCCTCCACCCCAATTCCGCAGTCAGACGTGACTCTCAGCCAGCCAGTAAAACAGAAGGTTTATTAGATGACAGGAACACGGTCTAAGACAGAGCTTGTAGGTACAGGAAACAGGACCCTTCAGTCAGGTCCATCTTGGGGGCCTCCCTCCATTTCCCCAGCCAGCTCCAAACTGAAACTCTCCCTCCCCTCCTCTGGCCTTTGTCTCTTTCTCGGGCCAGGTGGCCACCTGATCTTTGTTCTCCAACACTTTCAGTTGGCACCTTTGTAGAGGAGGGGCCCAGGCCATCAGTTGCCAGGAAACATGGTGTCAGCCATTCTCTGTGCAGACAGCATCACACTGGCCCTCTAGGGCTCTGCAACAATCACACACCCTTATCCCACCACCTAGATACTTAAGAAATGCTTAGGGGAAATTGAGGCACCCATACAGTATTCAGAAAAAACATTAAGAACATTCCCACTTCGTCACAACAAGTGGGCAGGCTGGATATTTGAACTTGGCCCATCTTGAATCATTTTCTCACTGTTTTCCATTAGTAACTCAGGCTAGAGTAGCACATGATTTGCAAAGCTGAAGAGTCCAACTGAGGTGAAATTAGACAAGGAGAAATAGTAAGAACAAGTCAGATAAAGGCGTTCTTTAATTCCTCCATGCTTGCACATATGCTAGTGTTGTAATAAATCAGAGCAGTCCATAAATTAAGATGATAGGGAGATACCACTGATCCTTTGCTCTTCTATTATCTATACTGTAATGAAGTCATGTCTTGGTGTTTCACTTACATGGTACAATTAAGAGTTTCATTTCTGAATGTGATTCATCGCAGGGAGAATTGCCTCAGAAAATGTTGGGGAGGAAAGGAAAAGCTAGGAAAGAAGGCGACGTGGAAATGCATGTTTTCTTCTGCACTAATTTGTTCATTCCATCTCATGTTGAAAAGAACCACAAAAGCAAATCTCATAATTCTGAGAAACAAAGTATTTGCTTTCTTCGGGTCTGATTCAAAGCCCACAGAATTCAATGGAAAAATGTCTATTGACTTCAATGGCCTTGGGATCAAGTGCTTAATGCTGATATGGCTAATGGTTGTTTTTGGCTCATGGCATTCACTCCCTCTGTTTGCAACTGTTGGTAAAAACCTGAGCTCAGTGTTTCTGTTATTGGTGCATCAAAAGAGCTTTACTTAGAGAGATGGTTAAGTGGAATAATAGCCCTGTGTCACATAATTGATCTTGAAAAAAGAAAAGGAGTACTTGTGGCACCTTAGAGACTAACAAATTTATTAGAGGATAAGCTTTCGTGAGCTACAGCTCATTTCATCGGATGCATTTATTTATTGAATTTATTTATTTTATTTATTTAATATTTATTGAATAAGACATTTCCCCTCCCCGATGACTTGGTCAAAATCTCTTCTGCAATGATTAATTTTTTTTAAAGGTTCACTTTTTTTATTCTTCTTCTAGAAGCTCCCAAAGTGGCAGGTTTGCTAATTGCTAACGTAATGACTGTCATCTTTGTCGTGATTGGGGATTGAACTTGCAATCTTCACAGCTAAGAACATTAGCCACTAGAGCTAAAGAACTAAATCCTATCTTTGGTATCTGTAGCCGAGTCATATCCTTTGTGGGTGAGATGCAGAGGGAGCAATACACTGAATAATGGTTTACACCAACTCTTCTGAAGATGAACTGTTTAAGATTAGTGTTTAAAGTAAAATTCATAAATAACAAGCCTTTCTGTGTGAGGCAACACACCCGGAAGGCATAAAAAGTGATAGAAAAGCATGGGACTTTGGGCACGTCTGCTACTGGAATTGCTGGCTCTTGTTGGTGCAGAAGATGGAAAAAAAATGCTGCTTCTTGCTAAGTACACAGATTTTGGAGAGGTAGTTTTGCCTTGCACAAGCTACGAGTTAGGTCTTAGAAGGAAATTCCTGACCTTCGGGCTCTACTGCTGCTTTCCAAATGTGCAATGCAACACTCTAGGTACAATGCAACTGCTGGGCCAGATCCTCCGGTCTATGCTTTGTGTGTCTGGTGCATCTTAGGGAAAGGGGCTGATGGTTGCTCTAAGTTACAATGACTGCCTAAGGGTAGATATCCCCCTGTAGATACCCAGGAATGCCCAGCCATGACATCTTCCATCAATTGCACCCGCTGCTTAGCAATGGAGGTTGGCATATGAGCCACTATAGTGGCTTTATGTCAACCAAGCATTCCCCTACTCTGGACGAATCCTCAAGTGACTAGATTCTGTGGTGGACATTGTGGTGGGATCTAAGAATACTGCAAAGCTGCCTTAGGATGATCCTATCTATGGCCTCAGTTGTGATTTGCCTTACACTGCACTGTAGGGGGACAAACTGGTGTAAGGCAGCTCCCTTGCACCAGGCAACCTGCACTGCTGGTCTGTATGTATCAGGGAGAGCATTCCCGGGTGGTGCAGGGGGCGGAGACTTGGCTCTGGCCTCTCCCTCACCACTGCTACAGAGCCAACACACAGAGAGAAGTAAGCTCAGTGCTCAGTTTACAATGGCACCAGTGGTACCATGGAGCCAGGCCCATGGTCAGAAGGGAGCCCAGCCTGCTCCGCTTGCTCTGTGCCCTGAGACCCCACCAGCTCACTCACCACCCCTCCCACCACTTGCTCCTCTCAACCTGCCCACCGCCAGCCAAGGTCTCCTCTCCACCCTTTGGCCCCACCAGCCAGCTTCTCTCTGCCTCCTGGCCGGACCCCAGTGCACCTCCGGTTCTGGGCAGTCTGTGCTTCCTACCACTGATGGGACCCCACCTGTTTCCCTGGAGCTGAGCAGCCAGGGACTGGTGCTGAAGCCTGGCCAGTCTCAGCCAGTTGGGGAAGGAGAGACCAGTATGGCGGGCTTGGCTGGGCCCCTCCAGGAAAGTGTGTGTGGGGGGGCTGTGTGACGCAGCGTGGGCCCACCCCTGAGGGGAAGGGGCAGGCTGGCAGCACAGGGCCAGGCACATTGTGCGTCTGGCAACTGCTGGTTTGTAAATAGTGCCCTCGCACTGCGCTGGGCAGAGCAGGGCTGCCCCGGGCAGAGCAGGGCTGCCCCTGCTATGCCGGGCCCCTGGCTGGCCACTCATTCCATGCTCCATTGCCCCCATGGGGGCCCACACATATGTTTGGCGCCGGACCCACAAAAGGTTAATTCGTCCCTGAGTAAGCTGCTCCAGATATAGGGCTGTTAGAACCTTCCTCTGGAGCAAGGGGGAAGCAGGGGGCAAACCATCGTTCTCTCAATCACAATTTGGTCCCGGGGGCAGCTCAGCTTTGTACTGCCCCATACTTAGGGCTCATTGGAACACAGCCGACTAGCTCTATGGGAATAACCCCATGGAAACCAGTTGGCCTGTACTAGCCAGGCTTTATATAAACACCATTCATCCAGCTGGGCATAGCTTCCTCTACGAATGTGCTGTGGCCCAAGAATGTTTGATCTTTCAGAACTCCACCATCCATTTCCTTCCCACTCCTCTCCTTCAGTACAGTAGGATGAGCATCGCAGCACGGAGAGAGGTCCTTGCTCAAAGCATCAATTCAAAGAACCAGTTACTTGCAATGTTTGGAACGGCAGTGATTTTTAAAGGCTGATTGAACAAGAGTTTTCTGGCGTTGGATAAACCTTTGTTTTAAATCCACTATAAAAATGTTTCGGAATCTGCCAAACATGGATTAAAATATTTGTCTCCAGTTATGCCTATGTCTAACCTTTTGGTTTCTGAAGAGCTTTAATCAGTAATCTTCAAGTAGGAAGTTATTCATCTTTATTGCCAGTCGGTTCTCAGTGGTGGTCACGGCAACAATCTTTTCATTGCTTCTGTGTTTAGTTGTTCTTTGACATGATAGAAGTCAGCTGCAGTTCAATGAGCTCACTATTTGTGCAACTTAATTGCTTGCTTCCTTTAATATGTACTCAATTTTTCCTTTTATGAGTAGGGTTGTTGGAAAAATTAAGCTTAAGGATATAGCTATCCACTGTTAATTAACCTCCTTCCCAAACACATTAGTAAAATAGGTCAAATAACCATTGAGTGTTAAGTGTACCATTACTAAGGTATTTCTCAGCTGGAAAGTGAACCCTGTGTTGGTTAAGGCTGGAATGTTTCAAAGAAGACTAAGGGAGTTAGGTGTCCAAATCCCATTGAAATTCACTTGGAATTGAGTGCCCAATTCTCTTGTGCTGGGATTTTCAAAGGCATCTAAATGAAAGAATGTGCTAAAGAGTTTTGATCCTGTATGTGAAAAAAGAATATTGCTTTAAAAATTGACTCAAAAATGCTTCCTTCAGTAATTTCTCTGTTAAACTAAATAGATTGCCTTCCTTTATATTAAGATGCATAATTTCCCCCATCCCCAAGAATAAGGAAAAAGCGAGACTTGGTTTCTTCTAAGGTATTTGTAGTTCACATTAGTAAGGATGCCACATCTATTTGCTCTTTCAAGAGTGACTAATATTATTATTCAGATTTGGAATTCCTCGAATAGCTCAGATATGTGAGGATGTATAAATGTGTTTGATGAGTATAAAATATGCTCAGTGAGGGAACTGATCTCTCAAAACAGCTTTATACAGTGATAGTGTAATTTCTTTCCATGTCAGGGTTATATTCAGATGGAAAAATCACTTTAATTGCAGTGGTGATAGATTCATTGGACCTTTGCCAATTTAACACAAAAATTGTGTGCGTAAATGTTTTTTTTAATACCTTGAATTCAGTTGAAATGTACAGGTTGCTACTTTTGGTTTCAAAATATTTTTATTTGCATGGGGGAATAAAAATGGAAGTTGAAGAAATTCCCATTGGTATAAAGGCCTGGGTTTTGTTATGATTACATCTCCCAGTTGTATTTCCAAGCCAAGCCTTGAGGCTTATCCAGCCAGCTAATGAGACTTTTCACGTGAGTAAACATTACTCATCTAAGCATTATTATCATTATGTATTATTAATATTATAGTAATACTTAAATGCCTGACCAAGATCAGGGCTCATTGTGTTCGCTGCTGGGCGTACACGTAGTAAGAGCCAGTCCCTCCCCCAAAGAGCTTACAATCTAAACAGGCAAAAGGTGGGAGAAAGGAAGTATTATTGTTCCTCTTTTATACATGGGGAACTGGGGCCAGAGAGATAAGTAACTTGCCCAAAGTCATGTAGTGAGATCATGGTAGAGCAGGGTGTTGGAATAGGATCTCTAGGGTCCCACTTCAGTGCATAAATCACAAAAGTCCCTCATTGCTTTGTACAGCATCACCAGCAAGAAGATTGTAACATCAGAATTTAATTGTAAATGCAGGAATTTATGTGATCAGACCCTATTTGGTAAATACCAAAACATCAACCAACAAGTACCAACGTTAATTACATTTCCAACTTTAAGGCCCCTTCGGACTCCTGGAGTGATGTAAAGAGCCTTATTGTAAATGAGAAGCAATCCCTGATTCTTAGTTTGAAGAGATGCATTCAAATTGCTGGAATGTTGCCAGTGTGATACAACCATCAGGAAACTGTATTTTTTCCATGTGGCTGAAACCAACTGAGAACCTCCGTGGAGCATTTTCTTTGGTAGTATCACTGTAAAACAGTGGTGGAGAGAATTAATGCTGTATTACAGTGAACATCATAGAGACACACTCACATGGATGTATTATCAGTACTAATATCAAATGGGTTTCTACTCTGCAGAATTGTGTTGTTATTCATTGGCTTTCATAAGCTACCATATCATCTACATGTTTTTGTTTCTTGTGGCATTTTTGTGATGCAAATCTGATGTGAAATATTTGAAAAGTTCTTGCAGTTACAGAAAAAGCTAGGTGTTTATACTACTGTAGTTTGCAGAGCTGCTGCTACACCCACAATACAATGGATTGACATTACGGTATGATTCTTGCACCACTACTTGTGGCAAAAGAAGTGCTCTATTTCCAAGTCCTCATACACTAGGCTGAGAGAGGGGAATTGGCAATTACTCCCTAACTTATTTATCTTCCTCTGAGGAGGAAAACTGTCTGCAGATAGCCGAGCTGTAGAATTGGTGTACAGAACGTATGGTGCTTGACAAATGGCTAGAACTTTTCAGGGCTATGCTGCAGGGCAGATAAGGGTCTACTATTCTGTATGGAGTGTCCTTTGTTGTATTACTTACATAGAGCATAATAGAAGAATCTGAATAGAGTTGAATATGACAGTATGCTGGACTAAAGTTGCACAGTTGCTGTTCCCTTGGGACCATTGAAAAAGTGAGATATTGTATGGGTTTTATGAGGCTATCTGAGTCAGCCACATTTGAAATGAATAAACAAATTAGCAAACATTTGTATTACGCAAAAAGAAAAGGAGTACTTATGGAACCTTAGAGACTAACAAATTTATTTGAGCATAAGCTTTCGTGAGCTACAGCTAACTTCATTGGATGCATTCAGTGGAAAATACAGTGGGGAGATTTATATACACAGAGAACATGAAACAATGGGTGTTACCATAAGTACTCCTTTTCTTTTTGCGAATACAGACTAACACGGCTGCTACTCTGAAACTTGTAATGAGAGTGATCAGGTAAGGTGAGCTATTACCAGCAGGAGAGCGGCGGCGGGGGCGGGGACACCTTTATTAAAGACTGGGAGTGGATGGGTCATTACACAAAGTAAAACTATTTCCCCATGTTTATTCCCCCCCTCCCGTTCCTCAGACATTCTTGTCAACTGCTGGAAATGGCCCACCTTGATTATCACTACAAAAGGTCCCCCCCCACCCTGCTCTCCTGCTGGTAATAGCTCACCTTTACCTGATCACTCTGGTTACAGTATGTATGGTAACACCCATTGTTTTACGTTCTCTGTGTATATAAATCTCCCCACTGTATTTTTCACTGAATGCATCTGATGAAGTGAACTGTAGCTCACGAAAGCTTATGCTCAAATAAATTTGTTAGTCTCTAAGGTGCCACAAGTCCTCCTTTTCTTTTTGTGGATACAGACTAACAGGGCTGCTACTCTGAAATTTGTATTACGGTTACTCACCAGGGAGCTGCTGTTCATTCATGTAGTAGTATATTGGAGTCAGCAGGTGGCACTGTGGATACTGCATTTGAGAAGTCCCTGTCGGAAGCAAAAGATGAAAGTGGGGGAAATATTAGGATACTGAGTTAATGCAAACTAGCCTATTGCTACCATGGAATGTTAACCAGGGATCCGAGAGAGCTATTAAACAAGAGCATGAATATAGAAGGCAGCAGTTAAATGTGCACTTTTCTGGATACTGGTAGTGTTCCTCAATATTTAGTCTTCAGCTTGCAAGAGTTTTAGTCTGTTGTCTCCAAAATAAACTATGCAAAACTTTGAAAGTTTTGGGTTTTCTTACTAGCCCCAAGTATGAATGAAATCCACCCAGAGGTTTGTCCTGTGCTAACATGACCCTAGGCTGGCTTATGGCTTTGGGTGGGGAAATGTGGAACACTCACTGCTTTTGACCTAAAACCAGGCACAAGTTCACTTCAAGCTCCTCCCCAGCTCAGCTGACAGCCCATCTTATCCTTGGAAAAAAAACCTTTATTTGTTTCACCTCCTTATATCAGTAAATAAGCATCACTGTTGTCAAGGTTAATTCAACAGAGAGGGATGAGCAGGTTGATGAGCCATGGTTACCAAAGTAGGAGAGAAGACAGACATAGTTAAAAACTCTATATCAACTCCCAGAGAAGTTTGCTCTGACACAGCACATACCTTTGGGGTGGCACTAGAATGAAAAAACCTCCCATCTATCCATCGCCTTACTCTAGAACCTATGTATATTTTGAGGAGGATTCTGTCTGATATTTAGAGGGAAATTCTTACTAGGTTCTGAAAGACAATTTGGATGGAGAGTCCTCTGGAACTCCAGAGGTTATTCAGAGGGACAGTCCAACTGAAATTCCTCCCCAAAGTTTTTTTGGCAACATTTGTCTCACCAGGTGGATTATTCACTCTCTTGATTAGCTACCTTGCTCAGATGGCCTGGGGTACTATAGAAAAAGCTGTTGTAAACTTCCTGATGCCACTTAGCCTGCTTCTACTCCTATTTACACTATGGTGAATCTGGAATAACTGTATTAAAGTAAATGTAGGTGCATTGGTGTCAGTGAAAGGAAAATCAGGATTTCTGGCTTCCTAAATGTGCTACCCTGTATGAATTGTGTCTCTAGGTTGGGACTCAATACTGGGCTGGATTAGCACCTTGCGGCTCATGCTGAGAAAGGGGCAGTGAAGTAGCTATGTTGCCCCAGGAGCAGAACAGAGACTGAATTGTGACTCTTGGAGTAATGTCTCTGAGAGCCACAGTTTGGTTCCTGCTGCCCATTTACTCCCTGGGGCAAGTGCTGTGCCAGCCCTTTTCTGGGCAGAATTTACTTCCCTCTCTCCCCACCCCCACCTGAGCTAGTAGGGAGGGGAAGGGGAAGTAAACCAAGACTCCACTCCAACCTCTTCCCTCCCACTTCCCATCCACCTCTGTGGGAGGGGAAGAAATGGCCCTGCACTGGTAGCTCTTTCTGCACACACAGACCAGCAATGTGGGTAACCTGCACTTCACTCCACTTTATGCTCCCTTATTTCCCTGTGTGGGCACTTTAGGGGGCTCCCAACTGAGTCAACTGTAAGGACTGTGTGTGGGGGTCAGGGGGTTGCAGGATTGCGCCCACTCTTGGCAGCAAATGACTTGGCTCTGAAAAACTATATGTGACTTACTGTGTAAAGAAGCCAACCCCTCTTTCTGCTTTTTCTGTTCTTGCGGAATATTGAACCTGGCCAATGGTCATGCAGCCTCGAAGTGCACACATTTCCTGTCGCTTTCCTCTTGGCAGGTTTTGTCTGCAGACACTGGCTTCAGTACCCCATAATTACTTTTTCACATTTTTTAATATAGTAACACATGGCTGGGCTTGTGGTAGAGAGCCAAGTGATGTCTTTGGGCCATGACAACTATAAATAACTAGAGGGATCATTTTATTTGGTTAGGGAAGGAAGAGTCTCTTTCTTAAGTAACAGCATCTACTGTACAAACAAAATTCTGGAGCAAATAAAGATTCTTGTTTCTTTATAGAGGGGGAGATACCGATGAATTCAGCAAACCAAAAACATGCGTGCAATTTATATCTATCTGCAAAGTGCCTAATGCACTCTGAGTAAAATACAGATTCTTTACAGTAACTTTGCATTTTAATTATGGCCATTCTGCCGTTGTTACAATTTTAAAATAGATTCTAACCTCTCTAGGGCTAGGACTGTGTATATATATGTGTGTGTGTGTGTGTGTGTGTGTGTGTGTGTGTGTGTGTGTGTGTGTGTATATAAAATGTGTACAGTGCCAAGCACAGAAGATGCAATCAATGACTTGGTTTTCTAGGCTCTGCCACAATTCAAATAACGAATAGCTCCTAGTGGAATGCCTCTGTGTAGCAAGACAGGACTTTCCAGGGCTGTTTCCTGACACGATACACATATGCACACACTTGATCCAATTCCCCATTGCCCTGCATCTTGTGCAGTCATTTACACCAGTGAAAAGTGGTTGTGAAACACTACCGAATCAGAATGGGAACAGTTTGCACTGAGGGATAAATGACTGCACAAGTTGCAGGGTAAAGGAGAATTGAGCCTGTTGTGTATTTAATTAAATCCTGCTTTGAAATGACATACCCAGGGCCTATTAACTGGATCTTCCATAGGCAGTGTGTAGACTTGAACATAACTCCTCCTGAATGAGAAGGAACGAGCATGTGATGATAGCAATATATTTTCAGTGAGATGTTTGTGCATTGATAGCAGCTGGTATCTGCAGGTGTGTTATAAACACAAGATTATAGAATATCTTTCTGTGCTACAAGGGCCAATATGCATAACTGCTGTACCAAGTTGTTTCAAAAGCCTAAGCAACGGCATTAACTATATAGAAAAAATAGCTCATTAGCCATAAAGCAAGAGCATTAACCATGTAGAAAAAATAGCCAATTCTGAGTTAAATTTGCCATCTTTGGGTTACAGAGTGCAGTCACACTCCAATATGCCGATGACCAAATAGATCAAGAGTATTTATTCCTGCTGAAAATTGAAACCTTGCCTGATTCTCTTTGGAAAACGTGTTCTTCTGGACATCAAACTGTTTATTCAGACAAGAACCTAACCTGAAGCACACCTATTGCAGAGGTAGAATGCTATTTATTCAATTGCATTGTTACACAGAGGCTATAGCTGCATTATTGTCCTCAATAAATGGTGCTATCAGATAATTTCTTTTTTAAAAAAAATAGATCCTACAGTGCAGTGAATCTGATAGCGTGTATGTTTTGATGTGGTGCAGTGACAGCAACAATGTCTGTCAAGAAGAACAATGACAGATTAAATAGCAGGGTGCTCTTCTATCACGATGGGGTAGTTTCTGGGAAAAAGCTTGCATTGTTTTCTAGGCCATATCAACTGAGGCCTACACAAGGCTCTGTTGATTAAATGAACTGGCAGTAGAACAGCAAGTTCTTGTTAACCATTGATGCCAAAAAGCCCGTAACACAAACAATCCCTATTATAAATTAAGCCTTTTACAAACAATATTTAAAAAAAAAAATACTTGTCCGTTTTCCCTGCCATTATCCATTTTTGGGATGATTACATGCTTCTGCTGGATAATGGCACTTAGCCAAAGGCAAAAATAGAGTTTCAATAGGGCTCATTATGAAGCGAAAAGTTTTTCTATTCCTACCCCCTGAAAGGAAAAAGCTACTCCCAGATAAATGTCTGATATAATTACATTGCTTTAGATAATCAGAAGCATTACTTCCGAAACGATAAGGACGTGTTGTTGCCCTTCCTTGATCACATAGGCCGCTCTTAGCCTTTTAATAGGAAGCGGTGGCAGCTGTGAAGGCCGCTTGATTGTTTGGAAGCTGCCGGTGTGCAAGGCTGCTGTGCTGATAAAAATTAGAACATCAGTTATCAGGATCCCTGTTAGAGGGGGAAGTTTTCTCTGCAGGTGCTGGCCAGGCCAGGCAACTTTTCAAAGTACCGATAGGCTGTTATGTTCCATTCTAAAGCTTCCCCTCTTCCTATACAACTCTACAAATGACTTGTCCCTCCCTTGCATTAAAACTCATTACAATTAATTTCTCTAAGATAACACATGAAATGGTGCACTCTCAGTATTAGGGCTTGATCCTGCAAGGTGCTGAACAACCTCTGGGGTTTCAAGCACTGTTGACTCCTAGTGAATTCAACAGGAGATGAGTGACTCCCTGCGAAGCTAAGTGTCATTTGATGATACCTCGCTTCCCTGGGGAGACTACCTCAGGGATTAGGAGAAAGGATGATCTTGTGGTCCGGGCACAGGACAGGGACTCGAGAAACTTGGTTCAATTCCTGGTTGTGACACAGACTTCCTGTACGATCTTGGTCCAGTCACTTAATCCCTGTGTATCTCAGTTCCCCATCTGTAAAATGGGGATGAAAACACTTCCTTTTCCCTCTATCTTTATCTATCTTGTCCATTTAAATTGTAAGTGCTGCAAGGCAGGGACTGTCTCTTGCCACATGTCTATATGGCACTTAGCACAATGGGGCCCTGATCTCAACTGGGGCCCCTAGGTACTATCTTAATTTAAATAACAACTTTCCCTTGATATATGGCTCGTGATCCATTTCATCTCTAGATGTGTGCACCATTTCCCTTTATATTCTTTCCCCCATCGGTACAGTATGAGTTTCACCAGGGGATGGAGGGGCAAATATTACTAGCTGGCTTGAGAACAAAGGTTCTGATTCATGAAAATACATTTTGAGGCAGCAAAAGCAATTTATTAGACCCATGTAGCAATTATGGTTAAATCACTGATTCTGGGATTTCATTACTACTATTAATAATAATTAATAAACCTTTTGCATGTTTAATAATTTCTTTCACCTGAGATCTCAAGCTACTTTATGAACATTAATTAAAGCTGTGCAGCATCCTTGTGGGGCAGGTAAGTATTATTGTGGCGTGCCAGCTAACACTTAGTGGGAGAGGGCGGGCTAAATGGCTTGCCCAGGTCACACAGCAAGTCAGTGGAACAGGTAGGAAGGGGCCTACTGGTATAGATCCTAAAGTGCTGCAAAGGGCACAGAAAGCTGCCATAACAGCTAGGGGTTACCCTTGCACATGGGAATCCCCAAGGGCCATAGAGCTGGTGTAATCAGACTTATGCCACCCACTTCCAACACCTCCCACTCCGTTTAAGTAGCACATAATAGCTGAGAGGGGGTGTGGTCCTGGGCTAGTGGAACGGGCTCTAGGGGCTGTTACTGCTAATGTAAGAGGTGCTCAGGGATGAATAAGGTCTGTGGAGTGAAGGAGACAGTTGTCTGTAGGACCCCTGCCTCAATTGTTGGAGAAGTGGGAAGGAGTATGGTGAGCAAGGCAACAAAGAGCAGGAAGAGAGGGGATGCTTTTATGTTGTAGGTAGTTAGATGTCACCCTGGACATTTGGATTCTATGCCCGTCTCTGCCATAGACTTCCTGGGTAATGTTGAGCAAGTAACTTAAACCACAGTCTTGAGTGGGGATCACTACTTGTTTTCTGGTGATAAACTTGGGGTCTGATTTGCAGTCTGCAACTACGCTCGGTAGGAGCTGTGATCTGAACATATCGTGTGCTATAAAATATTGAGTGTTCTGAAAAATCTGGACCTAGGTATCTCCCCTTGGACACCCAAAATTAGTAGACACTTGACAGTGCTGGCATCCAGTCCCCATGTGTCAAACGGGGATAACAATACCAGCTTGCCTCACAGAGCTGTTGTGAAGATAAATTCACGTACGTTAGTAAAACACTAGCATACCATGGTGATGAGGACTTTTCTGTCGTGCTTGAGGAAATTAATACTTCTGTATTCAGAACAGGGTTTGGATGGTGTGCAACAAATAAGGCCTGGGGCCACATGTTGAACAAGGGGGATAATAAGAAATATTGAAGTTCTTCCCATTCATTGAGCACTGTCCATTCTGTGCACTGAATGAAGCAGGGGTCCAGCGGAAAAAATAGTAGGTGATTATGTGATTAAAGATAGTCTCAAAATGCATATGCACAAGGGAACTGGGCAACTTTAATTCTGGCTCCTGCTAACTTTTGAGTCCTTGACTTTGTAACTTTAATGCTCTTTTATATATATTACACACAAATAAATTAATGTAAAAGAGTTGAATACATGTATGTAAATGTAGATAATAGTTCATACAGAATGCTGTCTATTGGCACATAGAATGTAACATTGTTCATAAATCTGTAGTGCTATTAAAGTAGCTGTGTGCACTGGAAATGGCTTATGGATTACACAGGTTTTAAGAGTGAGAATTATTTCAGGCACAGTTTTGTACCTGCTAGTAATTGTACCTACATTTTTGCAGCCACCGTGGATTATAGGTATAAAAATTTGGCGTTAGACATTTAATTATCTATTTGTACCTACAAGTGAGTTAAATGTTTAGTTATTAGTGTTTGTACCCGTGAAAACAGAAATTGGGTTGCAAAATCTGACTAACGTCACACAGGATGTCTGTGGCGGAGCCAGGAATATACCCTGTTCCTCCTTTGCCATAAACACAAAGCTATCCATTCTCCCTTTACTCATTAGGTTGTCCCTTCATCCCAAGCCTATTAGCTTTACTAATGAAGAGAGAGCAGAAGAAATTATTTCACATTTCTGATAACAACCTGGCAAGAAATGTCTCTGTTCCCAGGGCTGGGAACTGAGGGCTTTGCCTTAAGCCCACCGAAGTGAGTGGAAATGCTCTTGACTTCAGTGAGCTCAGGATCAGACCCTAAGCAAGATGCTCATTCTGACTGCATTTGAGGAGTTGGGCTCAGTTACAGCAGGTGAGCTCAAGGCTAGAATGATGACCGTCTTGGAGAGTGGAGGGAAAACGGATGTAGGTGGAGAGTTTGATTACGTAATTAGAAAGAAGCAAGGCGTAGAAGCATGGGTTCTTGGGCCAAGAACAGCACTTACGCAGGCCTTATTCCAAAAAGCATCAGAGTGAGGAACAGGTTGTGGCTGGCCTAACATAGCGGGATGGGGGCTAAGACTCCAACCTTGTTAGGGCTCCCTGGACCTCAGGTCTAGGGAGGTGGGAGAGAACAGGGGCTGCATGTACTCTCCAACTCTCAAGAGGTGGGTAGAGGGGTGGCAAAGAGAGCTGAGGATGGGTTAGTACCAAGGATCTCCTCCCCCTACATGCCAATGAGCAGAGAGGGGTACGGAGTGGGAAGACCCTTGGTTCCAACCCAACATGCCAGTCAAAAAGGTTGAAGGTGTGGGGAAGGATGTTACTCCCAGTAAATGGCAAATTACCTTCATGGAAAATAAGGGAGGAATTGTAACTCTGAGTCACTATTCCTCCAAGGGCTCCTCCTGACGTGGCGCAGCTATGTGCTGCCCCTTACCATGGACATTAACCCAAAGGCTCAGTCTAGGTCGAAAGGAGGAAGAGAAGCAAAGGAAAATCCTTAAATGGCAATTTTGTGTTGGAGCCTTATGGAAAAGCCTAATAGGAGTGAAACCAATAGGGTTCTAAAGAAATTAGTCTAAACCCCTATAAAAATTAAAAGGCAGTGATAGCCTTCCTATAGGTCTTTTGAACCATCCTATAGAAGGAAGATGATTTTGTAATAACCTTTATAGGATGGTCCAAAAAAACCTATAGAAAAGATATCCTTTTAAGTCACTTGAATATTGTGTCCAGTCCTGGTGTCAGCATTTTCAAAAGGACATTGACAAACTGGAAAGAGGTCAGAAAAAAGCTACAAGCATAATAAATGATGATAATGAGCAAGCTTCTCTTACAAAGCCAGTCCTTCTCTCTAGGAGGTTTTTGGCAAAAGCTACCTAATTTTCAAACCTCCTTTTTTGCCTTGCTGTTCGTAGTGTTAATTTTCTGATATTCTCTTTGAACAAGATCTGCAGCAGCTCATATGGTTGACATTCAGGGCCAGCTGGGGAGATGATGTAGATGAAAGAAACGAGTATGAGATCAAAACTACCCTGCATTTTTAAATGGTTTGCCTTCTTTAATTTGTACCTCTTCTCCTTTCACCCATACATGATTGTGGGCAAGTCTCAACCAAGGAATTGCAGGTGCCATGGTTATCTTCCTATTTACTACTTAATGTTGCTGCTACCAACTATTCAATACTAGGAAATGACTAATGATGTGGTGGAAATTATGAACCAGGATTAATAAAACTTGAAAAGGAACAGTCTCGTCTGTTTGATCCTCTGAAGAGGAAGTATGTCTGTGTGCTAGTCTTTTCCCTGAGGTGGTGTTCTTATTAGTCTGTTCTGAGTTGGGAGCAAACGGGATGGAGTTTGGAAACTGTTTAAAAAGAAGACATTAAAAGAGGACATGAAGCATTGCTCAAAATACTATTGACAGGTTCCTTCCTTGTGACATCTTTCAAGAGAGTGTTGTGAGCGAGGTGTTATTTTATAAACTTCAGTCTGCTTGGTTTGCAAACTCTTAATTTTTTTGTAGTTTAAAAAAGTTTGATATTCATTTGCGAATACAGACTAACACGGCTGCTACTCTGAAACCAATAGAATTTCAGACAGCTCTGTTACCAAGGGGTGACTCTGACCCTATCAGACTAAGTAAAATTGTTGTTAGTTCCACAGTTCTTTGCCAGTTAAAGCCCTGAATATTTTCAGAAATGCAGAGAGAATGAAAGGATGAGTGGAAGTATGAATGAAGAAATGAAGAAGTGGAACTTGGACCATTTGCACCCCTTAACCAGGACCCCAAAGGAGGGGGGAGCCAAAACTGTATCTTAAGGGATCATCTTCTGATCTCATGTTTTTTGTATTCCTGAAAGGCCATCTGTTATTGCTTGGTGAAATATGTTGTTACAGGACTACTAGTAAGAAGTGAGGCTTTCCAGACTGGCCAAAGGTTAAGCTCACCCACCATCAGCCCAGATTGAACCATGTTATTTGGGTATACGACCTGTAACCCCCCCGGTTTGCTCAGAAAGATCTCTATGAAGATGATGTGGTGGAGCAAACTGGGATTGTAACCTTAAAGGTCCAGGTAAATGAAGAAGAAAGTGTGATCCCGTTGGGCCATCACAACACCACAAAGGGCTGTGGCCCCTCCTTTCCCTAGGAAGAAGGGGACCAAAATTACTACAGGCTCTGCCAGCCTGACCAGCCAGGTGCCCTGAAAAAGCCTCCTAGCCAGTATGGGACCAACCAGGCTACAACACTGCATGGACCAGCAGTGTTATCTTAGTTTACTACTTCCATGTAATTGAGGCAGCCTTTTTAGGATACTATCTCTCGTAGGGTTTTGGGGTTTATTTTTTGGACACATTAAATGAGTTAAATGGGCTTTCTGCACAGATGTTCAAGTAACTCATGTTTCTTGTTTTCCCTTTAAACTAGACAGGTGGAAAATTCTTCTTAATTTCAACAAACTTGAGTTTAAAAGGATGATGAAAATCTTATATACAGTTCAAATATGAGCTAATATTTCAGATATGAATTAAGATAGGTACCCAACTGACAGACAAAGGCTAGCTGAGCTTTTTGTCTCACATCGTAAATTCTCTCCTTTGCTATGAAAATGTAATAAAATATGGAACATGGCAGATTTATAATTACAATGCTGCTGCTTTGTCAAGGGAACTATTTCATTCTTTCGTTTTAAGAGACAGTTTTTACTGTACTATGTGCAATGAGTGCTTCCTCCAAGAAAGCAAAGTCTCCAAGCCTCAGATGAAGTTAAATATGATCTCATAGCAACTCTTCATCAACTTGTTACACCATCATCTCCTTGCTGCTAATAAATTTTAGGAGCCAAACATTTATATGCAAATGTTTGACTCAAGCTAGCATTAAATTAAGATTATCTATAGCTAGTGTTTATAGTAGATTCCCCACCCCAATTACATCATCTTAATAGAAAACTTTGTTCAAGATGCCTTTAACAGCCATGCTACAACACTAGCTAAGTAATCTTACATCTTCAGAACAAGCAAACATGACCCTCTGACCTCACACGTGCAGTATCCATCACGCCTAACTATGCCCCGATCCTGCAATCTGATCAAGTAGCAGACTCTGCGGACATATGAGGAGCCCTGTTCACTTCAGTGGCACTCCATATGGGAAGGTAATGTAGGCCATTGGCTAGGGAACTGAACCAAGACATAAGAGGATGTTCTACTCCTTGCTGTGCCAGACTGGGCATGTCACTTGACCTCTATTTGCCTTCCCATCTTTTGTCTGTCTTGTCTCTTTAGACATCATCAGCTTAAATACTAGGGCCAAATTCTGCCCTCTTTCTGGTGACTAATACTGTACTACACAAATGGTACCACTGATTTCAGCAGCCTTACTTCTGGAATAAGGTATTACTCAATGTGAGGCAGGGTAGTGGAAACTGGTCCTTAATGAATTTAAAAACATTAATTAGAAGTAGTTTCAGGTATTACACTTACCCCATAGTCCCGTTGCCAATTTTTGTAGCTTTAGTATTAGGGTGTTTTTTTTTCACTTGGTGCTCTGAGAAGCAGGAAAGCCTGGCTTTCTATAGAGAGAAATAAGCAAAATTGATTAGACATAAAGTGCTGTCAATTGTGCAAAATGAACATGCTATAAACTATAGTTCTCTCCTCTTCCCCCCTCCCAGCCCCCGCAATCTTTCCCTTTATAGCCATCTGTAGTCTTTGTGGTAATAGTAGTAGATACAAATTTCACGCAAGTGTGAGCTTTATGTTGGCACCGTCCATTTAGTATGTATGGCTGTTTCCCCTTCTGGCTGCTGAATTAATTGATGGTTCTGATACTGAAATGTTTGTTACAGACAGCACTGTGTTATTTGTTTGTGTTTTATTGTTTAATTTGGTCACATTAGGAAGTTAACAAGGTATTGTATAAAGTGATTTCCTGTATCTCTGGTTTAACTCAGGAATTGTATTGAATTCTGTACTATGTTTGCTTGCTTCCCTCCTTCCCGCTGTCCTTCCTGAACCCTGAACTGAAAAGCAAAGAGCAAGGAGATAATCTACAATATTTATAAACATTATAGATAAAATCTTACCCCCTCCTCTATTTATTTATTTGGCATATGCAATCCAGTCATGCCAAACCACAGCGTTCTTATCAACGATGTTCAAGGCACGAAGACCTCCAGGAAATTGAGTCATTTTGTAGTCCTCGACAATGTGTCATGGTTTGTGGCTGCCCACATTGACATAAAGGACTGTCTCTAAAACACCACTGAAATTCTGCTGCAGCACAAATTCCATGTCCGATATGAAACTAGTTCAGAAGGCTCCATTGCCTTTGCAATAAATCAAACCTGGGTTGATGTTGAATGGGATCCGAGACAAGATGATTATTTGTCACTTTCTTTGCAGACCGTGAAGCTTGTCATATGTCCTCTACCATAAATCCCTCACTTGGTAAACTTATCCACACCGGGCAAAATGAGGGCAGTTGACTATGTGGTGCATTAAACAAGTCTTTAATTAGCAGTAGATGTGGCATATCAGGCAATTTCATCACAAGCTTTGCTACACTTTCCTCTCTGCGAACACTGGGCAGAGCAATATTGAAGAGAACCAGTAACTATGGTAGAGGAGTAGATTTAAGTGTGCCTGAAATAATATGTAACCCCTCTGCCAGGCCGAGTTGATAGCAGCAAGGGCCAGGTTCAGTACACAGGAGTTCCCTCTCATCAAAGCAAAGGCAAAACTGGCTCGAGCCCCCACCCAGTGACCTGGGAAAATCTTACACACACCTCTGGGCACCTCAAAGAGGCAATACTTCCCGTCTCGCAAGCACAGAGTCTTGGTGTAGCAGAGAATCTTTAATAACATGAGGTAAATGACATCAGCATTAAACTGGGAAAACACCACAACTAGGGTTCATCAACCAAACCGTGAGCAAAGACTCACCCCACCAAATTGGGCCGTGTCCTTTCCGTCGGGTTCTTGAGTCCAGCAACCTAAAAATCACCCAAAGTCCAAAAAGTCCAACAACCCAAAAGTCCAGTCCCAAAGTTCAAAAGTTCATCTGCAGAGTGTTACGGGGAGGGGGGGGAAGAGGTAAGGGGCACCTTACATAATCTGAAGCTGACTGCCTCGCAGCTCCATAGGGCTTCACTCCGATCCACCCCACGTGCCGCTCCGCTCTGCTCCACCAGCCATCCCACAAACCGCTCCGCAAGCAGCTCCCACCGTCCCACGAACTGCTCTGCCAGCCGGTCCGCAAGCCTCTTTAGCCGTCCCACGAACTGCTCTGCTCCACTCGCCATCCCACAAGCAGCTTCCACCATCCTGTGAACTGCTCCACCAGCAGGTCCACAAGCCGCTCCAGCTGTCCCACAAACTGCTCTGCTCTGCTCCGCTCCAGATCTTCAGGCTCCCCACTATTTAACACAGTGCTCAGTGATTTCAGCTCTTAGTAATTTTAGCTTTTTAATGATTTCAGCTTGTAGTAGTGGGAGCCTCAGTGCTGGTGCACCATAAAGGCAAAGTGAATTCAGCTCAGTACCTGTAGCTAGACTCCTAATAGACCCAAAATTAGCTCTGATGTTCCACAGTGGGGAGGGAGGTGCAATCGATGTTTCAGGCCCTCACAAAGGGGCCCACCCCACCAGATACTAATACCTATCTCTAGCCTTTCTCAATTCACAGAGTTTTGGAACCCATGTCCCTTGCCTAGCGAGTGTTACTTAGTTGATGGCGAGTCTCTCCATCATAACAAAAGGCCAAGTACAGTTCCACTGTCCTTGATTCCCATAATCAGCATAATAACAATTTATTCTTCCTGCCCCAATAACAGAGATACTGGGGATCCCACAGCAGCCAAAGTGACCATTTGGGCAGCTATAGGCTCATTCTAGGTGGGGTGGGTGTGCCTATGCAAATGAGATCAGCCCCTGAAGATTTTTTCCACAACTTGCCACACCTCACCACCAGATGTCCTTTACTGAGTAACAGAGTGCCACGGCTGAAGAACGTAACGTTTGGGCATTGACTCCCCATGTCATTCTGGCCAGTTTTCTGAGCAGGTTGTTGTGCATTTTGATCTTAGTCGCTCTCTTTGTAAGGTGGTCAGAATATGTGAGAGTTCTGTCCAACATGATGCCTAGATAGATTGGGTGTGAATCATGCTTTATTTGTTGTGTGATATTAACCCCTCCTCTGTAGCAGCAGAATGCTTTAAAGCAGTGGTTCTCAAACTGTGGGTTGGGACCCCAAAGTGGGTCACAACCACATTTTAATGGAGTTACCAGGACTGACTTAGACTTGCTGGGGCCCGGGCCTAAGCCAAAGCTGGAGGGTTTCAGCCCTGGGCGGCGGGGGTCCAGTTATAGGCCCCCTGCCTGGGGCGGAAGCCCTTGGGCTTCAGCTTTGTCCCTGCCCACAGCAGGGCTCAGGCTTTGGTCCCACCTCCTGGGGTCTTGTAGTAATTTTTGTTGTCAGAAGGGGATTGCGGTGCAGTGAAGTTTGAGAACCCCTGCTCTAAAGGCAGCAGAACCGGTGTGTTTCTGCTACATGACCCTGATTCAGCAAAGCACATGCTTAAGTCCATTGCAGATTTGTGGCCATTCACACTGCAGAGTCAGCTCTTCGGAGACTCCCCCATACCCTCACCCAAGTGACAGCATTAGTCCAGGAGAAATAAAGATGGAACATACTATTATGGGAGATCTGTAAGCTTCTGTCTTTTGTTTTTACTTCAGTGCTGCAAAGAGGTTTCTATGTCTACCTACGTTATAAGCATTCTGGGACAGGAACTATCTTCTTTATTAATTGTCTGTACACTGCTTAGCATGATGGTGCCCTGAATCTTGATTGGGATTTCTACATGCTACTGTAATAAATAATAATAATATCACAAGTAAATAGCAGGAAATTCAAGAGATTAGACCTCGGTAGGGAGATTTAAATGATGATGATCCGGATGATTTTTTACTTCTGGAATGCAAATGAATTTATCTAAGTAATTTTTCCAGTGGACTAAAACAATTTGTGGTTCTAAAAAATGTCTCCTGATTATGTACCGGATTGTTATGTTTTGTTCATTTTTATGTGTCCCTTGTTGCTAAGAAAACATTTTCCATTTTTATGGCATCTACGAGAATGGTGGGATTTGCCTTAGGATTTTCTTCAATTCCTGTAACTACTAATGGGGAAAAGTTCTGTTTACTTTAATTTGTGTTATTGGTTTTTAGTTCGTTACGTATTTGTAATTATGTTAATGGAGCAATGTAATGACGATGATAAAAGTTAAAAGACCCATAATGGAAAATACCCAAAGAGAAGTTGGGGGCTGCTGTTCTCACGTGTCTTATTTTCAAATGATTACCAGGTATTTCTGGTTCATCCCCCAAACTTTAGTTATAAAGGCATGCTGTTGCCCTCTCTGCTGATGTTGCTGCTCTGTGAGGTGGCTGTGATGCCACCCATCTAAAGAAGAAATCCCAAAGACCAGAGCATTGTCAGTGCTGGCACCAACCCTGAGCAAACTACGTATGCACTGGATTGCTCACTGGTGTAGCCCACAGAGTTGTTGTGGGCCAATTAAGCCCTAATTCTTCTGAAGCAAGGGTGGGCAAACTTTTTGGCCCAAGGGCCACATCTGGGTATGGAAATTGTATGGCAGGCCATGATTGCTCATGAAATTGGTGGTTGGGATATGAGAGGGGGTGAGGGCTCCATCTGGGGGTGTGGGCTCTGGGGTGGGGCCAGAAATGAGGAATTCAGGGTCTGGGAGGGGTCTCCAGGCTGGGGCAGTGGGTTGGGATGCAGGGTGTGGGGTGTGAGGGCTCCGGCTGGGCATGCAGGCTCTAGGGTGGGGCTAGGGATGAGGGGTTGGGAGGTGAAGGAGGTGCTCTGGGCTGGGACCGAGGGGTTTGGCGGGTGAGAGGGATCAGGGCTGGGGCAGGGGGTTGGGGCACTGGAGGGGGTCACAGGTGCAGGCTCTGAGCAGTGCTTACCTCAAGCAGCTCCCAGAAGCAGTGGCATGTCCCTACTCCAGTTCCTACATGGAGGCGCAGCCAGGCGGCTCTGCATGTGCCGCATCCGCAGGTGTCGCCCATGCAGCTCCCATTAGCCATGGTTCCCAACGATGGGAGCTCCGGGGGCAGTGTGTGGAGCCCCCTGGCTGTTCCTATGCATAGGAGCCAGATGAGGGACATACCACTGCTTCTGGGAGCTGTGCAGAGCCACAGCACGTGCAGAGCAGGGCAAACCCCCGACCCCGCTCCCCAGCTAGAATGCCAGAGCAGGGCAAGCTCTGGACTCTGCTTACTGGCGGGAGCTTGAGAGCTGGATTAAAACATCTGAAAGGCCAGATGTGGACCCCAGGCTGTAGTTTGCTCACCCCTGTCCTAAAGGATCATTGGCCCCAGGACAGCACCTAACTCCCATTGAAGATCTGGGCTTTTGTGCTCCTAAATCAAGTAGGTACTTTTCATAACCCCACCCACATGGACTAATAGGACCATGGAGGAACACATGCTGACTGAAGATCTGAAATTGAAAACACTGTACCTTCACTGAGGAGAGCTTTCTTTTCATCAAGGGATACATGCAAGTTCCCAAATGATGAGAAAGAACATGTCTCATCCCAGAGTGGACTCTAAATCGTCTACAAAGTTAGAATTCCATTATTTTCAGGAAGTGTTATACTGTTTGAAGTAAAAGAAGCCTGGTGTTTTCAGTTATTCAGCAATTGTATGGTTCATTGCTGTGCATTTACACCATCTGTTGCACAAATGTCTGGGCTGCTGGACATCAGGGACATTAGTGCTGAAGCACCATTTATAAGACAAATATTGGCTCAACAGGTCAAAGGGCACATAAACAAAGGGCAAGGATAACTAGGCGTCCAGGGCTAGTAGTAAGTACATGGAGCTATCACAGCTAATTTCTAAATTCTAGAAGTTTTCTTCCTCATTTATAAGAAACTAGTGAAAAAGTAGTTATCACAGTAACTAATACAGGCCTGGGTGAGTATATGAGAATTTTAGACCAAGTCACAAATAAACGCATCAAAGACAGAGAACCAAAATAGCTTCTGCTGGCCCTCCTGACTACATGGGATTGGCTCAGCCAATCAAAGAACCTGAACTAACACATCCTATGAAGTGAGCTGTAGCTCATGAAAGCTTATGCTCAAATAAATTTGTTAGTCTCTGAGGTGCCACAAATACTCCTTTTCTTCTTTGAACTAACACTGTACACAATAAACCATGTGGCCAGTTCCAACCATCCCAGCTTGAAATCTGCACTGAATTTTCTGCAGCCATAAGGACAATAAGTAAATGTGTTGTGTTCAAATTCAGACCTTTTCCAGTTAATATGGATTCACCTTTCTTTGTCTTCAGGAACATCGTTCATCTGAGTGAGAGCATATTTGGAGGAGTGCTGGGTACCAGCAGCTACTATTTCTATTTTCCATCAATAGAATGGGGATAGTGATATTGACAATTTTCCCCAGTTTACCAGCTAAACCTTAGATCACAGCTCCGCTTAACACATGGCACTCAGATTTGTTTATAGTGAAAACAAGAAGTTTATTTAACAAGGACCAGAGATTCAAGAAGAGGCAAGTGGAAATAATGGAAACAAATGGTTACATATAAAATGAAATCATAACGTGCTTTCTAGGCCCTAAACTTAATTAACAAGACATGCCTTTGTCTAATAAAGTTTAGCTCATCCTAGGGTCTTTCCAGTGTTTTTCAGCCATGTCTGTCTGTGATCCCTTTTTCATGAAGCAAACACACTGTCAGTTTACTTCCTAGTTGAAGGATGCAGAATGAGTCCCTCTACCTATGGTTGTAGTCCAAATATCTATTGTCTTCACATGCAAACAGGACTCCCTCCTGGTGGTTTATTTCTTCCTGTAATTTCCCTCTATTGAGGATTTTACAATCCCTTCATTAACATTCATTCAAACTGTAAATGAGCATCCGTTGTGAACCATACAATTTAAATATAGTCAGCCTGATAGATAAATATCTCTTGCCTAAAAGAAACTTGTGTATCATGTTCTGGTGACCAGCTCCAATTCACAGACCTTAAGAACATAATTTCAGTATATAAACATAGCTTCTTACAGATAATTATTGTAAGATGTCTGTACAGATAATGATGGCCAGTGTTAAACTAGCTTCCGTAGAGATGTAACTTGACATTTTTTGGTGAACGAGTATGAAGATACCAGACCCAAGAGATCCCTGTAACCCTTATGTAAGCCAGTGCCCTCTGCCAATTGGCACCAAAAAGGTCCCTGGTCACAATATCTCAGGATTTGATCACTGTTTATTTCATTTTATTTGCAGATATTTCACACAGCACGATGGTGGTTAGAATGCTGGTGGCCAACAGCTACAGGATATAAGTTATATATTGCAGTGGTATTTGTAGCAAAAACTGCATTTGTATTCTGTTCAAACTAACCCAGTGGATCCACTTTGCTCTTGGCTATTCAGTGTCAAAGGACTAAATGCAACTGTTCTCCCTTTCCTGACTGCTGTCATGGGGATGGGCCAAATATATACCTAAAGTGACTCTACTGAGTTCCACAGAGGGTATGACTGAGACAAGATTGAGCCAATATTTCTGGCAACAAAATTAAACATGAAGAACTTGTTCAGTTTGTATTAGCAGCAGTTGGCTGCTAATTTGTTAGTGATCATTTGCCAGTTAGTTGGTTGCTAGTGATTTGAGTGGCTGATGGTTATTGGCAATTCAGCTAATGGATTGCTGACTATCTAAACAGCCACTTAACTTCCTGCTGGTTATTTGATCAACAGTTTACTTGCTAGTCTTTCTAATGGGCAACCAAATCAATAACCTTCTGGTTATTCACAAAAGATTTGTATACACTAGGAAAATGTGAGGTCGGTTAGCGAACATGCCTTTTTATTAACATGGTTTTAAAGACCACTATGCACCTAGTGTAGACAGGGTCATGTTTCCAAAACATGGAAGCTGGTCATGACTAAGATGCAAAGTAACAATTTTAGGCTATTATGTAACTTTGCTGGGGAACCGTCAAAGGGACTTTGAGAGACTGTTACAGAGTGGAGAGAATCCAGGTCCGGCTGCCTCTAATGGAGCTACCTTAAGCTAAATACCTTTCTTGTGGAGTCCCCTGAAGTTGCCAAAGTGGACACTGTGTGTGCCCTCCCCTGAGTCAATGTGTTTCTATTCTACTTGGCTTGGGATTTGAGTCATTCATGAAGCATCTCTTTCTATGTGGATCTATAGGTCACAATCTGACCCCAAGGTCTTACTGAGGCAAACCTCCCATTGAAGTCTATGGGGAATTTTGCCTGAGTAAGAAGATCTGAATATGACCTAACAGAATCATTAGTATGCGTGCACACACCCAAAACATCCACACACAGATATAGATATGTATAAAATATAGTGGTAAAGTGCAGAGTAAATCATTGTGACTGTACAGAGCATTGCGTTATAGCTACGATGTCTGTAAAACTCAGTTACAAAATTAAGTACAGCTGCACAATAGGCAATTAAATTGGCTTCCTCCTGCCTGTAATTGAGTTAGCTCTCTTTAATGCTCAGTAAGAATTCTTTCTTTTTTATAGGACTGTAATATGTATAAACCCATTCTTTTTTTTTTTTTGCTTTTCCTTCCAGTCTCCAGCAATGTTCTGTTTAATATTCTACCTATATTTTATTATTCATTGAAGCCAAATTCCTCCTAGCCTCCATCCCAAGAAACAGGGAACTTCTTGGTGGGACAGGGTGGAAGACTCCTCCCTCAGGTCATGGAGTAGGACCAGAGCCACTCTACATTTGTTATACCAGCCTAATGACTTGAGTAATGCCTATGTGGACAGAGGATAGGAGCTTGGCAGATTCTCCTCACCTTACTGCGGCCTCAACACCCCCTGGCGAGGTGAAGCCAGTTGTAGAGTTTAAGGCCAGACAGGACCACGGATCGTCTAGTTTGACCTCCTGTATATCACAGGACACCAACACCGCCCAGCACCTGCACACTGACCTAACAGCCCAAATTATACTAAAATATTACAACCCACAGGAGACCAAACTATTATGTGCCACAGGCAGAGAATAGGGAGAACCAGGGTGCACCCATGCCCAAGGCCTCTGCAAAGCCAAGGAATTCATTAAGTGAAATACACCCAGATAATCCTGGTGAATGACCTACACGCCATGCTGCAGAGGAAGGAAAAAAAACACTAAGGTCATTGCCAGTCTACCTGGGGGGAAATTACTTCCCGGCCCCACATATGATAATTGGTTAGATCCTGAGCATGTGAGCAAGAACCAGCTAGCCAACCTTGTGATAGAGAGACTGCTTGGTGCCATCTTGGAGTACTGGTCCCATCCCATGTTCCGTGATCAGTCGTGGCCATCTCTGATGTGTCAGAAGAAGGAGACCAAACCCCCCCCCCCCAAGACAAGGGGAGGGAGGAATCCCTTCCTGACCCCTGTACGTGACCAGCTGAAGCTCTGAAGATGAGTTTTAGGAACATAAGCCATAAACTGGAAGGGATCCCCAGGGATCCCCCACCTTCACAAGCAACCCCATCATACAATTCCACTCATAAATGTGTCCAGCTCTCTCTCAAAACTAATTAAGATCAGAGTCCAGGCACCCCAACAGGAGAACAGGGGGGTCTGAACCTCAAAGAACAAGCAACTGTTGTATTAGGGTTACCATATGTCCAGGTTTTCCCAGACATTGCCTCTTTTCTGAGCCTCTGTCCTCTGTCCGAGTGAATTTTTCAAATAATAGGCAAAGCTTGGGATATTTTCAGAGCAGACACAGCAGTTCAGAAAGAGCCCCATTTGGTCCTCTTCCCGATTGCTCCCTCCCCTGCATCAGCAGCTGGTTGGTCCATTCCCCATAGCTACAGCTGCTGGATCCCACCCACCCAGGCCCTGGCGTCCAGCCCTGGGGAGGGGGTCCTGCAGGGAGGTGCTGTGACTGATGGCTGTTGCTGCATCCTGGGCTTACGCCAGCCACCCTGTCACTGTGACAGGGAGTGACACTGCCCCCCCCACCTCCAGTGAGTACCCCTCCAACTCTCCCAACTGTACCCCCTCAGCTATCCCCCCCACCCCGCAGTGTCCTTTTTTTTGGAGAACCTGAAATATGGTAACCCTAGGTTGTATGTACTGTTGTTTGTAGCATCATAGAAGATTAGGGTTGGAAGAGACCTCAGGAGGTCATCTAGTCCAACCCCCTGCTCAAGGCAGGACCAATCCCCAACTAAATCATCATCATTGTATATAAAAATATGTCAGGTAAGGGTTTTTTATGACCGCTTGTCATGTTCTAGACTTGATGGTCATTATGAGATATGCATACAGATTGTGGTTAGCAATTTATGTATTTGTGTAGATATCAAATTGTGTTCATAATTTTTGCTGCAACATTCAGCTCCACCTCACTTCAATGAGATGGTCAGCCAGGCAGAGAGGAGCTGCCTCCCCAACCTAAGAATACTAGTTCCAAACACCTAGCATTGTGCAACCCAGGAAAAGATAAGTGATCGTCCATTAAAATTAATGGGAAGAGACTGAAACAACTTGAAACTGAAAAGAAAACCCCTGTCTTGGAAAACTAAGAAAGGAGGGGATTTCCTTCACCATGAATCACCATAGTCAGAGAGAAGGATGCTCCGCACCCCACAAACACTATTAAAGGTAAAGGGGTTTGAAGGGAAAACTATCCAATACTGAGGGACTGTCTTGAAGGCAGGGGGCTGTCTCTGAATACTGGATTCCCCCTTAAGTCAAGGGGGCGGGGTATGCTTGGAAGTTGAGCAAAGGCAATAGGTAACATATTAGAAAAGAGGTTTTTATCTAATGTATAAATATAAAACCTGAGGTTGCATCTTTGTTTATTTTCTGTGCAACTTGTGTGTGTTTGCTTTCCTTACAATTTCATCTTTGAATCTGTGATTTTTCCATTAAATAAACCTTTTGTTTATTTTTACCCTAAACCGGTCTCTATCATGCACACTGTGTGGAATAGAAAAGGAGTACTTGTGGCACCTTAGAGACTAACAAATTTATTTGAGCATAAGCTTTTGTGAGCTACAGCTCACTTAATCGGATGCATGTGAGCTGTAGCTCACGAAAGCTTATACTCAAATAAATTTGTTAGTCTCTAAGGTGCCACAAGTACTCCTTTTCTTTTTTGCGAATACAGACTAACACGGCTGCTACTCTGAAACTGTGTGGAATGTGTCCCCCAAAGGGAACTGATAATTGGGGCCAGGTTTCACTTCTTCATGGGTGATGAACTAGGGGGGAAAAGTTCAAGAGCCTGATCATTAACACTTCAGGGTAGATGGATTTGGGGAGACTCAAGACCAAAAGGAGTTACACCCTGCCAGGAGTAACTAGGCCGGTGGAAGTCAGGGTGGGACCTCCATGCTTGTGGGCTAATTACTGGTGTCAAGGCTCTGAGCTAGAGCTGCACAGCATTAAGGCACCCAAAGTTATAAGGCAGGTGGTGAGAGAACCTCTTACTAGTCTGGGTGATCGATCTGTAAACATCACAAGTTGTTTGCCCCCACAGCTCCTATTGGGAGGCTGTTGCAGAACTTCATTCCTATTATAGTTAGAAACATTCTTCTAGTTGACAGTCTTAATTTGTTCATGGCCAGTTTATACCTGTTTATGCTTGTGGGTAGCTGATAGTGGCAGCATAAGCTGCTCTACTTCAGGGTATGGTGGTCTCTGCCTAGGAGAGCCTCAGGTCCAATTGACCCTGGTAGGAAGTACCCAATAAGGGCCCCTGCTCAGGTTAACAAGCAAAGGCCAACAATGGACTCAGGAGATGAGGGCCAAGTAACCTAATGGTGTTGAAGATGGATGAGCTATTATTGTGGATGCATAGCGCAGAAAAAGAGCTAGATCCCCCATGCCTTCAGGAACCAATGGTATCTGGCAGAAGAGTTCCTGGGATGAGGGGTGGTGTCCGCAAAATAACCCCTCCTACATCTCCCAGCTTCCAACGAAGTAGAAACAAAGGGCCAACCAGCCATGACAGTCCGTCACAATAGCACCAGGGTTAAAACCCCTGTTACTACTGACTTCAGTAGAAGCGGCGTGTTCTGCATGCATAGGATGGGTGCAATTCAACTCCCCATAGCGAAAACACAGCCCCACTAACCCCCAACTTCCTAGAAATCAAAACCAGATCTTAGAGATGTGTTCCTTGTCACCATATGGAATATGTTAACACTGAATGGCAGTGGGTACAAAACAGCTCTTGTCAATGAACTCACCAGATCATAATCACCAGCATCACTGAGGCCCATCTTCCACAAAGCAATCAAGTCACTGTAGAAGGAGCAACTTTCGTCCCCTTTTGTGGTCTACACTGAACTCTACACTATGTGGCACTTTGTTATCAGACAACCTCTATCACAGACTTTAATGACACGCTTACTCAGTGCTCTGCTCCAACATTGTCTGGATCACTTATCTGTCGCTGTGGCCTACATGCCGACAGAAAACACATCGCTTGCAGAAAAGGGCACCACCACCAGCTAGCACCAAAATCCAGTCAACTTTGCCACATAACACAATGCTATTGTGTGGAGATTTCAGTGCTGTGACTGGTTGCAATCAAACTTTGCGTGGAACCGTGGTATGTCCTTTGGCATGGGTTCCCCAAATGGTACCACCACCTGGCTTTTGACATTGTGTGCTACTGAGGGCTTGTTTGTTATGGGCCCCTGGTTTAGGTGCCTTGACAACTGTTGCAGGACCTGGATTTCAAACAACGGATATCTTATGAAGGAAATTGACCACATCCCCATCAGAAATCTCTCTGGGTCTTTGGCAACACAGAAGCACCAGCAAACTCAGACCATTGACTAGTTGTTGCTTAGCTCTCACTGTATTTTCCAGATGTACACCAACAGTACAATGTCAAGCATCTATCTGAAGATCCGGTTGAAGCCATGAATGTAGTCCTGTTTGAAAGAGGACTACATTACCACAAACTAGGTACCTTTTAGTTCATGCTGGCAGCATCCACCCGGGGCACAACACGTTGGCAAGCTCTACAATTCACACCTCCATAGTCCATACTGTGGCACAGTGTAGACAAACCCATAATATGGAGTCCCCAGTCATATAGACTTGTCTCTTCCTGGTGTTGGTATGCATCTGCCTTATGTTCTTTCTTGCAGTCTCATGTATGTCTTCCTCATTTTTGCTTGGGCTCCAGTCCCTACCTGTCTCTATTGTTTCCTCCTCTCTTCTGCAGGGACTGGCTGTGACCCAGGAACTTCTTAATACCAACTGGCAAGGGGATGCAGAATGGATACAGGGATCTCTTGGGTCTGACATGTACATTTTAGTTCACCAAAGTGTGTCATGTGAGGTCTCAAATAAAAGCCAGTGTCACACTGGTCATCAGTATTGTTGTGAAATGTGTGTACAAATATTATGTAAGGAGTTATGTATACATGCTGAAAATGGTATGTTCTTAATGTCTTTGGGGCTTAGTTACCAGCAATGGTGAAACACAGGTTTTCTGTCAGACAAGACATGTTTATCCATCTATCTATGTGTAAATAGAGTATTGTCTCCTTCACAAAGAGTTTCTTATTATCGGTATGAACTGAACGCAAATGAATTATTGTAAGAACCTCAGAAATAAACTAATAGGAAGATAAAAGTCAGGGGAGGGGGAAGATGAGCTTATCTTGAGGTGCTCTTCCAAGGTTTGTTCCACTATATGTAGTGGGCAAAGAAGCCACCCGGGCATCCTTCACTGAGGAAGTGAAAGGACAGTAATTTTGCTTCATGAAAAAGGGGTCTCAGTTATACTTGGTTGAAAATGTTGGAGAAATCTTTGGGTGAGATAAACTTCTTTGGATAAGAGAGTAACTTGTCTGTTAAGTTTAGTCTCTAGAAAGAGTGTTATAAATTTGTTTTATATGTAATCAATGATTTCCAGTATTCTTTCTTACTATTTCTTAAATCTCTATCCTTTGATGATAAACTTATTCTTGTTTTCACTATAAATAGATCTCAGTGCTGTGGTGTTAAACAAAGAGATGGTTCTGAGTTGAATCTTACAAGCGGGTGTATACTGTTTCTTTTGGAACAGCGGGCCTCATAATTCTGTGACTATTCAGTGGATAAGGGGCAGGAGACTGCTGGAAGTGCTCTGAGGTCTCGGGGGTAGGCATGTGCTTATCACTACTTGTACAGACAGAGTGAAGCCTGCAGGGGCCTGGAAGGCAGTGCTCGTGCTGCTAGAGGCTGGTGGTTTCAGGGAGCTGATCCACAGCAGGCACCGGCAAGATTGCTTCACACTAAAGCAGGTGGTGGTGACATGCCTTTCAACCCTGGGCTCCCCTGAGGAGCACCACAGTGGTGTAGTCAACAGGATTTATACCCAGTTTCCTGGCTAGCTAAGGATTGCACTCCAAGTACTTATAAACTAGTTTCTGAGAGATTCACCAGTGAGAAAGTTGGGAACAGACACACACAAAAAAAAGGATAGTTTGTTATTTTCCAATGATTTATTGTGGATAAGGGAAATAGAACAAAGGAAAGTATAAGATGAATAAGCAGGATAGATGGCAGAGAGATCAGAGTGGATACATGGCAAAGAGATCCACCAAATGGACTGAGTGCAAGGGTGGACTAATCTTGGAAAATGAACACAACAGTTCTGAGTGAGGCAGCCCTGAAATTCAAACTGGCTGAGCTGGCAGTTCAAAAGATGGAGATAGCAGAGCAGACCAAAAGGCTGGGAATAGAAGCTGAGACGCAAAAGCTGGAAGCAGAGAAGTAGCAACTGGCAGCAGAAATAGCAGCATGCCAGAGAGCCCTGGAGCTGGAAGACAAAAGATGCGAGACCTGAGAAGCAGAAGCCCACGAAAAAGAGAAGTGTTTCCAACTCCAAAAATCATGCGTTTTTCCTAAAAGCAATGAGATTTAAAAATAATACATTTTCGGTTCTTTTTCTTTCATAGATTTATAGAATTTAAGACCAGAAGGGCCTATTAGTCTCCTAATCTGACCTCCGGTATAACACAGGATATAGATTTTCACCACATGATTTCTGTGTCAAGTCTGGCGTGGTATATGTGGTTCAGCTAGAGCGTATCTTTTAGAAGGAGCCATCCAATCTTGATTTAGATAACTCAAATTCAGAAAATACATCATATCCGTAAGATAGTTGTTTCAATGGTTAATTACCCTCACTGTTAAAAAATTGCCAGCTGATTTTTCAGCCTTTAAGGTTCATGTTTTCAAACTTTTTCAAACCCTCATAGGAGAACTACTTTTTTTTTTTTATGGAAAGCTGAGATTCTCATGTATATCATGTGATGCCAGGAGTTGGGGTTGTAAAGATGTGACAGAGTGTACTGCTGTGTCCACATCGTACACACTATTGTAATCTTTGCACAAAGTATGCCTTGTGAGGTATCATTTGAAAAACCATAATTTTCTGATCATTATTATCCTGATAAAATGTGTGGCAACATTATATGTGACGTTCTAAGATTTCACTGTATAGTGTTATTAACACATGTTCCAAACTGAGGTTGGCAAACAGGTCTGTCTCAAACAAAATAATGTGTGCTCTGCTTAATTTACAATTTAAGCAGTAAACAGAGTCATCAAGCAGGAAGGGGAAACAAAGGATGCTCAAACAGGTGAGGAAAAAGCAGCAGGGAACATCATTCCACATAGAACTTTTATCTCCTGGTTCTAGTTGGAAATGTTTTTCAAGAGGGGGACTGAAACTATAAAAAGGAGGGGCAAATGCCCCAAGGCATCCTCCCTCTCTCTCCTTGCCCATCGCATTCAAGATTCCAGAAGCGACAAAGGAAGCATTTGTTGAACTGTGGACGAAGGGGTCCTGCCTTAAGAAGTTTGGTCAGTAAGACTGCTGAAAGCATGTGGTCAGAAAACTTTACTTTGAAATTAATGTAGTTTGTTAAGTTAGACACCAGTTGCATTTTATCTTTATTTTTCTTGTAATCATTTCTGACTTTTATGCCTTGTTACTTGTACTCCTTTAAAATCTATCTCTTTGTAGCTAATGAACTTGTTTTATTGTTTTATCTAATCCAGTGTATTTAAATTGAAGTGTGTGGGAAATGCCATTTGGGGTGGCTAGTTGTGTGCATATTATTTCTATTAAAGAAATAAGAGACTTTATATAAACTTGTATTGTCCAGGAGAGGACTGGGCAGTACAGGACATACACTTCTGGGGGGAAATCTAAGACTGGGAGCGTGTTGGGGACCTGCTGTAGTATAACCAAGGCTGGTAGGAGCTAAGCTGTGACTGCCTGGCTGCTGCACACGCACAGACACAGCTGGGAGTGACTTGCATGCTGGAGGCTGTTGGTGAGCAGTCCAAGCTGGAGGCTACTGCAGCAAAGCATTGTGAAGGGCACCTCAGGTTAGAGCGCAAGGGTGACACATTTACTCCTTAGCCTGGATTGTGTCCTGGTGTGTCACAAAGGACAACATTAAATATTGTGAGACAAGCAATAAAATTGATAGAGTTGACAGACCTGGTATGGCCAGCACCCATTCAAACCAACACGAGGAAAGGAGTCTGGTTCTGGTTTACTCAGGGTTAACTAATTGTTGTCCTTTTTTTTCTTTGGAAGAATTAATGCTCTGTGAATCCAAGTTACGTTATCTATATGGCAATAACAATACAAACGGATTTTTTTCATTGATTAAAATATTGTGCTAAAGTTCTCTTGGTCACTAGTGGGTCTCTGGCATGTGACAATGAGTACATCCACCTCTATGTTGAGAAGAAGACAGGATGAATTTGGAGACAAGTGAGAACTCAAACCATCTCAGTGGCCTGTTTTGGGTGTCACACTTGTAGGAGACAATTAAAATCTTGGCCTGGGACGTTGTACAGGTCCTAGTGCTCTTGAAAGGGTGCCAGAATTCCATGTCTGCTTAAGTCCACCCATGTAGACTGAAAGGGATTGCTGTGCACATGATATGTCCAAGTTACTGTCCAAAGTGACTAGATGCCAAACTGGATTTTTTTCATTTCCATGTGTTTGTAAATTAAAGGACATGCATTAAATGAATTTTCAGTGGGTGAGCATCCAAATGACAGTTTGTTGTGGGTAATGTGATGACCAGACTTCAGAGAGTCATACCAGCACTGAAGGATTTTCCATTTAAAATGCATGCACATCCTTAACTATGAATCTGATCAAACAGTCCTTTGCTTAAAGAATCCCCTTTATATAACTCTTTTTTTCTTTGTTCTGAAAATTAAGCAATTGTCATTTTAATGATCAAAGGATCACATTTTGCAGATTTGTCTACAGTCGATTACTCCTTTGTACTGCTTTGGTGTTTTCTGATCTCTCTCACTTTTGTTTCAGATTTTCGGAGAGAAAACCAAATATTTCCATTTCTGCTGTCAGACTATCTAATTATGACTATAGTTATTTGAAACATGAAAATGTCTTTGCCACCAAACCCAATAGCATTACCTGGCTCAGATTCATGCAAGAACACAGTGTAAATAAGGTGCTGGCTTGTCCCCAGCCCATAGAGGATTCACTGCTACACTCAGATTCTCTTTTCAGGGACAGTTTTATTTCCCAAGCAGGCAAAACACAAAAAACAGTTCTTCAGCTCACCAGGGCTCCCGCTCCAGGGGGATTTCCCCCTTTGTCTCTTTAAGTCTTTCCTGCTTCAGGGTCTATTGCAGTATCCTTCTCGTACTCTTTTCACTGAGCACCGCCCCCAGAGCTTTCACCCTGGAGACTCTTTTCCTCTAGCAGGTTCCCAATGTCCACCCCCTACACCCGGGGGATTGCCTGTTGCTCTTGCTTCCCCTCTTCCTCACTGACAGCCTGACTCTTCATAGCCCCAGGTACTGCTCCACTGCCCCACCCTCTTAATTGGTCAACTGGGAGCAACTATTCTAGTCCGAGGCACTAGGCCTGCTTCATTTAAAGGGACCAGCCACTCTGTGACACATAGTCTGAGTAGATACTGTGTTTGGATATTGCAGCTGCATTTCTTGTGACAGAGTTTGCTAAGATATGATCAGCCAGGGGGCCTTGTGCACAGATGAAACAGGAAGAGGGGTAGTGTATTCTTGCCTATGGGAAATCAGTAAGAACCAAGCGTATCAGTCACTAATGATGCTCTATGGCCAGAACACTGTAGTTCCCCCTAGTCACAGAAGACAATTCTGTACTTGAAGGACTACATGGTGTATTTAATTTATACTGTCAACTCCCTTTTATTGCCCATATGGAAATGAAGCGCAAAGAAGCATATGTACTACACACAATCTGCAGACAAGGAATCTGCAAACCTTTATGAGTTTTCTTCCTGTTTCAATCCTAATAAGCAGACCCCCCAATAACATTTCTGGTTTAATCTGGAAAGACTGCAGCTAACATTTAGACTACTCTAATTAGAGCTATGAGCTTTTGATGGTTGCATGATTGCATGTTCTCCCTTCTTTTAGGTGTCAGGTGGTGCTCCCGTCCAACGTATGTCTGAGAGAAGACTAATCGGCTATTTTTGGTACTGTCCCAGATGTTTAGCAGGTGATGTGTAATGAATTGATCAAATGCCTTTTAAAAATATCTGCCAAGAAACCAAAGGTATATTTTTGATAACTGACTGCAAGAATTTCATTCAGAACACTGGTTTTACAAAAGGCTTTCCATTCAAAGGCATGTTATCATTTCCTCAGCATTACATATGTGCTTTGAAACAGGGACTTGGAATTTGGCAGTGGGGTGGCTTTGTCTCAGGAATTTGCCTTTTGCCATTCCTGTGAAAATCTATCCAAATATGGTCAATTTACATGCCGTTGAAGAATCTCATCTTGTACATGCTCATTAGAAACTTAGGTTTTAGCAGCTAAAATCTCTTTCTAAGCAAGGAGTCAGGTGAGAATGTGACTGGAGTGGTGGGAGGAGAGAAACTGTGATTGGGAGTTAGGGGAGAGTTGGTGGGGGAAATTGTGGGGGGATGATTGGGAGCCAGTTGGCTTGGTGATGGGAGAACCTTCGGGGAGAGGAGGGAAGACAGATCTGACAAGAATCTGGAGTGCAAGGGGGAGAATGGGGATTGGCTGGGCAAAGAGATCGGGAGAAGGAGCCAGGGAGGGGGAGACTGGGACAAGAAGCTCTGGAGGGGGTCAGATGAGAGGGGTGGCTGAGATTTGATGAGAATGTGGAATAGAATCCAAGATTCCTGAGTCTCACCATGCCTCTGCTGACAGCAAATATCTGTGAAGCCCTCTGGTGAAGTGTGTCTCATCCCCCTCTAGTGCCAGTCCACAAAGAGATAGGTTTCAGAGTAGTAGCTGTGTTAGTCTGTATCAGCAAAAACAACGAGGAGTCTCTAAAATGCCCCAAGGACTCCTCATTGTTTTTGCAGTCCACACAGAGCAGTGGTTCTCGAAGCCAATCTGCCGCTTGTTCAGGGAAAGCCCCTGGCAGGCCAGGCCAGTTTGTTTATCTGCCGTGTCCACAGGTTCGGCCGATCGCGGCTCCCACTGGCCACGGTTTGCCGCTCCCGGCCAATGGAGGCTGCAGGAAAGGCAGACAGCACATCCCTCAGCCCACGATGCTTCCTGGAGCCCCCATTGGTCTGGAGCGGTGAACTGCGGCCAGTGGGAGGTGTGATCAGCCAAACCTGCAGACATGTCAGGTAAACAAACCGGCCCAGCACTCCAGGGGCTTTCTCTGAACAAGCGGCAGACCGGCTTTGAGAACCACTGACATAGAGGATGGCAACCTACTACTGCTATCATTTATTCCGGTAACTCAAGTAACTAGTTTGTGTGGTGGATCTAAAGGGTCCATGTAGGTATCAATTTGATGCCACATGATGGAATTTCTGGGTTATTTTTTTTGTTTGCTCTTTTAAAAAACTAGGAAATTACAGATAAAAAACCTATGTTAAAATAACATTATTAAGGTTGCAAAGTCAAGCACTTAAAAATTAGAAAATGCCAGTATTCAGGTTGCCTGTGCACCCTTAATTATGCTCCTTTTGTGGATGCATTATGATACATTCATTAATTACAGACGCACATACTATTTTTTCCAAAAAGAAAAGGAGTACTTGTGGCACCTTAGAGACTAACAAATTTATTTGAGCATAAGCTTTCATGAGCTACAGCTCACTTCATCGGATGCATCAAATAAATTTGTTAGTCTCTAAGGTGCCACAAGTACTCCTTTTCTTTTTGCGAATACAGACTAACACGGCTGCTACTCTGAAACCTGTTTTTTCCACAGGATCCATCCCTCATTCAGTGCACAGAAGGACCTGCTCTGCAGATGAATGAAGGCTGTGTAATGAAGGAGGCTGTTGGCTGTAGGACCCCTAATTTATTTGTTGCAGAAGTTGGAAGGGGTGTAATGAATGAGGTAGGGGACTGCAGGAAGAGAGAGGACCGTCTAATGATTAAGGCAATTAAATGCTGCCTTGGGATTTGGATTCTATCCCTGTCTCGGCGGGCGATGTTAAATCTAGCATTTCCCAATGTTTGACTTTGCAGATTTAACAGTGTTCTTTTAACATAGTGTATTATATATAAAAGCCTCCAGGATGTGGCTTTTAGAAAAGGTTTACAACCCAAATGGATTTGTTTAAGAAAAAAGGGCTTTAACAGAAAAAGTGTGTGCAGAGAAGTAATTATAGATGACAAACTGCTGAACATAGAGCTGATCCTGCCTTCTCTGCACACCCAAAACCTCCATTGAAGTCAAAGGGGAATATCCCATTGTTATTTATTTGTGTTATGGTAGTGCATAGAGGCTCCAATGGAGATGAAGGACCGATTGTACTAGGCATTGCGTACAATCATAGTAAGATGGTCCTTGTCACAAAGAGCTTACAGTCTAAATAGAGAAGAGAGACAAAGGGTTGGAGGGGAATAAAAGAGAGAGAAAGGTGAATCAATTTAACAAGGGTCATAGTCACCCAAGAGGGTAGAGGCAGAGCAGGGACTAGAACTCGTCTTCCAATCCAGTGCTCTATCCACTAGGCCATGCTACCTTTCTGGCTCCCATTGACGCCAAGGGAATTCTGGGTCATCAAAGAATGTGCTAATATTGCATGCTAAATAGCACAATGTTGACTTGTCCCCTCCAGAAAATAGGATCCAAAATTATATATATATAAAGAAACTGAAAAGAGCAAAAGCAAATGGGTGGCTTCCTTTCCTGTAGTGCTTGACTACCACCTTTATTTACATTCAAGACTACCTTATTACATGAGTAGTCTCATTTGCAATTGGTAGGACTACATTACATGTGTAGTAATGTAATACTCAACATGATTGACGGCCATAAAGGAAAACTGTTTATCTTGGCTATGAAAAAGGGGAAAGTTAGTAGTAGTTTTAGTGTTTATGCAGGATTCAGAAATGTCCTAGATGTTTCACTCGACAAATACAAACACAACAAATTCCCTGCCATGAAGAGTTTATAATTCAGTGTTAGTTCCAATACAACCAGGGTTAGGACAACTTTAAGGAAGAAAGAAAGAAACTCTCTTAGATTTTAGAGCACAAGAGGGCAGCCACCAGGGAAAATACCAAATTTATGACCTGGTGCAACCCATGCCAGACCTACCCTCAGCTTTACTTGGGTGTTGGTGCTGGCCATATGTTTGCAAAGTCAAAATCCATGCTAGATTTAGCAACAATTTGTACAGCCCTCTTTGTATGCTAATTTAAGTTGACCCATAATGCCAAAATAAATCAAGACATTCTTTCTGGGGTTTTGGTGGTCATGTTTGCTTTTGTAATGAAATGGTGAATAATTTAAGAAAAAGTTTAACCGCCTTCCAATATAGTAATGTTTGACTAACTGCAATAAGGCATCAGAAGAATTGAATCTGATCCGTTATGTCATAACTGAAGAAGAGGACGACAACATATGTTTTTGCTACGTTTATTTAGGACATCCTGCTGTTAGTGCTGGCCTATGGAATGGTCAAGTTTCATAAAAATAATGTTCAGACTATTTGTACTCAATTAAATGTTTATTTAAAATTTCTTCTTGGTTTACTGATGTAAATGTATTGTTCATTTTTCACATACCAAGCACTGTTGTTTAGTCTCAAGGGAATTACATGTTACAAATTTAACAACTGTGATATATTAAAAAGAACATGTAAGGAAGAAATTAGGGGTTGAGAGGATATGACCAAATGTTTCCATGGTATTTTGCCAAAATGTCAGTTATATGCCAACAAGATTTTAATAGGGATATTTCTTTCAGAAATCATCTTACACACCAATAAAATAAATCTTGTCTGAATCAATAGGAGGCCCAATTTTATTGAACTTGACAGAAAACCATTTTTGAAGCTTTTCTTTTCATATTTGAACCTGCTTTTAACATGGGAGATGAACATTCTCTCTCTGCATATTATGCATCCAGTTAGCAAGGGAAGACTCCATAGTCAAGGGATATCTAGGCCAAAATTTTCGTATTGACTGTCTAAAGTTACACACCTGCATTCATATTTAGACAACTAGGTCAAAAAGTTCAAACACGACTAGTAATTTTGGGTGCCTCCACTTTTGGGTGTTCAGTTTGAGATGCTTTAGCAGGATCTGATTTTCAGGAAGTGCTGAACCCTTATTTTTGGAAAATCAGTCACCTTTAAGGTGCCCCAGGTTGGGCACGTAAAATCATCAGTCACTTTGGAAAATCTTGGCCCTTATAGGGATGTGGGTGACTAACTTCAGGCACTCCAGTTTGAAAAATTATGGCTGTAACTGTCTTTCCATTATGCATTTAATTTTGATTACCCCTGTAACGACATCAACACAAAACTTTTCCACTAGGCATTTTCTGATGTATGATCTTTTACCAGAGAAGAACTCTTTGGGAAGGTTTGAAACTGGGTATCAGACAAGGCATGCCTGAGAAATGTGTGTCTGAAGAATTAGGGGTGTTTTAGCCTTTACCATAGTTTTCTAATAGTATTTTCCCTTCCCTATGGAAGATCATATCTGAAAAATATCTTGATGTAACAACCTCAAATGTGATTTATTCCTTTGTCCTCAAAGAGAACTTGTGCATTTGAGTAATTTTAGGAAGTACAGATGCTTAAGTTTTGGGTTGTTGACTATAATTTTTTGAAGTTGGCTGAATCACACTTACGCTGGAGTGATCCACCATTTGACTAGGGTGTGTTTATGGTGAGATTACACAAGTAGTGGCATGTAAAGCAGTGACACCACACAGAGGTTATGGCCCATTGCTCAGCTATAGGAAAATATAAAACATGTACCCATTTAGAATAAAACACGTCAGACTGATATCAGATCTGATGCCTGAAACTGATACCGCAGTTACAGGCAGATTAGAAATATATAGCACAGTATATCACTTATGTGCACAATGAATTTCTGATCCTTGAAAACGACATTATTTCTGTCTCCTTTTCTTCCTCCTAGGCAGGTGAATAACTCAATCCACTCAGATTTCATGTGTTAATCTAAGTGATGCAACATTACATATCATGCAGTGTATAAACACGGTCTTGTGTGAAGAGAGTCTCTGTGATAAACAGAGCTCAGTGTTCTTTGACTGTCCCTCAAAAAAGCCTAGGATGCAATCCAATGTACTTGTACAGTAATACATAGTGGATGTTTATTTAATTTTCTTATGAGCTTTTGATATTGTATATCTGGAAAGTATTGTTTCCTTCCTTTTTCTCATGAAACCATTAATTTTTTTCTAGTTGTATTTAAAAAAATATTGTGGGGAAAAAATGACTGACAATTGTAATTGCTGGATCCTATTTTTCATCTCTGCAGCTATGTGTTGCATCTTCCTAGAAACCTGCCTGTCTAATTTTTATATATGACACCCATTGATGATCTGTAGTGGCTGTGTATATAGAGAAAGATGCAAAATATTGGTTTTACAGAGGGAGCAGCTATCTCTAACTGTGCAATGGGAGAATCTATAGCTTGGATGGTCTAAACCAGTGATATATCATTATGGAGACCTCAGGAGCCCAAGGCTTGGCAGCAATTGTGACATTAAAATATATAAGACATTACTAAAGGAAGCACTTGATCAAACTTTTTTGGCTTCATGAGACATGAACCTAAAATTTTCTCTGCTACGGTAAGTATATTGGTAGTGAGTCAATGATAAATCCAATATTGTGTTCTTGCCCTGCACAGACAAAAGAGCATGATTACACCAGCCCAGAAGCTAGGGTTGCCAACTCTGACTGAAGCTAATCTGGGAGATTTTTTCCCCCAATATGACATAATGTCATTTTCTTAAAATACCTATTAAAAACTCCTGGATTGCTTTCAGTAGTCACCGGGAAATCAATGCTGATTCTGGGAGACTCCAGGCCAATCCTGGAGGATTCGCAGCCCTATCAGAAGTTGCCCCTAGGAGTAGATCCCAGTGTCAGATGCCAATGAGCAGCTGTATTTATTCTGGAAATTTCAGCTGTGTGACTGAGAGATGCTCATGCTAGAAAATTCAGGTGGGAATTTTGAAACATTCCCATAGTTTGTCTTGATTTGGAGCTTCAGTTTGTTTGTTTTTAAATCTAGAGGGCTATTTTGCAAAATCTGGAATCAGTTTCAGAACAGTCCCCAGTGTTCTGGAGTGTATGGACCTGGGGACTTTTGTTCGGGCCCCATCTCTAACATAAACTCTTCAGGTTACACCATATTTCCAAGAAAGAGTGTGATGAAGTCCATAGCATGATGACAGTTTAAAAAAAAAAGCCACAGAAAATGAGCTACAACTTGGAGGAGTATATCTTTGTTCTTGGATGATGTAGTAATAGCTCAACTCCTACAGCTAATTGTACAAAAATATTTACTTAGGAAAATTAATTCCAGATCATTTTTAGTTTCTTCCTTTGTAATATTTATTCTTATTTCCTTCATTTGACCCTGGATGAGGTGAGAGCTACACTGGTGGCATGTAGAAACTATGTCTACACTACACTGTTAGGTCAACATAAAACAGCTTATGTCAACTAATTGTGTCCGTGTACACAATACAGCATTGCTCCCGCCAATGTAAGTGCTCTACTGCACAAACATAATAACTCCATCTCTACAAGAGGTGTAGGGCTTAGATCGGTGTAGTTAGGGCCACACAGTGTCCATTAAGACACTGAGTTACTTACATCTATTGGCTGTCATTCTTGTCAATTTCACAGTGCCACTGGAACCATGAAATTGATAAGAAAGCCGGCTCCCAGCTCCCCAGCCAGACTGCTGCCTGGTCTCCACTTCCAGCCAGGCTGCTGCCCCGGCTCCCTGCTCCTATCTGGGTTGGCTTCCCGGGCTCCCTGCTCCAAACTGGGAGCACGTATACACCTGGCAGGGAGCTCCATGCCCGGAGTCTGGTGAGCTTCCCTGTTCTTTGTAGGGAACAGGGAGCTGAGAAGCTGGGATGGGGTGGGGTGTGCAGCCAGGCGCCTGACGGGGAGCGGGGAACCAGGCTACTGCTCCTCTTAAGTCAGTGGAAGCACTCCTGGTGAGGACATGTACCTCCAACAGCAGAAGGGCAGTGTGGACATGAACCACCAAGTAATTACTGCGGTGGCTGTAAGTGGACCTAACATAGGTCGATTTAAGTTTATAGTGTAAACATGCCTGTACACTTGTAATAACATGATCTCAACAACATAAGGGCTTGCAAGAAGCGCAAGAAGGCACAATGTCACTGTGTGGCTATATGCTTTGAAATAGCAATACAGTGATGTTGAAACTCAAATTGCAAAGGCTTCAGATTTGCCTTACTTTGTAAAAGAACATTAACATTTTCATAAAATGTTCTTAAAGCAGTTTGCTTTGGCTTAACACTCAAACACTTAAGCCAAAGAGTTTGTCCTGAGCAGGAGAGATGGGTGGAGGCAGTATAGTGTAGTAAATTTAGGTCTTAGGATCTGTAACACAGTTTTAAGAATATAGTAAAAATGCAGCTATTTTTAAAAATTCTTTGTTTTGTTGTTGGATGTGCCTAGTGGGACTAGAAACGTACAAGCAAACAATACATATGATACTGCATCCCTGGAGACAACAGACAGGTTGCATCATGGTGAACTCCAAAAGGTTCAGAAGAATGCAGATGTGGTTTGGAGAAACAACCACAAGTTTGGCAGCTTTTCTGACGCTTATCTGAAGTGTCCAAAGCTTTGTGAACCATGTTGGTCAAAGAGTCCAAAACAGTAATCTCAAGCATTCAAAGAGAAAGTTAAGAAGTGACTTGATCACAACCTCTGAGTGCTACTGTACTCTAGAGTCTCTTACCTTTTAGTGCCCTGAATTGACTCAATAATTTAAAGAAAACTTGAAAAAAACCCAACCCCCCAAAACTATCCCATTTTCTTCCATTGTATAACTGGAATATATCCCACATTCTCTGGTGGCCTTGTGCATTTGTTATATGCCCTTACAGATTTTGCATAAACTGTAGCAGAGCTATTTAACCAGGGGAGGACCAACGCCAAATAATAACAACAATAATAATTAATAATGCTTATTTTTAAGAGGAGATGTTAAGTGACATGACTAAGGTTGCAAGCTCTGACAGTTCATTTTTCTCTTGCTCTCTGAATGTCCTTGAAAACAATTTTAGCTATGGCCATTTTGTGCTCATTAGATTTGAAGACCCAAGCCAAATTAGAATATCTGCATCTTGTGTAAAGGCTTCTATTAGGGGCTGTTGTATTCCTGGGCTATCCTGTGGGCTGCCGGTAACTGGGCAATGCATCCTTTCTCCTTTCAGAGCGTGGCTCAGTCTGTCAGTTACAAAGCTGAGCCTTGCCATAATGCAGTAGATAAATCATTCAAATTCAAGATCCACACCAGGAAAAGATATCTCATACAACAGTGTTTTTTAGTCTAACAGGTAAAAGCATAATATGATCCAATGGTTGGAAGTTGAAGCTAGACAAATTCAAACTGGAAAATTGATGCAAACTTTAACAGTGAGGATAATTAACCATTGGCACAACTTCCCACGAGATGTGGTGGATTTGAAGTCTGTAAATCAAGGTTGGAGGCCTTTCTAAGAGAGATGCTCTAATGCAACCACAAGTTACTTTAGATGCAGGAATCACTGGATGAAATCCTGTGGCCTGTTGTTGTGCCAGAGGTTAGTCTGAATGATCATAATGTTTTCTTGCAGCCTTAACATTTATGATTCACGATGGCTGGCCAGATCAACCCTGTTCATGCCCTTATCATTTGCTGTTTCTGAATGTGGGCCTGAATGGATTTGTACTTGCATGAATGTTCAGAGAATGGTTATTCGCTGTTTGAATATTCATATTTATAAAGGAAAGCAGGATTTACACTTCATCATACTTTATTTTCCCATTTTAAAAGGTTTTGCTCATCCCCTCCAAGAACAAAATCAGTTCCATGTGACTCAGGTGACAGTTCGTGCCCCAGGAACACTGAATAGTTGAAGTTAGCAGTTTCTGAACAATCCACTGTCCACCCAAACTGCACAGCATGTATTTGTGTAACAAATATAGTGTCCCAGATTGAGGTTGATTCATGAACAATAAAAAACAACAATTTTCACTGGATAATTTATTTGCAACAAATAATTCAACAGTCTCTACTCCAGATTCAGGTAAAATGTCTAGATGCCAGCGGCCAGATTCTCAGCTGATGTAAACCAACATAACTCCATTGCCTTCAGTGCAGTTATGCCAGTTTACTCTGTCTGAGGATCAATGCATCTAATGAAGTGGGCTCTAGCCCACGAAAGCTTATGCTCTAATAAATTTGTTAAGTCTCTAAGGTGCCACAAGTACTCCTGGTTTTTTTACAGATACAGACTAACACGGCTGCTACTCTGAAACCTGTCTGAGGATCTGGCCCCAGAATTGCAGAGGCATGTGAAAGTGAAAAAATAATTTGCGGGAGGGGGTGGCTAATTAAACATTTCAGAACATTCAGAAAGGATTTGGGGATCAGCTGTAGATATGGTCTGGTTTTGTGTGTATCAGACAAAGTTTTTATTTCTTACATCCTGATTCTCCTATTCCTAGATTTAACCAAACACGAGTTTCCCCTGTTACTGCATTTATAGGCTTAAAAGTGCAATTGCCTTGAGTAACCTCTCCCTACCCGCAATAGCAACTTCAGATATTTGAAAATTAAGCATATCTTCTCAGTTTGGACCCCAAGACAGCTCTAGGAGGAGGCATGACTCCTTAGAATAGGAGCACCTGGGAACCTGAAATTCATTCTAGCCACTGGCATTGGTACTGCGGTATCCTGAACTTGAACTGTTTTTAAAAATCATTTTTGCTTTTAAAATAAATGTTAGGATTAAATATTGTGCCTCATTGAACTCAAACCAACCTTGAAGCAAACCAAACTCAGGGCTTAGTTGCTGTTAATCTTGATGGATGTAAAAGTTTGTGCCAGCTGAAGCAAATATTTAAGGGGAATACTTTAAGCGAAATGAAACAAGCCTCTGACTTCACTGGGAGTCAAGCACTAAAATCGCATTGTGCCACCTTCTGGCCTTTCTGGTTGGGGACTGTTGTGTGTGGTAGTGTTAAAGCATGAAAAGTCAACAGCTGGCCCTGCAGGATCAATTGATCTGCATTATTCATCAGGAGAATTTTCTCTTTTGTTGGAATTATTCACAATGTTTCTTGGTATTGGGCAAGTACCTGTTAACTCTGCCTGAGTTCTTGCTCTGGTTTATCATATAGTATCAATTACACTTGGAAATAAAAATTAAATAAGCATAATATCTACATCTTATTAGGGTTATTTCTTATTGTTATTACAATAATGGTGAGAGGCCCCTACCTGGACTGAGAATGCTACACCCTGTACACATACTAGTGAGACAACTCATGTCCAAAAGGGCTTACAGTCTTAATAATACAGTTAATATTAAATAACTTCCCCAAAAGAAATCTAGGGTGATTTCTCTTATCCAATGACCAGATATTTGCAAAAGGACAAGATTTACCAATTACTTAATCTGACATTTGTTTGCCATTCGGGTTTCATGGATGGTCTGGGATTTCTAAATTATTAGTGCAACAAGCAATGCCAGTAAAAATGTTTTTAAAGTATTAAAAATAATCTGTAAAATCTTTAAATGCCAGTGTATAATTTGCTTGAAGAGTCCATGAATCTTGTCAGTAATCCTGTTTTAAGTATAGGAGACCTTTCTGATGAATCTTTGAATGAGGTGGAAAAGGTTTGAAAACTGGGCAAAAAGGCTTTAAACAGTCTCAGGAGTCAAATATTTGTAAATGTTTGGTTCTAATAACTTAGAGTCACATAGAATCATAGCAGTGTAGGGCTGGAAGGAATCTAGATAGGTCATCGGGTCCAGTCCCCTGCATCAAGGCAGGACGAAGTAAACCTAGACCATCCTGGACGAGTATTTGTCCAACCTGTTCTTAAAAACCTCCAGTGATGGGGATTCCACCACCTATCTTGGAAGCCTATTCCAGAAGTTAACTACCCTTACAGTTAGAAAGTTTTTCCTACTATCCAACTTAAATCTCCTTGTTGCCAACTAAGCCTGTTACTTCTTGTCCTGCCTTTAGTGGACCTGAAGAACGATTGATCTCTGCCCTCTTCATAACATATTTGAGAGCTATTAACAGGTCCCCTTATTAGGTTTTGGGAGTCTCCTCTGCTGGAGTAAGTGCATGTAGCTCTCTTGCCTCCAGTACAGCTATGTCCATTGGACCCAAGAAGTGTGGTTGTCATCAAAATACTGTAGGTTCTTAAAGAGTTACCATTTTTATGCAGACTCACTATGGAGCTCTCACTGGGGGTAAAACACAAAAACTACTTTCAAAAGTGGTTTAATTGGTGAATTAGAAAATAAGTGTGAACCTGATATGTCCAACTGTACAAATAAAATGTGATTTTAAACATAAATGCCTGGTGCACACTGTATAATGGTGAACTTCAGACCCAGACCAAATGAAGGAAAGATGGCTGGCTTACAGCTCTCACAAGTACCGTGTCTGAAGGCTGAAATCTTTACAGAAGTAAAAGAGAGTTTATTTTAAGTGTAACTAAAAGGAACTAAGTACCAGTTACCACAAGCAGGGTGATCTTTATCTTCCTTTGTTGGCTTGTGTGGAGGGGAAGGAATCTTAAAAGACTTGAGCAGCTGCAGGCTTCACAAAGAGAACATCTCCCTCACATTTCTGACATGTCTTAAATTTTTCCGGCGCTACCTTACATTAAAGGAAATTAACAAGCCATTTTAATGCCCTTTTCCATCCATGACTGCTGAGTAGGTGTGATCAAGTAGCAAAACACTTACACAACCGACATTTTCCCAAAAATGTTTATGAACCCATCCAGAGATTGTTTAACTAAAGCCATTGTTATTTTCTTCTTGTGCAGTTTTTTGACTTGGGCTATCTTTGAGCAGCACCTGTAAGCACTCACTTTGAGAGATTGCTAATGTGCTAATTACCCAGGACCCAAAAATGTAAGCTCTAAACAAATGAGAACTGTATTTATAATCAATCAGTTTTATGACCTTCTGATGGTGATGATATCAGTGGAGTTTACATTGGAAGACCTTGTACTCTTCTACAGCAGCTGTGCACTTATGTTTTAGTTACAGCTCAAGGAAGATTTTGCTAATTTTCGCTAGCAGGCATACTTAAGAAAATATTACCTTTTCTAAATGACTGGAGCTATTACCAAGCCTCATTTTTAAATAATACAAACACACTGAGTGTCATTACATGGAGGATGTATGGTCAAGTGACAGTCTGTTTTCATACATCAGTGGCAGAAAGTTAAGATGTTAAAGCAAAATATTGTTCTCATGTGTATAACTCACTCTAAGGCAGATCCAGATCCCTCTGATGTCAATGGAAAGACTCCTGGTGACTTCAGAGGTAGTTGGATCAGGCCCTGTTAAAAATATTACTGTCATAACTCCATAAATGCTTTATGGCTTATACACTAAACATTGCTGTTCACTGGGGACCTCGGGTGTAGCATACCTGGCTACTTACATGCAACTTGTAATTTTGTGTTTGTCTTGCCTTCAGTTTATGATAGGAGAGTGCCTATAAAATATGATTTGTGAAGTGTAAAAATGATGTCTTGGAAAGTCACACAATGCCAAGATATACAAAATGCCACTTTAATACCTCAGCCAGTGCAGGGCCATCCAACTTTTCTGATGTTACTAAGTTCTCCCAAAGAAAAAATAACATTATTTAACCACAGGCAGGAGTGTTTAAAGTGGCTGGTTTTTGTGTCCTTGTTCTGTTCCTGGAAGCCTGAGCCTGTCACTTTAAATTCAAAATAGAGCTTTAGAGTAGAGTGTATTTCTGTATATTCGAAGCATTGCTAATGGCAGCTGTGGATGTGTAACACAGTGCTCCTGAATAGTTAGCAATAGCGGGATTCAATCCAGCACTCCTGCGTTTAAAAATCATGAGTCTCTACTGCCTTTGCCATGAAATCTCCCTGTGTTAGCTAGTAGCCAGTAGACTCAAGTTCCTATGAGTGGCCCCTCCACTCCAGGGGGACAGAGTGCACTCTGGGTAAATGCAGATTACAAATGGAATGGTTTGTTCTTCCTTGCCAGCGTTGTTTTAGGAGCATAGAAGTGGCTCTATCAGATCAGAGCTCCATCTAGTGCAGTGTCCAGTCTCCAACATTGGCCAGTATCAGGTGTTACAGAGGAAGGTGCTAGAATCCCCATACTGGGCAAGTTGCGGATCGACTGTCCACAGATGAAGTTTCTTCATAACTCCTGTCAGTTATTGGCTGGCTTATATTCTAAAGCATGGAGCTTTACAGCCCATGTGGAGCATGTGTGTATCCTTCCCTGCTCTCTCTGGTGTAGAGAGGACGCAGGGGCTTCTTCCTTTAGGATGGCGTCGATCTCTCCTTCCTTGTCATTGGCCCTATCTACCATGACCTCATCTCCTCTCTGCTTCCCCTTTGGAGACGTGTGCCCAAGGGACACATGAAGGGAGCAATCATTGCACTCCCTTAAGCACAGTGACAGTGCAAGGCATGGAAGATGGCTGAGAGACATTGTATGCCAACCCTCTGTACAAGGTCCAGGATGATCTGGCTCTTGTTTTCCAGCAGACTCAAGATATTGCACATATCCAGCTTTGGAGAAATCACTGCCAGTCCCGCTGTGGACAGAATAATCCATTCCGGTAATCATGCACTGCTTTCCCAGGGAGCTGCTTGAAGAAAACTGTGTGTTTGAATATTGAAAAGCCCAATAATAATGCTGGCCTGAGCTCACCAAATTAACTTTTGAGATCCTGGTTGGAGGACAGGAAGCATTATAACAGCCTAGACAGCCAGATTGCCATAGAAAAGGCAGTGTCTGGCTTGCTAGATTTATGTGCGGCAGTGAGTGGAGTCCTTCTGGAGACACTGTGCCTAATGAAAGAGATAACGAGTAAAATACTCTATACTTGCTGTCAGGGGTTAACTGCTCCTGCCCTCTCAATTCTGTTCCCTCCCGCCTCCGCAACGTTTTCCTTCTTTGCTCCCTCCCATTTCCTCCTCTGCCATATGTCTCTATTTTCTAAGAAGTGACACCCCTTTTCCCCATGGGGTATCTAGACTAGCCATGGGTTGTATACCCATTTGGCCCCCAATTGGCAGCATTCCACAGTGCTTGGGAACCCGTAACATTGGACCAATGGGTCTTAGAGATTGTCTGATCCAGGTACCCCATCCATTTCACATCCCTTCCCCCTCCACAACACCATTCCTCGTCCCTCTTCAGGGACACTCTTCCCACGAGAGTTTACTAGGACAGAAAATAGATCGCCTCCTCCAGTTAGGAGCTATAGAACCAGTACCTCAACATCTACGAGGCAAGGGGTTCTACTTTCATTACTTCCTAATACCCTAAAGAAAGGGAGATTGAGACCCCTGCTGGACCTCAGAGCTCTCAACAAGTTTGTCAATGCTCAGAAGTTCAAGATGGTCACCTTATTGATGATCATTCCAACATTGGAAAAGGGAGACTGGTTTTCAGCCCTCAACCTTCAGAATGCCTACTTTCACATCTCAGTCCTACCGGCTCTTAGACGATTTCTCAGGTTCACTCTGGGACATGACCATTACCAGTGCAGAGTCCTCCCCTTTGGGCTCTCATCTGCCCCGAGAGTGTTCTCCAAAGTTCTCTCAGTGGTAGACACTCATTTATGCTCGCAAGAGATAATGATTTACCCAAACCTGTACAATTGTCTCCTCAGAGTCCTATCTCTCCGGGAGGCTCACCAAGCCATCGACAATACAGTACACTTGTTCACAGAACTGGGTTTACAGATCAACGCCCCGAAGTCATCTCACTCCAGCGCAATGCCTGGAATTCATAGGGGCCGACCTAGGCACCCTAGAGGCCAAAGCCCTCCTACCTCAACACAGGTTCGTATCCCTTGTTTTGCTCATAGACACCATTCAATGCAGTCCATAGATACCGGACAGACTCTGCTTCCAACTCTTAGGACATATGGCAGCGGGCGTGGCAGTGGTACCACATGCCACACACCACATGTGATGCCTCCAACTGTGGTTCAGTTCGGGTTTACAGACTAAACAGGGATAATTTGGACAAACCCCTGTCACTGTGCACCAGGATCAAAAACTCCTTAGACTGGTGGAAGGACCTGACCAATGTGTGCAAAAGGATTCCCTTCTTGCAGACATCACCATTGTCACTCCTTACCACTGATGCATCGCTCATAGGGTGGGGCGCGCATCTAAACAGCCTCACATCGCAAGGCAAATGGTCGCCTATGGAGATATCCCTCCATATCAAGCTTCTTGAGCTGAGAGTGGTCAGAAATACCTTGCCCATTTCTTCCCGCTGATTGCAGGATCACACAACAAAATCCTAATAGACAACATAGCCTACATGTACTACTTCAGCTGACAGGGAGGAGCTAGGTTGCCCTCCCTATGCCTGGAGACAATGAGATTATGGAACTGATGCCTCTCCCACAATGTCACTTTGTCTCTGGCTTACCTCCTGGGCACACAGAACTTGATAGCAGACAGTCTCAGTCACAAATTCCCGCATGATCGTGAGTGGGAGATACACCCTTCAGTACTCCATAACTTATTCACATGATGGAGAACACCTTCCATGGACCAGTTCGCCACTTACTAGAACAAGAAATGTCCATGCTACTGCTCCAGAGCAGAGATGGGCTGAGTGATGCTCTTCTCCTCCCCTGGGACAAGGACCTTCTTTATGCCTTTCTTCCTTTTCCTTTATTGATGAAGGTCCTGCTAAAAATAAAAAGGAACAGAGCTCACATTATCGTGATTGCTCCTACTTGCCTGAGACAGACCTGGTACCCTTACCTGGCACAGCTCATGACCTGCCCGCTGATCTCGCTCCCAACATTCTGCACCTCCTCTCACAGGACAAAGGACCTCATATCCCAACTTGGGGATTCTCCACTTCAAAGCATAGCTCCTGCTTGGTTCCAACACCTAGAAGGCTCATGGTCAAGGGAAGCTCAAGAGGTTCTATTACACAGTAGAAAATCCTCTACATGACATACTTACCTGCAGAAATGGTCCAGCTTTCAGATTTGGTGCATGACCCAACAAATTTCCACAACCTCTGCAACTCTTCCATGCATCCTAGACTATGCTCTGACTCTTAAAAAGTCAGGATTATCCCTAAGCTCTTTTAGGGTCTGTCATAAATACAAAGGGAAGGGTAACAGCCTTCCTGTATACAGTACTATAAAATCCCTCCTGGCCAGAGGCACAAAATCCTTTTACCTGTAAAGGGTTAAGAAGCTCAGGTAATCTGGCTGGCACCTGACTGAAAGGACCAATAAGGGGACAAGATACTTTCAAATCTGTGGGGCGGGGGGAAAGGCCTTTGTCTGTCTGTTCTGTGTGCTTGCTGGAGAAAGATCAAGAAAGCAAGCAATCCAACTCCATTAGAATTAGTAAGTACTAGCAAGGAAATGTGTTAGTTTACTTTTGTTTTGGCATGTGATTTTCTCTGTGCTGAGAGGAAGGTGTATTCCTGGTTTTCTTTTTGTAACTTTAAAGTTTTTGACCAGAGGGAAATCCTCTGTGTTTTAAATCTAATTGCCCTGTGAGATTAGCTCCCCTTCTAATTTTACAGAGGTGCTTCTTTTACTTTTTCTTTCTAATAAAGTTCTGTTTCTTTTAAGAGCCTGACTGATTTCTCTATTGTCTTAAGACCCAGGGGTTTGGATCTGTGATCACTTTGTAACCAATTGGTTAGGATATTATTCTCAAGCCTCCCCAGGAAAGGGGATGTAAGGGCTTGGGGGGATATTTTGGGGGAATAGGAACTCCAAGTGGTCCTTTCCCTGATTCTTTGTTAAATCAGTTGGTGGTGGCAGCGTACCCTCCAAGGGCAAAGAGTTTGTGCCTTGGGGAAGTTTTACCCTAAGCTGGTAGAAATAAGCTTAGGGGGTCTTTCATGCGGGTCCCCATATCTGTACCCTAGAGTTCAGAGTGGGGGAGGGAACCCTGACAGGGTCCATCTAGCAGCTATAACAGCCTTTCACCAACCTGTAGAGGGATACTCCGTGCTGTCTCACCCAATCATTACAAGGTTCCTCAAGTGTATAATAAACCTCTTCCCTCAACCTTGACTTCCTACCCCCATGTGGGACTTCAACCTGGTTCTCAAAGGGCTGACTAGGCCTCTCTTTGAACCAAAGGCACATTCAATAGTCATTTGGCACCTGCTGAGCCTGTTGTTGAAGCACTCCTTGCTGTTGTCTACGTTCCCGGTGTAAGGCTTCATGAGCCACAGGAGCAAGGGATTGGTGGGTTCTCCCAGGATCAGTATGAGCATTTCCACATCCCCCATTTGAGTCTTCTGGTCTGGAAAGAAAGTACCAGTGTGCAGCTTTCTGTACAGTACAGTCCAGTGCTCCTAAAGATGCGTGCATCATGCACCTTCCCTGACCATCCTGCTCCGATGGCAGTGAAATGGTACCAGTGATTCACCAGTGCCTGCAAGACTATGGAGAAGTAACCCTTCTGGTTGATGTATTCCATCACAAGATGGTCTGGGGCCATAATTGGGATATGTGTTCCATCTGTTGCCCTGCCGCAGTTAGGGAATCCCAATGCCTCAAAACCATCAAGTATTTCCTGCATGTTACTGAGAGTTACAGTCCTTTGTAGCAGGAGGTGATTAATAGCCCTACACACTTGCATTACCGCAGCCCACACGGTGGACTTTCCAGCTGCAAACTGATTTGCGACTGACGGGTAGCAATCTGGAATTGCCAGTTTCCAGACAGCAATTGCCACTCCCTTTTTAACAGTGAGAGCAGCTCTTGTTCTGGTGTCTTTGTGCTGCAGTGCTGTGGCGAGCTCCATACACGGTTCCAGGAAGGTGGATTTGTGCATCCAAAAGTTCTGAAGCCAATGCTTGTCATCCCATACATGCATCATGATGTGATCCTACCACTCAGTGCTTGTTTCCTGAGTGCAGTACTGATGGTCTACCATGTGCAGCTGCTCTGTGAATGCCAGTAGCAATTTTGAATTATTTCTTTCCATGGCACAAAGGAGGGCAGGCACCACCAATTCACAGTTAGATTCACAGATCATGAAATACTGCAGGACCAGCCTCATTGTGTTCATAATGCATATCACCAGCCTGGTCAGCAGTTCAGGATCCAGGCTGGCAGGCAGAGATGGTGGGCACACAGTTAACAAGGTCTGTTGAAAAATGGCACAGAACGAAGCTGGAAGTCCATGGAATGATGGGATGGAAAGAACTGCACCATGGGACGGTGAGCACTCCACCCCCGATGCACCGCGATCCGTTTCCAGAGCTCCCAGCGGCAGAGGATGGTGAGTTGCACAGTGGGATAGTTACCCACAATGCAATGCTCTCTCTTTCAGTGCAAGAACACAGTCTGTGGACATGTTCCACTGACACTAGGAGTGTTGTGTGGATGTGCACAAACAATATAATTAAACGAGCTTATGATCGTCGATGTAACTTAAGTTGAATTAACGCTGCAGTGTAGACATGGCCTAAGTTGTTACTCAGGTAAGTCCTCATGCAATGGCCACTGAAATCAATGAGAGTCCTGTCTATTGACCTCACTGGGCTTTGGATCGTGTCAGTAAAGAACAATGATGGAAAAGGGGATTTCTCTTGCTGCTTTTGTGCAAACCAGTTGAACACCAAGACTGCCTGTGAGGAAAGAGAAATGGATTCTGTGAGTCAATAATCAAGTTGCTTTTGGTTGTGTTCATTTACTCTCTTCCTCACAGAACACACCCGAATTCTCCATCCACTTTGAAGACAGTGTTAACATCAGCAGAACGAATTGTGTGTGATTCACTATAAGTTTTAAATAAGAATAAGAACAGGCAGAGAGAAAAGAAGCAACTAGAAGAGAAAGTTACTCACCTTGTGCAGTAACGATGATTCTTCGAGATGTGTGTCCCTATGGGTGTTCCACTGGAGGCCCTGACTCGCTTCGCCACTGATGACCCTGTTATGTGTTCCACCTCCTCCTCCAACTCCACTTCCTTGTCTACCGCTTCATTCTTGGGGTTGACTCCTAAGTTCCTTGTAAGCTGCACAGCCGCATTAAGCGCCGCGCAGGCACTCAGGGAACTTGCCTGGCTGGTACCTGCTGCGGCCAGGGGAGGGGCAGCCTGAATCCAGCCCCAGCCTGGACCTGCCACGGCCAGGGCACCCTGACCCCGACTCAGCCGTAGACCTGCCCTAGCAGGGGGAGGGGCGCCTATCCCATGGCCCCAGCCCCAGAGCTCCATATTGGTGCACATAACAACATTCATTCTGCACATGTGTTGGGAAAATTAGTGGGAACACTGGTTGACTTTACTGGCCGCTGCCTCCAGTCCCCCTGAAGTAGCCATGGGGCTCTTGGTGGTCAAGGTAGGGTCACCGCTCAGAATGGTTTACAGCTCCTTGTAGAAGCAGCATGTCTTTGGCACCGCACCAGAGCGATGGTTGGCCTCCCTTGCCCTCTGGTACTCTTGCCTGAGCTCCTTGATCTTTACATGGCACTGCTGTGTGTCCCTTTTGTGCCCCTTCTGCATGCCACTAGCAGTCAGGTATCAAAGTTTCTACAGCTGGAGTGAAGACTCCTCTTTCCATAGAATCTGGTGTTCTCCACATGGGAGAGCGTCTCCTGCGGAAAGCTGGTGTGGTCAGCTGGCAAGAGGCTGTGTGAACTGTCCACGCTGAGCAAACAGGAAGAGGAATTTCAAAAATTCCCAGGCCAGTAAACATGGAAGGGGCACATGCCTGCAACTGTTGACGAGATTGGTCATGATGGGCATTATGGCACACCTCCTAGGGCGACATAAGCAAGCGCAGTGTCTACACTGTCACTGCGTCAATCTAACTTTGTCACAAAAAGATCTACACCTCTCATCGAGGTTTTATTTTATCAGCATAGCAGGAGAGTTAAATCAGCGGGGGGAGCATTGCAGTGTGCACACCTCCGCTGTTTTGTCGACGAAAGCTGACTTTTGTCAATAAACTTGTGTAGTGTAGACAAGGCCTTAAGGTTTGATTGGGTGCTGTGCCAAGCATTCTCACCTCCCACTGACTTGAAACTAAGGATGATCAGCTAACTAGCTAACTAAACGAATGCCTGCAGAGCAAATTTCAGGCTGTCAGCCTTCCCTCCTGATAGACTCAGTACTGCCTTTGATACTAGTTACTCTTGGCACTCAGAATCAAACAAGGGCCTTGAATGTTACTCTCTGACTTCTAACCCCAGGCCATGTTTAATCACCCCATCATTAAACATTAATTTATATTCAATTTTAATAGTAGCTAATTTTTTAAACCCATGATTAATGGCTGTTTTAAGAGCTAGAGAGTAATCTCTGTGTTGATTCATTATTTTACGTGCAGCTGCCTCTGAGGCTTCTCTATTATTGTGTCTCCTCTAGAAAGCTTTATATGATCATGTTATTGTTTCTGATAAAATTGCTGAGTCTTCAGAAATCTGTGATAAAATAAAACCAGAATGACCATCAGGATATTAGAGGCTTCTGTCATCTGTAGTGTGATTGCTGTCAGCTAACACTTGTACTCACTTAAATAAGAGGTACCATAATTTACTCTATACTGACAGTAGGACAAAATGGTAACTGAGTGGTTTCTCTTGGCAAATGTTGACTATTGAATGGCTACCAAAGTTATTCATGCTTAAGTATTTGTAGAATTGAGACCTAACTTCTGAACAAAAACATGGAGTTTCATCTAAGGAAGACCAGAAGAGCATTGCTAGCTCTATTGATATCACAAGTCTCAATTTTTTATTTTTTCTTATAATCCCAATTCTTGGAATCATGTGATTGTGTGAAAATTTCAGCTTTCATTACAAATTAGAAGTAATTTTTTTAGCTCTGGAGTATAGCTTGAAAACATGAGCCTAAGGGCTCAGAAACCATGAAGAAAATACCTCCCCCAAATTTATTTTTTTAAATCTTCTGATCTTCTGTGGCCTGACCCATCATTTTCAAACACTTGAGGTTGGCAAAGCCGATGAAGCACTGTCCACACTGGCACTTTTCATCGTTAAACTTTTCTCGTTCAGGGGTGTGTTTTTTCACACCCTGAGCGACAAAGGTTTTAATGAGGAAAGTGCCGGTGTAGACATAGCCCAAATGTTTGCAGGATCAGTGCTTTCAATAGAGTTGGTCCAACATTTTCTGTTGAAGTGGTTTTCAGCTGCCAAAAACAAACAAAAATGTTAAAAAATAGATTTTTGGTTTTTCAACAAAGAGGAGACAAAGTTTGATGAGAAGGAATTTTTTTTCATTTTCATCTAAACATTTCATGGAAAAATAAATAATTTCCTAATTTGCTCTAGCTTGAATTGGCTGCCGTAAGCTGTGTTGGCTCATTGGATCAATGATATAGTGAACCTGATTTTGTTTTTAAAAAAACAAGTACATACACAAAGAGTCAATATAGGTATGGATACTAGTCTAATAGATTCACGGTTAAGATAGATTGGGTAAATACTATTTCAGCCACTAAACCATTTTAAATTAGGAACAGTTTTGTTATTGTAGAGCTTGAACAGTTTGCCAAATATATTTCTTAAAAATCAAATATTTTCACAATACAAGCAAACACAGAACAGGATCTGTTGCTCTTTTATTTATTTTTTTGTGAGTACTTCTATCATTTAAAATGGTCTAACTAAAGCTCCCAATTCTACAAATATTTGCATAGATGAATAATTTTGCATACATGAGGCTTGTTATATTCAATGGGACATCCCACATGTTTAAAGTTATCCACACATGAAAGGTTTAGTGGTCCACTAACATGGGTACTGGGCTGAAAGAGAGATCGAGAGGGCTGGCTTCTATTACGGGCTCTGCCACGGCTGCATGACCTTGGAAGTCATCCTCTCACCCCCCTCACTTTGTCTGTCTTGTAAGCTCTTTGGGGCAGGGAGTGTCTTTTACTATCAGTTTGTACCATGCCCAGCATTATGAGGCCTTCATTTCATCTGGGGCCTGTCGGTGCTACCATAATATAAATATTGAAAATGTGTTTGCAGGATTGGGCACCAAGTTTGGTATGGGGCTTATTTATTACCAGTATCCTCTCAGCTGTTCACATTAAACAATGCAGGTTTTATTATGTGTAAGTAATAGGAGAGCTGTGCATTTTTCCATAACAAACATGCCATGGGTAATTATTCCTGAATTAAAACGACATGTGGACATATTTGCGACATGCAACAGTCCCATTTCTTTGAAGAGAAGTATTATTCTAAACAAGGTTAGTCACCACTTATTTCAAGGGGCTCTTGCATTTCTGTGTTGGAAGCGCTTTTGTGGCTTTCCTTGTCTATTTGATAATCATTAACATGCTCCATCGTTAACCTTCAAGCAGCTTTGCTTGAAACTTTATATCCAAGTTTTCAAACATTTGTCTTGCATTGCAGACTGTGGTTTGCTGGGGCTGGTTTTGTAATCACTCGAGGTACAATCAAGAAGATGAAAAATGGGCGTGTATTGAAGTGCAGCTCATCCAACATTCTAGACCTTAAATTAGTGACGAGCATAAACATTGCACACAGAGCTTTTTCAACTCAATTGCAATTATATTTGAAATTGCCTACAATTACCAGTAACCATCTCAAAGCTAGAAGTTAACTTCTTAGGCTCTCCTCCAGATGGATCAGCTGTTAAACGTGCTATATTGTACAGCTGAATGGAGGGAGGCAAAACCATGAAAGAGAGGCATGAATAGCAATTGTGTTGCATTCTAGCACAAGCAGAGTGCTGGGTTGCTACAATCCTTCTTGGGTTGTAAATGTGTATGTTTTCAGTTTGGACTAAAACGGTGGGGTTTTTAGGATGGTGATTGTGGTATCCACTTACAAAGTCTGTGGATCCAATTCTCTGCTGCTGCAAATGGCCACAGCTCTATTGACTTCAAAAGACTTTTACCCATTTACGCCAGTGGAGGATTTGGCTCTTTATTTCCGACTACTGCCTCAGAAATTGATCTCTCTCTACTCTCTAAAGGAATAAAGGAGAGCTGGGGTCAAGTCAGAGGCTTGGCAATCCCCCCACTCCCTGGACTAGCTGGCCAGGCCTATTAAGAGTTGTAGCAGTGTATATCAGGTTGCTGTGGGAGGTAGCGTCCCTCTTTGAGCTGGAATGCCTTCCTGTGCTCACTCTGGAGTGCTGTAGCTCTGTGTGTGTCCCTGCTATGGACTCTGTGCAATTTACAGAGTTTAGTGCGTTGAGATTAATTCTGAGAACAATAAAATGTTTTTAAGCTATGATAAAATTTTACGGTTAAGTAACAACAACAAAAAATAGACAGAACAAAACTCTCTGATCCTTGCCCCAGCACCTGGCTCCAGTATCTTGCATTCTTTTCACATGTGGACCTCAAATGTATGGGGAGTGGTATATTGAAGTCTTTCTCCTCAGGGTAGTCCCAAGAGCAGAATTTTATCCTTATTTATTTGTGTATAATATCACCTACTTAGTGTAGGTCTGCGTTCTTCCTGATCAATCTGAAAATACAACTCACCAGTTCATACACATCCTGCCAGTTTCCTGTTGTTACTTCTTCAACTGATTTTAATATTTAATTTGACTATATTTATAAATATGTCTTCAGCACCCGTCACGGGTAGAAAGGTTCAAATTGTACATTTAGTTACTCCACAGTAAATCAGTTATGCTGGAGTAATTCCATTGGTTTCGATGGAGTTACTCCGATTTTACACTTGTGGACCTGAGAGAAGGATTTAGCCTAAAGCATCTAAGAACTATTCATGATTTCAGCTTCCAACATGACTTTGAGTCTTGGGAGTTAGCATGTGTCAGGAGTGTCAGCGACAGCTTTAGAAATGGATTGTTTGCATAAACTTGAAAACAGTACAAGCAAAAATGTATTTCCTTTGTTTAACTTTTCACTCGTGTTTACTCATTTCTGCTTCTAAAAGGCCTTGTAAGTAAACTCCCCAAATCTTTATTTAAGTGATGCAGGCAATAAAAGGGGGGCTGAAATTCTGGGTTCTGTTCCTGACTCTGCTCTTTGAGTAGCCTTCTTACCTTGGGAAACTCATGAAAGGCCTGATCCACAACCCAGAGAAGTCAGTGGAAAGACTCGTGTTGACTTCACTGGGCTTTGCACCAGGCCCTAAATTTATCTGTGCCTGAGTGAAATAGAGATACTAGTATTCAGCTACCTCACAGGATGCTGTGAAGCTATGTTCACTAGTGTTTCTAAAGCATGTTGAATTCCAAAACCCCCATGTGCTTCAGAGGCAGTCACACAAGCATTGGCACTGCAGCGTGGGGGTCTAACTTGGCTAATCTTCCAGGCTTTGGGGGATCATCTAAAGTTCTGGAGGTTCACCCATTGATGCTGCTGCAGCAAGCAGAAGCTTCTGTGCAGCCACACAGAGTGCTGTGGTTTTCTTTGCCAATTACTGTACCTTATACTCTAATAAATCCTCTTCCCTTGCATCTGTTTGATGAATCCTCATGCCTCATCCTTTCCATGCCCTTTTAGGGAATTAATGCAGGGTATAATTGGGGTGTCAATATGGATCTATAAAGCCCTAAATGGGTAAGGCCCTGGCTGTCAGAGAAACCAGATGTTTCCTTCCGTGGTACCACAGTTGTAAGGATCTATTGAGCTGCTTGAGCCTACAGCTCCTTGGTATAACAATAACAGTAAATAGGAAGAGAGCTGATGGCACGGGATTTTCAGTGAAGAGGCCTTCAGCTCTGGAGCTCTGCTCCTCCCCTTGCTGAGGGCCAGACTGGAAAACCCCCCCCCCACTCACAATGGTGAACAGTTACTCACACGTGCAGTCCTCCTGCAGTCAGTGGCAGTGTCCAGGGGAGAAGCCACTCACTAATGGACTAACAGGTGCAAACGAGTTCTATGAAAAGAACAATAGAGCGACACTACCTCAGATCATTCCCCCACAAGAGGACTGTTGAGGAACAGGAAGCCAGGAAAGATAAGGAAGCTACCCCCTCAAACTGCCATCTCCTTATCATCCCAAGACAAATCACAAGTGCCACCACAACTGTCTATGGCCAATGACAGTAGGTAGTTCCAAGACCTCGTTAACTGAGTGTCAGATTCCCCTCATGCACCACTCGAGGAAGTCAAGAAATCGCAACACAAGCTATTGGACACCCTCCAGTTGGCAACACAACCAGAGTCGCCCTCCTGATCAATGAGGTACTTCTGGATCCTGCGAAAACAATTTGGCAAAGCCCAGCAATGGTACCACCAATTTGAAGAAGTCTGACCAACAACACTGTGTCCCTACCACAAACTCAGAATTTCTGTCCTCCCACCTAATTCTCTGATGATTGACGCAGTGAATGAGTGGACATAGAATATCATGCCTAAGCGGCCCTGTATGACAGGGACAAGAAGTGTCTGGACCTGGTCCTATTCATCTGTGACTCTACAATTTTTGATTGCTAATTATCAGGCACTCATGGCCAAATCCAACCATATGAACTATGTAAAGTTCAATGCATTTATTGAACACCTTTGTCCAGATCAGCAATAGCAATTTAAGGCTGTCTTTGCTGAAGGGCAGTGACTAGCTAGGACATCCTTTCAAGTGGCATCAATCCTTAGAGGCGGCAGACACTGCAGCCCCTTCTTTCTCAATGGTGGTGGTTATGCACAGAGCATCATGGCCTCAGCTGTCTGGTTTCCCAAGGGAAGTCCAAAGCACCGTAGATGTCAGAAGAGCATTGGCCTTCTATCCAGAGATTATCAAGTTGGATTTCAGGGTGTATTATAACTTTCTATGATACTGCCAATGACCAATCTCCTGCTAGGGTATTGACGCACTCTATGAGGTCACAATCAATGTCTGTCACCCTACTTATGGATGTTCCAGTAACTGAGCTCTGCAGAGCAGCCACGTGGTCTTCCGTACATACTGTCACCAGACACGGTGCTTTGGTCCATGCCTCTAGATCTGAAGTGGCATTTGGCAGTGCAGTTCTGTCCTAAGTACTGGATTCGATTCCAAGGCTCCCTTCTCCTTCTAGGGATACTGCTTGGAAGTCACCTGAAATGGAGCACTCACAGGGACAATACTTGAAGAAGAAGTTACTCACCTTGTGCACTAACTAGAGTTCTTCTAGAGATGTGTCCCTATGGGTGTTCCACTACCTGCCCTCCTTCCACTCTGCTTTGGAGCTTCCTTAGCGGACTTTGTAGCGGAGAAAGAACTGAGGGTTGTTCACCCATGCAGCCATGTGTAGCCTTGGTGCCAGGCTCAAGGATGTGTGGGGTGAATGCACAGGCCAAACAGACATTGCTAGTGAAAATCTGTGATTGAAGGTGCATTGCTCACCTGAAGTGGAGCACCCATAGGGGACACATCTTGAAGAACTACAATTACTGCAGAGGGTGAGTAACCTCTTCTTTAACAACATGGAATACTTTAGATTTTCTTACTCTTGCCCTTGTCACTAGTGTTTCCTCCCCACCCTCCAATGTCACTACCACCATCTTCCTTAAAAGCTCTGCAGCCTGGTGACTTTCCTTTGAGGAGGACTGGACAAAGTCCCTCCAAGGCATGCCAGTGCTGCTTCAAGTGATGACCATGTAGTGTTACCTAGGAGCCAAGGAAAACCCTTCCCACCCACAGAGGTTGAACGTGCTGCCTCTTCTGCGAGATTGGTGATCCAAGGAGCATGCCCATTCCTAATCTTGCATTGCCCATATGATGGTGCAAAGACCTGCTACGGCCATCCACTTGAGTAATAATTTTAATTAGCACTCATTAAGGCTAATTAACATGAAAGGGTTTTCCTCGAGCTGACTGGTAAGTCCACATTTAGGCCCTGATTCAGCAAATCATTAAGCATATGCTTAAAATGAAGTGCTTTGCTGAATCAAGACCTGGCTTAGACAATAAAAGAGCTACTGGATAAGTATCTGAATCACATGAATGATGGGTGTGTTCTTAAGTATGACAATAATACAATTTATTTTGTCCAGTGAAACAGTATTCATTTAGAATCATAGAAATGTAGGGTTGGAAGGGACCTCAAGAGGTCATCTAGTCCATCCACCTGCACTGAGGCAGGATGCATCCGATGAAGTGAGCTGTAGCTCACGAAAGCTTATGCTCAAATAAATTTGTTAGTCTCTAAGGTGCCACAAGTACTCCTTTTCTTTTTTGCGAATACAGACTAACACGGCTGCTACTCTGAAACTTGTCTCAATACTCTGTGACTCCTCCACCAGTTCTGATGTAAATCGTGCCATTCAAAAGCCAGTTAGTTGTAGAAGTATGAACAGGTCTGGTTTTCAGAGCTTATGAGCACTGCAGCTCTCACTGATTTCGAAAGGATGGCTGGGTGCTCAGCGCATCTGGAAAATCAAACCCATATTACCTTGGTTACTTTATTAAGTCAGCCAGTGGCTTGGTGCTCATGAGAAATTGTCACATATGTGTATCTGCAGCTCTTTTTGGTCTCTTTCTGTGACCGTCCTGCACTTACCTCTGGGATCATGATCCACCTCTCAACAATAAACTGTTTGTAGGTCAGTTTAGACATATGGAAGGTGGAAATATGAAAGATGAGATGTATAAATTCTGATCACAGTTACAAGTGTCAATCCAGAGTTCTGCAGTGAATAGAGTTCTTCCAGAGTTACCCCAGCATAACTGAGTTCAGGATCTGGCTCAGAGAGAAGTGAAGTGAGACCATGCCATGAATGATGGGTGTGTTCTTAAGTATGACAATAATACAATTTATTTTGTCCAGTGAAACAGTATTCATTTAGAATCATATAAATGTAGGATTGGAAGGGACCTCAAGAGGTCATCTAGTCCATCCACCTGCACTGAGGCAGGATTAAGTATGCCTAGACCATCCCTGACAGATGGTCATGGAAAACAATTGATCACCATTCTCTTTATAACAACCTTTTACATATTTGAAGACTGTTCTCATGTCCTCTCCCAGCCCCCAAGCCTTCTCTTCTCTAGACAAAAAAAAAAGCCTCAATTCTTTCAACCTTTCTTCATAGGTCTTATTTTCTAAACCGCTATCATTTTTTATCCTCTCCTCTGGACTCTTTCAAATTTTTCCACATCTTTCTTGAATTGTGATGCCCAGAATTGGACACAGTCCTCGAGCTGAGGCCTCACCAGTGCCAAAGAAAGTGAAATATTTATCTCTCATGTCTTACATGTGATCGTCCTGTTAATATATTCTGGAATTACATTTGCCTTCTTTGCAACAGCATCACATTGCTGACTCATATTCAATTTGTGATCCACTATAACCCCCAAGTCCTTTTCTGCAGCAATGCTGCATGGCCAGTTATTCTCAATTTTGCATTTGTGCATTTGATTTTTTTCATTCCTAATTGTGGTTGTTTGCACTTATCTATATTAATTTCATCTCACTGATATCAGACCAATTCTCCCATTTATCAAGATCATTTTAAATTCTAATCCTGTTCTTCAAAGTGCTTGCAATCCCTCCCAGCTTGTTCTTTTCAAGGTTCATTGCTTTGTTTGCAATGGGGAACAAGGATGAATGAAGCCGTGTGTTAGCAGCTAGTTACAAAACTAAAAGGAAGACAAATCAGGGCTAGGTGTGACAAGGCACCAAAAGATGTTTTAAAGGGTTTTATGTTTGTATCTTACTTTCTTAACCCATGGTTTAATTCTAGGTGGAAGTAACAATGGACAAGAACATATTGTCTCCAAAAACTAATGTAAATTATATATGTAGACCATGCTTTTTAAAAGTGGTTAGAGATTTTGGGAGCCCAATTTTGTGATACCCTGCAGGGGCCTGATGATCAGAGGGGTGGATGCTTGCCCCTTTTTGAAAAGCAAGCCCCTTCCGGTGTCTCAAGTTGGGTATCATAAATTGCTGTCTACTTTTGAAACTCTTGGTCATAAATACCACCTCAGAATCTTCATGCACAAAGTAAAATGCCACTTTCCATAAAATCATTTAAAGAAACCCAAACAAGCTATTGGACAAATTGTGCTCTGACTTGAACCCTGCACAACCCAACTGGAGTTAAAGGAATTGCATAGGGTTGAAGTCAGCACAGAGTTTGGCCTAGTATCAGCTATTTTACCAGTCAGTAATGTAAGAGAGCAATCAGCCTATATTTACATCAAATAATATTTGTGTTTAGTATGTAATTACCATCGAGCCTGTTTACATATATAATTAACAGTTTGACATCACATCCCACTGTGTTGACATCTGGAGAATGCTAAAAAGGCTCAATATCTCCAAAACGTGTTTGTGCTTCAGGTTAGACATGGTCTGATTGTCTAAATTAAAAGACATGTCAAACCACATGAAAAGTTAAGGACAGAAGGTAACCACACAGGACTTGGCATGTAGGCCAGGTAATTATGATGGGGTGAAACAATGGCAACACAAGGGAGACCCTATCCCCTGCATGCTTTGGAAAAGAAATGCTCATCTTTGTTTTTAATAGGAAATAAAAATTAGTAAATGCGCTCCGTGGATCCAAGGACACATGAATAAAGAAAAACAGATGTTGGTTAGCTAGTCACTTGTAATTCCCCCTCCCCATCCCCAGTTCTTCATGGAGAAAAAGAAAATTGAGCATGTGGGAACTTGTACTCTGAGAAAGCATTTGTATCTTCAGTCATTTATCTACCTCACCTCTGGCTCAGTTCAGACCTCCATTAAAAGGTAGGCAGGGTGCTATCACAAAGAAAGGTCAGCTGGGATCATTTCAGATGCCTTTTAGCTGGGGTAACCCTTGAGGCTATCTTTTTTTTCCCTTATGTCTTTCTTTCTTGTCCATTTTGAGTCAGTTAAAAAGCAAAAAAATCTTGTGAGTGCTGAGGAGCTTGTTTTTTGAACTACGTTGCTTGTGTTTGTCTTCTTCCGAAATTACAGTGTCGTTTTTATACAGTGCTCATTATAACCACATGCGTGCACCAGGAAGCGTGTTTATTACAATGAATACCAAACGAATTCCGAATGGCAAGCCACTTATTTTCAAGTGTTATCAAAGAAAAGTTATTTTAGCATAACCCTCTCTTAGGCCTTCATTCTCTTTTGGTTGATGTGATTTTTTTTTCCCTATTCAAACTGTTTCCACAAGACAAAAATAGTTGTACTCTTTGTAAGGCAGCGTGTGGACTTTATTAACAGTAATCTGTTAGTTATATGAACAAGCATCAGAACACACACCTTATTTTGTAATGGTGTTATTATTTTCAGTGACATTACAGTAGCTCAGCAAGCATCCCTTTCATTAGTGGTGCTCATTTCAAGCTATTAAGCCATCCATTTTAATGCATAATGATATAAGTAAGAAAACTGGAGCTAAACAAAAGGCTTTGCAGGTGTAAGCAAAATTTGACAAAAAAAAACGCTCTATTGTCTTTTACTGTGTCATTCACATAGAATCTGAGTTCCTTACAGAATTAGGGAGACAGGGTGAGTGAGATAATAACTTCTATTGGATCAACTTCTGTTGCTGAGAGAGGCAAGCTTTCGAGCCACACAGAGCTCTTCTTTGGGTCTGGGGGCAGGTCTGCACTACAGACGCTGCATGGATGCAGCTGTGCCACTGTAGTGCCTTGATGAAGATGTTCTAAGCCAACGGGAGACTGGAGAGAGCTCTCCCATTGGCTTAGTTATTCCATCTCTGTGAGAGACCAGGGGTGCCAGAACTGGGGGCAGGGGGACAATGGGGTCATGCAAGTTTGGGAGGCGGGGGTCACGTCGCCCTCCCCGCCCCCCAAACTGCAAGCCTTGGGCGGGTGCGGAGCAGTGCCAGCAGGGGCTGTGCTTCGTGGAAGGGGTGACCAGCTCCCCCACCATGAGGTGCAGCCCCTGCCGGCAGTGCCAGCCTCCTCCCAGTGGGGGGGCTGAGGTTGGCTGCAAGACCCAGCCCCTCTCTGTGAACCCACCCCTGCTCATCTTGCCCCAAGGCTCCATCCCCTCACCAGGCCAGAAGATGGAGCCAGGCAGTGGTAAGAGCCCAGTTGCCCAAGGAGCCTAGGCTGCAGTGGAGAGTCCCGGACCCTCCACCTGCCCTGGGCAGTGTGCCCTGGGGAGCTGGGACCTGGACCAGGGGCTGCTCTTGGGCACCCCATCACCCCATCCAGGGCAATAGAGAGTGAGCAACTGAAGTGGGTGTGTAGTGTAGACCTGGCCTGGGAAAGGAACTCCCAGTATCATAGCTAAATGCAAGGTGGAAGAGATTGTTTAGCATAAGTAGTTAGCACATCTTGTAAGGGACAATTCAAGGTAGAATGGCCTGTTAACTAGGGTGACCAGACAGCAAGAGTGAAAAATTGGGACGGGGGTGGGGGGAAATAGGAACCTATATAAGAAAAAGACCTAAAAATCGAGACTGTCCCTATAAAATCGGGACATTTGGTCACCCTACCATTAACACTTTTGCAGTCATAAGACAAAAAGAGGAGATTAGTGGGTTACAAATTGTTGTAAGAAGCCTTAAATCCATTGTCTCTGTTCAGTCCATGATTTTTGGTGTCTAGCAGAGTAATGAATTTAAGCCCCCACATTCGTCTTATGAAAGTTTTGTGCAGGTTTCCTGTGAGGATGAGGACTGGTAAGTCAGATATAGTGATCACTTTGTGAAAAGTGGTTACCCACCGATGATAGGGTGTTTTTGTCTTTTATCATTTTTCTGGGTGAGTTCATTCGAGAGCGTAATGATTGTCTGGTTTCACCTACATAGTTGTTGTTTCCATTGGACATTTGGTGCAATGGATGACATATACCACATGTGATAGGCATGTGTCAGATCCATGGATCTTGAAAGGTGTTTTGCGGAGGTGGGGGTGTTGGTCAGTGCAGCAGTGGAGACATGTCTGCAGGTTTTGCATCTGTTGTTCTGGCAGGGTCTGGTGCCACTTTGAGTTGGCGTGTCCCGGTCTGTGGGGAGCTTGCTTCTGATGATGAACTTGAAGAGTTTGGGGTGTGTGTGTGTGTTTGTGTGTGTGTGATTGTTTGAAGGCCAGAAGTGAAGGTTCAGGAGAGATTTCATGCTGAATGGAGTCCCCATCAAGTATGGGTTGTAGTTGTTTGATGATGTCCTGTATGGATTGCAGAGTGGGGTGGAAGGTGACAATTAGGGTGTGCAGTCAGAGGGAAGTTTATTTCTGTATTGAAGCAGGTTCTCTCGGGGTATTTGGGTGGCCCATTTCATGATGCGATCTACTTCTCTGGTGGAGAGTCCTTGTTTCGTGTAGGTGGTTTTAAGTATGTTAATATATATATCCTGGACTTTCTCCACAGTGCATAGTCAGTGGTATCTGAGTGCCTGGCTGTAGATAACAGACTTATTGGTGTGTTTGGGATAGTTACTGGATCTCTGAAGGTAAGTGTGGTGATCCATGGCTTCTTGTATATAGTTTCTATAGAGTTCCATTGTTAATGTAGTGCCCATCTTTAAAAAAGGGAAGAAGGAGGATCCTCGGAACTACAGGCCAGTCAGTCTCACCTCAGTCCCTGGAAAAATTATGGAGTAGGTCCTCAAGGAATCAATTCTGAAGCACTTAGAGGAGAGGAAAGTGATCAGGAACAGTCAGCATGGATTCACCAAGGGCAAGTCATGCCTGACTAATCTAATTGCCTTCTATGACGAGATAACTAGCTCTGTGGATGAGGGGAAAGCACTGGATGTGTTGTTCCTTGACTTTAGCAAAGCTTTTGACACGGTCTCCCACAGTATTCTTGCTAGTAAGTTAAAGAAGTATGGGCTGGATGAATGGACGATAAAGTGGTTAGAAAGCTGGCTAGATTGTCGGGCTCAACGGGTATTGATCAATGGCTCCATGTCTAGTTGGCAGCGGGTGGAGTGGAGTGGAGTGCCCCAGGGGTCAGTCCTCGGGCCGGTTTTGTTCAATATCTTCATTAATGATCTGGAGGATGGTGTGGATTGCACCCTCAGCAAGTTTGCAGATGACACTAAACTGGGAGGAGAGGTAGATATGCAGTAGGGTAGGGATAGGATACAGAGGGCCCTAGACAAATTAGAGGATTGGGCCAAAAGAAATCTGATGAGGTTCAACAAGGACAAGTGCAGCGTCCTGCACTTAGGACGGAAGAATCACATGCACAGCTACAGACTAGGGACCGAATGTCTAGGCAGCAGTTCTGCAGAAAAGGACCTAGGGGTTACAGTTTATGAGAAGCTGGATATGAGTCAACAGAGTGCCCTTGTTGCCAAGAATGCCAATGGCATTTTGGGATGTATAAGTAGGGGCATTGCCAGCAGATCAAGGGACGTGATCGTTCCCTTCTATTTGACATTGGTGGCCTCATCTGGAGTAGTGTGTCCAGTTTTGGGCCCCACACTACAAGAAGGATGTGGAAAAATTGGAAAGCATCCAGCGGAGGGCAACAAAAATGATTAGGGGACTGGAACACATGACTTATGAGGAGAGGCTGAGGGAACTGGGATTGTTTAGCCTGTGGAAGAGAAGAATGAGGGGGGATTTGATAGCTGCTTTCAACTACCTGAAAGGGGGTTCCAAAGAGGATGGATCTAGGCTGTTCTCAGTGGTAGCGGATGACAGAACAAGGAGTAATGGTCTCAAGTTGCAGTGGGGGAGGTTTAGGTTGGATATTAGGAAAAACTTTTTCACTAGGAGGGTGGTGAAACACTGGAATGCGTTACCTAGGGAGGTGGTGGAATCTCCTTCCTTAAAGGTTTTTAAGGTCAGGCTTGACAAAGCCCTGGCTGGGATGATTTAGTTGGGGATTGGGCCTGCTTTGGGCAGGGGGTTGGACTAGATGACCTCCTGAGGTCCCTTCCAACCCTGATATTCTATGATTCTATGAAGCTGATTGTGGTGTCCAGGAAGTTGATGCTATTGTGGGAGTGTTCCAGAGAGAGTTTAATGGATGGGTGGTGGTTGCTGAAGTTGTGGTGGAAATCTATGAGGGAGTTTAAGTCATCTGCCCAGAAGATGAAAATGTCATTGATGTATCTCAGGTATATCATTGGTATTTGTCCAGAAATTCTTCTTCAAGGTGGCCCATGAAGAAGTTCGCAAAAAGAAAAGGAGTACTTGTGGCACCTTAGAGACTAACAAATTTATTAGAGCATAAGCTTTCGTGAGCTACAGCTCACTTCATCGGATGCATTGTTAGTCTCTAAGGTGCCACAAGTACTCCTTTTCTTTTTGCGAATACAGACTAACACGGCTGCTACTCTGAAACCCATGAAGAAGTTGGCATGTTGGGAAGCCATCCTCATGCCCATGGCTGTTCCCATGGCTTGGAGAAAGTGTTTGTTGTAGAATGTAAAATTGTTATGGATGAAGATGAAATGGATGAGTTTGGTGATGTGTTTGGGGTTGATATCTGAGGGTTGTCCATTATCTTGTAAATATTTGAGGTAGGCAGCTACACTGTCATTGTGGAGGATGTTGGTGTATAGGGAAGTGACATCCATGGTAGTGAGGATGGTGTTCTGAGGGAAGTTGTAAACATTGTAGAGGCTGTGGAGGAAGTCACTTGTGTTCTAGAAGAAGCTGGACCTTTGTGTAGTAAGTGGTTTGAGGATGGTTCCTGTGAGTCCCGATATTCCTTCAGTAAGAGCACCATGGTCATATATGACGGGTCTGCCTGTAGTATCTGAGTGCTGGTTTGTGGGTGCATTTTGTATAATTTGCATGTCTAAATATCTGACTGTGGTTTAAGTTCTTGGGTGTCTAGATGACCTTAAATGATGCTCATAGGGAACTGTGGTTGCAAAACTGTAGGTACAAAAAGAGAGACCTGGCTAAGGTCTGGAGGAAAATCATGTGCAAAGAGTACAGCTGTTCAACCCTTGATTCTTTAGAGAAATAGAATATACTATAGATAATTTGCTAACCGGGAGTGCTTTGCCCTTTGCAGGTATGAAAAATAAATGTAAAAGTTTCAGTTTGGAATAGTAATAATAATAAATAAAGTGTCAATATTGATATTCTCAAGCATTATTCAAAGACAGCCAGTGAATGCAATTGTTGGGTCTGCCAGTCTCCCTTGCAGCAGCCAGTATAGCAGTTTCTGGGCTAGAGTCAGACAGTGACAAATCCTCAGTGATGTCTGTGTAAATCCACAGTAACGCCATAGACTTCCATCAAAAATGGCATTTGGTGCTTTTATGTTGATTGCAATTCTTGCACTGCCAGAGCTAACTGGCGGCATATAGCCAACCTCCTTCCTTAGCGGTGAGGTGGAGTTGCGGCACCCCAGCGGGAGATTCCGGTGGTTCAAGAAGACACAGTGCTGCCTGGAATTCCCAGGGATTATAGCCATGGTGCTGCTGTAAAAGAGTCTATAGCTTGCACTCTTCTCTTCACCCATCCAGCTCTGCTGGAGGCTGGGTAATGGTACTTTCCCTCGCTGCTCCCTTTGCAGAAGTTAGCTCTATTAGTGGTGCTGATCCTGAAACTCCTTGCATTCCTCTCTTCTTCTATGGCCCCTTTCCACTGCTGGGATGGCACAAAGGGGCAAGAAACTCAGCAGATCTGGCCATCTGGGAATTGCTCCTACATGGTGGAAATTCACTGGGGGTAAAGAGCTCGTGTACTGGCTCTATTCTCCCACCTTCTTACAGTTCCAGTATAGAGGGTGTGGTCAAGGGAGAAGAGGATGTGACTGAAAATCTATACTCTGGCTTTACCAGCTGTCAAGAATGTGGTTGGAGCATCTATGCTTTGGCTGTTCCCAGCTTCCAGAATGTACTTTTGTGGTCAAAGGCAGCTGGGCATAAGTTAGAGCTGCTCTGGGGCTGGCCCCAGCATCCTGGAGCCACAAACGTAGCATAAAGTCACTTTTAGCCTCCTCCATGTCTGAGCATACTCAGGCAAACCCTGGACTCAGGCCCTCTTGAGGACAAAGAATCCCATTGCTGCTTGTCCCTGTTCTCCTGTTATGCCAGGCTGTGAGTGCACTTTCCCTTTCTTGTGCACCAGTGCAAGGAGAAGGGCATAGTCTGGCCTGTCATAGAGATGGCGGGGGTTGTTTACTTTTTATTTATAAATACAGACACTTTCCTGCAGGGAAGTTAGCTAACAAAGCTAAGATCACAGAAATGAACAAATTGTTACCCCTTTTGGTCTGAATGGTTGGCTAATATCTGGGGTCTTGTGGGTTGTTTCCATTGGGGAAGACATTGTTGAAGGAGCCAGATATGTATTTGGTGCAATCCTGTTTGTTTACAAAACATGTACAAAGTCCTGTTTCTCTGAACAAAGTGAGATTAAATGAGAGGAGGCAGTTTCCTTGCTCACAGTTCCAGACCTGTCTTTCCAGCAGGCCTTCTGCCTAAACAGCTTGCTCTCTCTCTCTAGGCTCTGTCTCAGGGGCACTCTACAAGTGTGTCTCTTGCTGTCGCTCCTGGTTTTTCTGCTTGCTTTTTGCCTGCTTCTCACTTCATCGGACCCACAGACACATACAGCTCCAGCAGTTATTCCCCATTCCTTACATTGACATTTGTTCTCTGATGTAGCCTGAACAGAAGGTGGCTAGGCATCCATCAGCTTCAGTGAAATCTGTACTGCCAATAGTTCAAAAAGTCTGGGAGCCACCCAAACTACAGGGTAACAACAACCCCCGTCTCCATTCCACCCATCAATCCAATGAGTCCAAATGGTGATGTGCAGTGAGACCGCTCCCAAACAGAATGAAAATAATTAATGTATAAATTACAAATGATACAAGTTTCATTGTTTACATAGCATTTTTTTGGTCAGGACATATTCACATCACCAACCCAACTGATTTCACTTCCATCCAAATCTCCTTGGGGCTTTTCTCTCCCTGCCCAATTTCCTTTCAGCCAACCAGTGGGGGCCTGTTTTAGTGGGCCCCTGTACAGTGTCTGTTGTTTTTTGTGCAGCCTGCTGGCTGGGACCCACTCTGTCCATTTTGTTCTAATGGGGGTTTCATCTATGTCACAACTCTTCCAGCCTCAGTTTCTACAGCTCCATTCCCAGTGTCTGAGGGTAGCCAGGCTGAAATCCTGTCCCTCTGAGACCTTCTCAGATGGTCCTTATGGATAACTTTGGGTTTCATCCTGGGACCCAAATGTATTCTAGACACTTCTTCATTTATATGGGTCAGTATTGGATAGGTTCATTTAGCTTAGGCTCCTACCTTTCTTCCTCCTAGGATTGTGGAACCAGACCAGATCCTTTCTTTTAACTTTCCACATATGATTTTATGTCATAGAGACTTTTCATTTGGTCAGAGGCTGCCCTCAAATTTTCTCTGGCAAAGGTGTGAACTTTCTCCGTTTTGTAATATGCAATAAAATACTAAATAAATAATAATGGTAGGATTAACCCATACAGTTAGGATTATTCTTTGAACTGAGGCATTAGGTGATCAAAACTGGGGTGTGTGTGTGTGTTGTTATTGTTGCAACTCCATCTTTTATGATCCAAGTTGCAACCCACAGAAAAGGTGTGCTTGTGGCTTGGTGCAGCAGCCCCTCGGTTCCCCAAGGAAGTGGATTCGGCTTTATTCCTGACGGCAGGAAGAACATGGGCAGGGAATTTACCTCTCTGGTGGAGCGGAGATGCCTGCACATTGCCTCTTTGCAGTCCAAAGAGCTGTCCAGCAAGGTCATGAGCAATTGCTTGGCCTCCCCTTTCTTGGCCCAGTGGGGGCAGACAGCATGGCTGCCTGGAGGATGCCCTGGGTCTTGTGCTCTGAGAGGAAGCAGGGCATCTTTTGACAGTGCAGGAAAGCCTGCAAAGCATCCCCTACTCCACTTGCTTGCGGGGTGACAGTGGTCAGTTGCAAGCATAAGATGTGATGTTGACACGCACCAAGATGTGCGGCCAACCAACCAAATTGGGACTTTACAATGGCAATGGGACAACTTTAAAAACTGGGGCCAGATACAGGACATCCTGCATGATGTGGGACACTGGAGAGGTATGGTGGTCAGCTTCCATCTTTCTCACTAGCAGCTGTTTCCTTTTCTGGTGGGCTGCTGCGAGGAAAAGGTCAAGTTCTGTGGCAAATTTCACTTCTTCATGAGGTGTCCTTGTCTTCCTTTCATTGATCTTCATCTGCAAGTTCAAGTGCACCTAAGCATCTCTAAATTGGTCCATTGCCAATTGATCTTGGAAGTCCTCATTGGGTATCTGGGTTCTCAAGTCTCCTGCCATTTCAGTTGGGGGTCTCTTCTTTCCCTCTCCTAGGTATTACCTGTTACCTGGCCAACTCGGATTGATGGCTCATTCCACACAGCACATCAATGGCTTTTAACAGATCTGGATAACTCAGTTTCTTTTCTGGAGGTAAATTCTGCATCATGATCAGAGCTGAGCCACTCATATTGGCTGCTCTAAATTCCCTCTCTGTCCATCCCCCCAAACATTCATTTGTCTGTGATGTTGAACTGAGCCAAATAAGCTCCTAGAGAGTTTTTGCATTATTTGAGCTGGGATAATTTGACCTTTCCCTTCTGGACCTCTGTGAGCTACAGCTGGATTAGAAAACTGTTGTAAATGTCCTGTATTACCCAAGTCGTCTGGCTGGCTCAATTATTCACCTAGGTGAGTAATTCCACTGTGAAAGCCTTCCACTGTGGTCTGCAACACTTTGAATTCCTTCTCAAGCTGATTTTTTAGCTCTTGAAATCCTTGCTGCAGTTCATCTCTATTAGCAAGTTCCAAATTGGCCAAAATTCTCCTGGGTTCCACCATGTCCTGCAAAACCATCTGGTCCATGACACTCAGGTTGCTGGTCACCTGTTGAATCTATTTTGTGAGTCCAACTTGGGAGTTTTTCACTTGGACTTCTCAATCTGCCCAGACACTTTGTAGCTGCTGCCCCAACAGATTTTGTCTCCAACTGGAAGTAATTTCTCCTTTCTGAGAAGCTTCCAGATGGTCCTTTAATTTCTTTTCCAAAGTCTCCAACTCTTGTTTTAGGTCTAATTTTAATTCCCTTTGTGAAGTCTCCAGCTCCTGTTTTAAATCCTTTTGGCCACCTTTGATTTCTGTGAATGTCTCCGTTATTTGTTCCACCTTGGCTCAAGGGGAATATCAGCTCACAATTTCTCACCTTGGAAATTGGATCCCACGTCAGCCACCAGAGGCTCAAATGAGTAATCGATATTCGGGGTCTTGCAGGTTATTTCTATTAGGAGGAGAAATTGATGATAGTCAGGTATATCTTTGATGCAGTCCTGTTTATTTACAAAGAATGTACAAAATCTTGTTTCTCTGATCACACTAAGACAAAATTACAGGAGGCCATTTCATGCACAGGCACCAACTTTCATTGTTTCTGGGTGAGTGCTCCTCCCCTGCTCCTCCCCGAGGCCCCGATCCCACTCTGCCCCTTCCCCAAGGCTCCACGTTCTCTCCACCTCTTCCCACCCCAGTTCCGCCCCCTGCTCAAGCACTCCACCTCTTCCCACCCCTGCTCCATCCCCTCCCCCTGCCAGTACCTCCGGCCAAATTGCTGATTGGTGGGGCCCACCAACTGCTGATCAGAGGGTGGCTGATGGGTGCTGAGTATCCACTATTTTTTTCCCCTGGGTGCTCCAGGGCTTCCCTTAGATCAGTAGTTTTCAGCCTTTTTTCCTTTGCGGAAAAATTTCAACTGGAGATGCAGACCATTCTGGAAATCTTTGACAGAGTGGACCCCAGATTGAAAACCACTGCTCTATGGTAACAACAACCTTTTGTGGACCCCTTAGACATAGTCTCTGGACCCCCAGGGGTCCACAGACCACAGCTTCAAAACCACTGCTTTAGATTGTACACCCTGCAAGGCAGGTATTATGTGTCTATGTTTCTATAGCACCCTGTTCAATGATGCTCCAATCCCAATTGAGGCATTTGGCTCTTCAGCAACAACAATGAATAATATGTTCTCTTCTCAAAGGTCAGCCATAGGCTTTAATTCAGCATCTTGCTCCTGGGAAGATATGGGTTTTTTAATCCACAATCTTTAGGCATGTGCACTTAGAAAAAAAAACAAACACAACACCACCTGCACCACCTTTTCTTTCCAGTTCTGCCCAACATAATCCATGGTTGTGCTAGTTGAAATGCTACAGCTTCTGCTCCAGGTCTGAAAAATGCTGACTTTAACACATCTAATTTCTATCTTCTGAGTTGGGTTCCACAGGATGGGTCAGGAACACTTATAACTATACTGTCCAACAAATCTCGTTGAAACAGACACTGCAAAAGTAATGTTGAGTAAGCTCCTGGCCCCACTGAAGTCAATGAGAGTTTTGCTATTCACCTCAAAGGGGTTAGGATTTCGCCTGATATTTTTAAGCAAAATCTGATATTCAGAAAATAATGACATCGCTATCACTTCACACTGTCAGATTCTGGAAGCAGAAATGTTCTTTCCATTTAGAAAGGTGGATTCAATTCTCTTTCTAACGTCTCAAGCCAACAAAATACATGCACACACTTAACTTTAAGAGTGTGGGTAATTGGATTGACTTCAACAGGATTTCTCATATGCTTAAAGATATGCATGCGCTAATGTATTTTGCTAGATCAGGACCAGACTTCTCAACCCCTTGCAAGATCAAGCCCTAAAGTAGTTCTTAAAAACTCCTTGGTAACCCCATCCAATTCCTTCTGAGCCATCTTTTACAACAACTACTCATCGTAGTTTTTAGTTTTTAGCCCTAGTATTATTTCTGGTACCTCAGGTTTTCCATACCACTGTGATTTCTTTAATTGGTGGCCTAGAATCATCCTTAAGACAGTGTAACTCCAATTCCAGTTTTCCACTGAATGCATCCGATGAAGTGAGCTGTAGCTCACGAAAGCTTATGCTCAAATAAATTTCTTAGTCTCTAAGGTGCCACAAGTACTCCTTTCTTTTTGCGAATACAGACTAACACGGCTGCTACTCTGAAACCTCCAATTCCAGTGTGCCCCGTCCAATCTTTTCTATTGTTTCTTTAAGGTTTTTGTAGCATAATTCAACAGATCTGTCCATTCTTAATAACTTAAGGCAAGCACATCAATTTAATGCTCAAATCTTTCTTTCTTAGCTTTGCTGGACAAAACACTGAGCTCCACGAAGAGATTTGAAGAGAATCGTTGGTATCAGGAGTGAAGTCTCCAGAGCTCTTTACTCAACTGCAGAAGGCAAGCTATAACCTGCAGCTTTCTTCTCCCTCTGCACTGGACCAAAAGTATAATGAATACCTAGGGAATACTGCTAATGGGGCTAATGTTCTCTCACTACCAAAGACAATTGTCCAATTTTGATGTGTGTCCACTGTATGTGTGGGCTGCAAATTATGTTTCATATTGTTACATATTCAAAGGACACAGAGTATCTTAAAGCTGTCCTGTACAACCTGGCCTATCCATTATTATCCTACTGGAAATGCATGAAGGCGGGGAGCACACCAGATATTGTGCCAAAGAAGGAGCTAAAACCTTTCAATGTGTGGTGGAATGGTGAATGCACAAGAAGAGATGTGTGGGGAATCAAATTGTTGGATGCTTTCTATAGGCATGCTGCTTTCATTTCTCTCTAGATTTGTAAACTGATGACTTTGGTTATTTTAAGTTTGGTTTATTTAATGACTTTATTACCGGGTAGGTAAAAATACCTGACAATATATAAACCTGGATCTACTAACAGTTCAGCATTGTCCTCCTTTCATATCATAAACCAGGAAATGGGCACATCTTCCTAACTGTGGGATTTTAGCCTGAGACTCAGGTGTTTTGGGAGATTCTCATGCCCTCAAGGCTACCTTCAAAGATCTCAGCTTTGGTGGCCATGTGGCAGCCATAGAAGATGCACGTTCCACTGCATTGGGAGCTGCGGCTGTGAAAACAATGCTAAATAGAACCATGGAGGCATAGAGCACGTCCCAGAGAAGATGACCCATTGGCCCAGCCACTGTTGAGATTTACCAAGGGAAAGCCTACCACTGACTCTTTTATGGGGGGCGGGGAGCATTTATTGTTCTAAGTTATAAAGACATTGCATTTATCTGTGGTCTTTTTTTTTTTCTAAATTAAAACTCAGTGGAAGTGGAGGGCAGGGGATTTTCAGTTTCCCATTGTGGGGAAGTGTCTATGAAAGTTGGCTTTTTTCACCATCAAGAGACAAGGATTTATTGGCTTCTGAAACAAAGTGGCTCAGTATGTCTACTAGGCCCTCAGCCTGAGGCAGGTTGGCTCATTGTAAATGTTTTGATTGTGCCCTTCATTAAAAAGAAAGTTACCCCAAATTAGAAGGAAACTAACACTGAAAGAATCCAGCTGAATCCCCGTTTTATTTCTCAATAAAACATCTGTATTGTTCTTTCAGGATGGCTCTGCCAAACAAGTCAACAATAAACCAAAGACCTGGCAATAGACGAAACGCTGGAAAGCGCCTTTTTAATATGGAAAAGTATCCTGCAGTGTCGCAAAACCCTCAGTGGAGACTGCCCCTCGCCCCTGTGACATGTATAAATAATATCTGGCCAGATCCTCAGCTGATGTAAAGCAACATAAGTCCACTGATGGCAATGCACTTATGCTGATTTACACCAGGTGGGGAAACTTGGCCTAATTGTTTTTGTTTGTTTGTTAAAAAAAAAGGGGGAGGGGGTAGAGGGCTCTTTGCCTTTGTGTGTGTGTGTGTGTGTGTATAGAAACTTTGCAAGTTCCTTGTTTTATTGTTAGCTAGTTTGGCAGGAGCAGCTGAGCAATAGAAGTGTTTTATTTGGAAATACTTTAGGGGAATTTGACAGAGTCCTAGCTGCCTTGGTTGGTTGTTCTAGCTCTGAGAGGTTTTCACCTCTTCTTGGAGGCTGCACCAGGCTAGGATTATCTCATTTGATTTCCTTGGATCTGCGTACAGCTGAGAATTGAAGAAAATTAAAGGTTAGTAAAGTTTGCTTTCATCTCACACTAAGAGCTTTCAGTTATTTAAATGTAACTTGTTCTCCCTCTTTCTTTTTTTTTCTTCCTGACAACTACCTTCTTGTTTTTGTGAACTAAAAATACCACTCGAGATTTTATTTAGTTTGATTTGATTCAGTAACCAAAGTGTGACCCAAACAGCTTTTTCTCCTGTGCAAAAGAGGCTCAGAGGAAGAGGCATGGGGCCAGATTCTGATCTCAACTATGCTGGTGTAAACCCAGCGCAAGCCACCGACAGCTGAATCTGACCCATCTGTTTGAGTATCAGGTGTGGAAATATTCGCTCTTTTATGGCCAGCAATAACATGCTAGGTTTTTTTGATCTGTGTTGTTACACAGCTTACTTTATTTCTCTCCAAATCTGTAAAAGCCCATCACAAAAGCTCTACTCATTTTCAAAGAATAAAAATAAACCAGAAAACTGCTTCTTACCCTCACATAGCCACCTCTTTCCTCTTCTTCCCAGGTCAGGGCCAGATCCTCAGCTGTTGGGAACTGGCATTGCTCAGCTCACTTCAATGACCAATGTGCACCCAATGTGCTGAGCTCCTTTGAAAGTCTGGCCACTTATCTTGCGCATTCAGTGGGAGCTGGACTCTTCTGACAATCTGGCTACAAGTGTGGGGGCTGAAAATCTAGCTCGAAAATTCTAAACTTGGCTCTGACACTGAACGGCTCTGAACCGCTCTTTGTCTCCAAAGTGTCCCCATCCATCAAATAGGTATAATACTTGCCAACCTCCCTGGGCTGCTGAAAGGGTTAAGTCATTAATGCTTATAACACACATTGCAGATGGAAAGTGCTATTTCATGGCTAAATGTTGTTAGGAGTTTGTAGGAGTTTGCAAATAAACTGCAGTATTTCCTGCTGGAGTGATATTCTCCAACTAAGCTGCAGGTTGAGGGACTGTCCAGCAATATATACCCACCTCCACAGAGAAACACCTTCTTAAATTCTGGTGGAATTCAGTACTCCCAATCCCAAACATTTAAAAATCAGGAGTCAGGCCTCCAAAAATCATGAGATTGGCTTAAAAATCATGATTTTTTAAAAAAAATACTACATTTTGGTTCTTTTTATTTACTTTCTAGTTCATGACGCTTTAGGGCGCACCTGGGTCACATTTTCAAGTTTCTTGCCACAATCAGAAGGGCTGACGCTGAGCTGGGATTCCAGAAAACCCCCCAACGTGGCATTGTGATAAAGTTGCAAGTGTTGGCAATGCTGGAATTCACTTGTGATACAGAAGGCTGGGCAGTGGGCACGGTTCAGGATTCAACGGATGATCATCAACTGGTATCGCTCCATTGACTCCACCAGCTCCAAGGGAATTATGCCAGTTCACAGCAGTTGAGAGTCTGGCCCCCTGGGCTAGATTTTGGCATTAGTTACTGACCTATGTTGGGGACAGTGCACAACAAAAGGAGCACTAGCTGGTGTCATGCCTTAGAGAGGCAGGATGCCACCTGCAGTTCCCTGCTGCTCAGTGGAACGAACCCAGTCTTTCATCTTTCAGGGGTGTTGCCCTCTGCAGTTCGTCAGCTGTGCTGGTCGGTGCAACATGGGGGTTGGCCCTGCCCCTCTCCATCCCTTTGGGAGTTGCTGTGCCCAGGGGGAGGGGTTGTCTTGTAAGTCAAGGAGACCAGTAATTGAGATTGCTGCTGCTTCCTACACAGAGAGTCCAAGGTGGTGGGAGTGGAATTTGGGGAGGGAAACACCTCATATCTTCCTGCCAACCTGTGTACCTGAACAAAGGGCAGCACACTCTGCTCCTTAGCGTCAAGATTGCAGGACACTGTGGCTTTGGAGATGATGATCATAGAACCATAGAATCATAGGACTGGAAGGGACCTCGAGAGGTCATCTTGTCCTGTCCCCTGCACTCATGGCAGGACTAAGTATTATCTAGACCATCCCTGACAGGTGTTTGTCCAACCTGCTCTTAAAAATCTCCAATGATGGAGATTTCCACAGCCTCCTTAGGCAATTTATTCCAGTGCTTAACCACCCTGACAGTTAGGAAGTTTTTCCTAATGTCCAACCTAAATCGCCCTTACTGCAATTTAAGCCCATTGCTTCTTGTCCTATCCTCAGAGGTTAACGAGAACAATTTACCACTCTCCTCCTTGTAACAACCTTTTATGTACTTGAAAACTGTTATCATGTCCCCTCCCCATAGTCTTCTCCAGACTAAACAAACCCAATTTTTTCACTCTCCCTCATAGGTCATGTTTTCTATCCCTTTAATCATTTTGTTGCTCTTCTGTGGGCTTTCCCAAATTTGTCTACATCTTTCCTGAAATGTGGTGCCCAGAACTGGACACAATACTCCAGCTGAGGCCTTATCAGCATGGAGTATAGCGCACAAATTACTTCTCGTCTCTTGCCTACAACACTCCTGCTAATACATCCCAGAAAGATGTTTCCTTTTTTTTTTTTTTGCAACAGTGTTACACTACTGACTCATATTTAGCTTGTGATCCACTATGACCCCCAAATCCTTTTCTGCAGTACCTCTTGCTAGGCAGTCAGTTCCCATTTTGAATGTGTGCAACTAGTTGTTCCTTCCTAAGTGGAGTACTTTGCATTTGTCCTTAATGAATTTCATCCTATTTACTTCAGACCATTTCTCCAGTTTGTCCAGATCATTTTGAATTTTAATCCTATCCTATGATCTCAGCTTTCTCTCAACTGGAATCCCCAAAGACTTGAGGATGGAAGAATCCCTGATCGTTTCGGGGAACAGACGATGAAGGGGTGAGGATGATTAATTTTTAACCTCCATCTATTGTGTATTGTATTGCATCGCATTGCATCTTGGAGAAGGTCGTCTGGCAGCATCCATACAGTGCTTGCAGAATGTGCAGCTCTTGGAATGAATATAATTTTACAATTGGCCTGAAAAACCTCCATCTAGTTGTCAGGGTTCAAGAATGTTGTTTTATTAGGATTTCGGTCTTGTTCTTCTTTGGTGTCAGCAGGCGTTTATGACTGTTACAACAGGAATGAAAAGCTGGGTCTGGAATAAGTGTTGCTTTCTCCTGCCAGGCGCAGGGTTCACTGTGGAGGCCAGACATATGTCTTTCTTTCTCCCACAGATGCTACTTTCTTTCTGGATGAGGCAGTGGACTGCACCCTCGCATTGGAAGACATGGCTGACGACAGCTCTAACCTGAGACATAGCTGCTGCACTGCTTGCAATGGATTCATATGGTGAAAGTAACTGAAGGACTATGTCATCCCCTCTGCCTCTGCAGGTGGAGGAAACCAGACCCTGGTGGGTGTGACAGGGAGATGGTGATGCGGGAAATGCCCCATGGAAGTCACTTAATGGGAGCTGTGCAAAGTTTTCTGGGCTGAGGTCGGGGACAGAACAGGGTTGGGCTAAGTGGGCAGTCACTGGCTGTAGCTTGCTCCTTCCCTCTGCTCAGCTGGTCTGTCATGGGTACATTAATCCAGAGCCTGGCTTCCTCATGCAGGATGGAATCCGTTCTAGAGAGAGCGGGCTTTGCAGACAGCGTGAGTTTCCCATGACTACACAGCTCCTACCCAGCCATTCTGTCAGAGCCAGAGGGACACAGGAGAGCCAGAAGAGAAGCCAGTGCAGAGCTCCGGGGGCTCTATGCAGATTACCCTGACCTCCACAGATTCCCTGTGGTCCATGCAGATCTTGGCAGGCTGGTTTGCGGAGCTAACCCCCCAGCTTGTTTCCCAGAGGTGAGCAAATTCTGCGTGGCCCCAGGGAGAATGCCTGGGAAGCTCTGCATGGAGACCCTCACAGAGCCTTCAGTCCCCCTGTGGATCATTCCTGCCTAGGGCACATTCAGGCCATTAGCACTGTAATAATCAGCAAATCCTGCTGAGGTTGGAAAATTTGGCTGGCTGTTTGCTTGTTTGTTTGTATTTTCTGAGACACTCCATATGCCTTTCGGATTCGCTTGTTGTCAGTGAGTTGAGGAATAGCGAAGTGTCGACGTCAGTGGATTTTTGTGTGTGTTTGAAATAGCAGATGGAGGACGGGTAAAAGGGGTTAAGTTTAGCTCCTTTGTAGAGCGGGAGAACTCTCAAGTCTTAGTGCAAGGACAGCAGAGCTGGCGTGGCAATGCCCAATGTGGGATGTGGAGACGGGGATCTTCCCAGAAGGCAGAGTTGTGGATTGTCTTTTGGATACCACTGAGCTAACATAGCTCCCCTTTCCTTTGGGGGAAATTCTGATAAAAGGGTTCATTTTATTCCTGTGCACAAACTATTGATTTTTCACATAATGCAGGTACAGCCTCCGCTTTGCAACCATGAGCTTCCTCCTGCAATTGGAATTAATGAGGCTGCTTGCATGAATAAGTGTGTGTCAGGGTAAATAAGATCACAGAACGGGCCCTATATAATGCCAATCCTGAAGTCCTCACTCAGCCAGAACTCAGTTTAGCAAGTGGGAATTTTGGCTAAATGAGGACTGAGTAAAAGCTGTGTAGGATCCTCAGGATTTGGCCCATACAGCCCACATGTAAGTTTCTGGGCTACACGTTAATTACTAGTGTGAACTATATGTCACTTACCCTGAAGATCCTGCAGAATTCTATGGGATTTCAATTTAGAACAAGGGCTCTGGCATAATGTTCTGTGAGAAAAGAGCTATAATCACTGGAACTTGTGGGGTCCTGGTGGTTATGCTGTATGAAACTCCTTGGGAGACCTCAGATATAGTACCTCACTCTCCTCACTGGCCCAGCTGCAATCACCAGAGAAACAAAATACCGTACTCCAGGAGAAGGAGGGTCCTCTCCATTTATGTAACACCTGCAGTTAATGCTGCAGATAATTTCTGCATTCAAAATACAGTTTGATCTATACACAAATCTGGAATACCTTCAAAGTCATCATCTGCCCTCATGATCAGAGCATCTCGGATTTTCACCCAGTCAGAATTAGAGAATTGAGTTAGACCACTTTAAATCTGAAGGTGACAGCATCCAGTTATTCATAAAATTGCTCATCTCTTGAGGACATTTCCAGTTACCAAGGGATGGTGCCTCTCTTTCTAGGGAATGGAAAACATATCCAAAGCATAGTATCTCTTCCATCTGAATGTGTGAGCAATCAGGACCTGCAACAGCACCAGACTCTGGGCAACTTAATGAGCGCAGCTGGCTTGTAGTCAGATGCCTGATGGGCTACACCACCTTTTTGGTTGGAAAAGTCAGCAGACCAGCTCTTAAACCCAGCATCAGCAGTAGTTTGGTGGCTGCTCAAAGCATTTGTCCATAGCTATGATAGTGTGTCTGCTTGTTCCCAGCCCTGGTCCTGCCTTGGACCCAGCCTTACCTTGCTCCAGGTAACCTGGTCCTGACCCTTGGCTCTGATTCCTGACTTTGACTCTTACCCTTGTCTCTGGCACCTGCCCCCCAGTGCAGCGCTGACCCTAGACTCCGATTCCTGGCTCCTGATTCCAGCTCCAACCACTAGGCACAACCGTCCATGTCCCAGTCATTGATAGAACGTTCTACTGAACTCTCTGCTGTCTCCACTTGTTTAAAAGCTATTCAGCAAAGTTTGTCTTATAACTTTATGGAGCCAAACCTCCACAGACTAGAAGCACAGATAATTGGCTTTAAATGTTTGCCAAGAGATGCTCCGGCCCACTGTTGGTAACATATTCATGACTACATCTTCAAGTATGAAACTAAGTATCTTACCACCCTCTTGCTTGTGGATGAATTGGAGTCTTAGGTCCATTATTAAAGCTATATCACCTACACAACTTTGTCAGCCTGAACCCAGTGCTGAGCAAAACAGATTCAGAGCTACTGAAAAATGCGGCTTTGATTCCCTCAAGATTATTCAATCATTTCTCCTCAGGAGCCCCTATCTAAGATGCAAGTTGTTCAGCAGCTCAGAGCCTTGCAGGGAGCACCTGTTCACATGTCTGAACATCCTACATCTGGTGAAAAATCTCAAAGCTCAATTCAGCTTGTCTCAAAGCTCACTTTCTTATATGTTTCAGAGTAGCAGCCGTGTTAGTCTGTATTCGCAAAAAGAAAAGTTGGTGGCACCTTAGAGACTAACAAATTTATTAGAGCATAAGCTTTCGTGAGCTACAGCTCACTTCATCGGATGCCGATGATGATGATGAAGTGAGCTGTAGCTCACGAAAGCTTATGCTCTAATAAATTTGTTAGTCTCTAAGGTGCCACCAGTACTCCTTTTCTTTTTTCTTATATGTAGTACCTAAAACTGCATGTGGTATTCCAGGTGTGATCATATCGGTGTAATGCAGTATCTCTTACTTTTTATGCCTGATCCATAATATGATGCCTCTGTGTATGCAGCCCAAAGCTACACTGACCTTTTCGGTTTCTATATCCTGGTGCACTGCAGCCTCAGGTCTGATTTGCTCTCCCCTACCACTTCTAGCCTTCTTTCAGCATTATTGCTTTCCTTTCCCAGAACAGCTATATTTTGGAGTGTTTGTTCTCCATATATATTTATTTGCATTTTTCCAAGCTGCATCTCTTTTCTTTAGTGTCTCATTGGCATGCTGTGTGCTCTCTCTTCCAGACCATCAATGAAAACGTTAAGTAATACTGGATCTGGCACCAGTCTTTGTAATATCTCACAGATCACTTCCAATGGATTTGATACACTGCTGCATATTGTTATACTTTATGACGTTTTGGCTGGTTTTCAGTCCTCTAGATACAGTATCAAGACCCCTGTTCACCAAGTCAATGGTACAACTCACGTGTTCAAAATAACACATGTACTTAAGTACCTTGCTGAATCAGAGCCTGAATGTTACTTGTGTCCAAGGCTTGATCTACACTACAGACTTCAGTCGGTATTACTACTATGGAAAATCCACACTCCAGAGTGACACAGTTATACCGACTGAACTCCTGGTGTAGACAGGGCAATGTCAACAGGAGAAACTGTCCCATCGCTGTAAGTAGCATCTTCACTAAGGGTACAGTGGTGCAGCTGCATCAATACAGCTGTGCCGCTGAAGCACTGTATATGTAGACAAGCCCCAAGTCTATTACATCTACATCTCTTCATCCCCTTTTATAATTCTGTTCAATCAAGACTGGCTGACAAGGCCAGTTCCTTAAAATACCTGCTCATTGCACAGGATTCTAGTCTTTTCTTGATGCTCAGTGATTTTTTCCCTCTTAATATTTGTTCCATTAGTTTACAAGAGACAGAAGTTCATTAATATAGCTCATTAATTGCTGGGATGATTCTCCTTTCCTTCTTTGAAATCGGTACAGCATTCGCTTATTCCAGACTCTTGACACCTCCCCACTTGCCCACAATTTTCCAAAATAATAGTCAGAGAGAAAGTAAGTCCTTTAGCTAGTTCCCTTCATATCCCAGGAGATATGTCATTCAGACTAGCTGGTGAGTAGGTGAAATCTTGGCCCACTGAAGTCAATTGCAAAAGTCCCATTGACTTCAGTGGGGCCAGAATTTCACCCACTAGCTTCAGATTTCCCAAGTATTTCCTCACCTGCTGTTTATCAGTATTTATTTTTCCAGGGCTTTCCTTCCTCACCAGGAGCCAGGTCACCAGATACTGCAAATCTGGCAACACTGAAACAACTGGATCTCTGATCCTTATTGTTTACATTTGTTTTCTATCTTTTTAATGCTAAAGACACAAAGCTTTTAAAGTTCTTTTACTCCGATTCTATGCCTGAATGGCTCTGAGCCAGTCTAACTAGCCAGTCTTCTCTCTCATTAAGTTCCAAGCCAAATATTACAGTCTAAATTGGTTTACCCCAGTTTGTAAATTGAATCATCATTGGGAATTAGGGCATTTTGTTACTGGTGAATGAATTTGCTTCCTTGTTGCAATCAGAGAGGCTCAATATGTCCTTGTCACTCAAGGAAATGATAAAGATGAATCATAAATTGACTTCACTTTGTCAGTGTTCTTAAATATGCAATGACTCCTGGAGGTTCCTTTGGGAGTGGTACAGCTCCCTGCTACTGACCCTGATCGAATGCCCATTGAAGTTAATAGGAATCTTCCCACTGACTTCAATGGGCTTTGGACCAGATCCACACTCTCTGCCTTAGTGGCTCAAGCTATCCCAAACTTTTCTAAATTACACACAAAAATCTATGGTAAAAGAACATATTAAGGTTGCAAAGTCAAACACACAAAAGTTAACCTCAGTTCTGGCATTCATTATCTGTGCAACCTTAATTGAGCCCCCTTGTGTGTATACATTCTGATACAGTCTTTGATCACATACTTTTTTTTCACAAGGCTCCCTCCACATTTATGTACAACAGAGTTTCCCAAACCCTTTTCAGGCATGGCCCCATTTTAATGAACAATTTCCTCCCGGGACCCTAGACAGCATGGAGGATACCATTTTGAAGAGCAAAATGGCATCCTCCACGCAGCATGACCTTGTACATACTGCACGTGTGAGGTCATGCTGCACGGAGGACGCCATTTTGAAGAGCAAAATGGTGTCCTCCACACAGCGTGACCTCACACGGCGCCATATGTTCAAAGTCACGCTGCGTGGAGAAAAATGGTGTCCTCTGCGCAGTAGGGATCACTGCAGCCCCATCTGCTCCATTTGAGGTCATGACCCACAGTTTGGGAACGGATGATGTATAAGAGGGATGGTGCTCGATTAATGAGCTGCTATTCAATATGTGGCTATCTTCTCATTCTTCAATATATGGCCCAAGGCCTTGTGTACTGCACACTATTCAAACCCTTCTGAGAAGACAAAATTATTAATTTTCTCATGGGCTTTTCTATCATGGTTCTCATCACTGTAGTAGCTCAGTGCTTTATAGACTCAGAGACTTTTAAGGCCAGAAGGGACCATGGTGGTCATCTAGTCTGACCTCCGGCACATTGCAGGCCACAGAACCATGAGCAGTGGGTAACATAGGCTGAAAGGCTGTGCATGGCCCTGCCCATACTCCACCTCCAGACCTCTCCCTCCTGCTTCCCGCTCTGCGGCTCCAGGGGAGGTGCAGAGGTCCCGTGGGGGCCACGCCACCGGGCCTCCCGAGCTGGGAGGCTGTGGCCGGCACCGCTCGTCCTCCCAGCACTTCAGGGTTGGGGAGTCTGTGGCCGGTGCCGACCGCCCTCCCGGCACTCCAGGGTTGCGGGGGCTAGCCTGGGGAGGGGGGCAAGTGGCTGCAGTGATGGGGACCTGGACTCCAGCTGGAGGTGTGTGGAAGGGGTTGGGTCTTGGTGGAAGGGGCGGGGCTGGGGGCTAGCCTCCCCCAGCTGGCAGTTCACGCTCTGCCCATGCACAGAACCTTACCCACCCATTCCTGTAGTAGACACCTAACCTCTGACTGAATGACTGAAGTCCTCAAATCATGATTTAAAGACTTCAAATTACAGAGAATACACCATTTACACTAATTTAAACCTGCAAGTGACCTGTGCCCCACTGATTCTCTGCCAATCTGACCCGAGGGGAAATTCCTTCCTGACCCCAAATATGGTGACCAGTTAGCCCCTGAGCATGTGAGCAAGACTTACTAGCCAGACACATTCTCTGTAGCAACTCACAGCCTTCCCCATCTAGTGTCCCATCACCAACCATGGGAGATATTTTCTGCTAACAGTCATAGATTGGCTACTGCCATTGTAGGTGTCTCATTAGACCATCCCCTCCATAAATAATCAAGCTCAGTCTTGAAGCCAGTTAGGGTTTTTTGCCTCCATTCCCAAACTTCACTCCTCCGATGGTTAGAAGCCTTCATCTAATTTCAAGCCTAAACTTGCTGATCACCAGTTTATATCCATTTGTTCTTGTATCTATATCGGTGCTTAACTTAAATAACTCCTCTCCCTCCCTGATATTTATCCCTCCGATGTATTTATAGAGAGCAATCACATCTCTCCTCAGCCTTCTTTTGATTAGGCTAAACAAGCCAACCTCTTTTGAGTCTCCTCTCATAAGGTAGGTTTTCCATTCCTCAGATCATCCTAGTGGCCCTTCTCTGCACCAGTTCCAGTTTGAATTCATCTTTCTTAAATATGGGAGACTAGAATGGCATACAGTATTCCCGACGAGGTCTTACTAGTGCCTTGTATAACAGTACTAACACTTCCCTGTCACTACTGGAAATACCTTGCCTGATACATCCTAGGACTGCATTAGCCTTTTTCACAGCCACATCACATTGACAGCTCATAGTCATCCTGTGATTAACCAATAGATGCAGATCTTTCTCCTCCTCTGTCATTTTCAACTGATATGTCCCCATCTTATAGCAAAAAATCTTCTTATTAGTCCCTAAATGCATGATGTTGCATTTTTCACTATTACATTTTTCCCATTTCTATTACTGCAGTTTCCAAGGCCATCCTGATCTTTCTTGTATGATATTCCATTCCTCCTCCGTATTGGCAATACCTCCAAACTTTGTGACATCCACAGATTTTGTTAGCACACTCCTACATGTTGTGCCAAGGTCAGTGAAAAATGTTAAATACGATTGGTCCCAACATTGATCCCTGAGGAACTCCACTAGTAACCTCCCTTTAGCCCGGCAGTTCCCCTTTCAGTATGACCCATTGTAGTCTCCCCTTTAACCAGTTTGTTATTCACCTTTCAATTCTCATGTTAAGATCCATCTTGTCCAGTTTAACTAATACTTTGCCATGTGGAACTGTAACAAATGCCTTGTTGAAATCCAGGTAGATTAGATCTACTGCATTTCCTCTGTCTACAAAAATCAGTTATCTTCTCAAAGAAGGAGATCAGGTTGGTCTGGCACGATCTACCTTTTGTTAAACCATGTTGTATTTTGTCCCAATTACCGTTCACCTCTATGTTGTTATCTATGTTCTCTTTCAAAATTTGTTCCAAGATCTTGCATACAATTGAGGTCAAACTAACAGGCCTATAGTTTCCCAGATCACTTTTTTCCCTTTATTAAAAATAGGAAATATATTAGCAATTCTCCAGTAATAGGGCATGACCCTTGATTTTACAGACCTTTACACTTTAGCTATAGAATGTCATAACCATTAAATATAACCTCTAGGGAATCTGATTGTCCCATGTACGATTAATAACCACTGTTCCATGACCATGAAATTAATTTCCTTTCAAATAATATTAAACTTTCCAATTCCTGTTCTACGTGAATTATTGTCTTTTTTTAAAAACTGATTTACTATTATTCTTTTTTAAACATGGTTCACTTTTAATTATTATGATACCCTATACAGAATAGCTAGACTAAGCGCCAAAATCACCAGCAACTTCTATTCACAAACAATTTATTTTCATCCTCTGAGTAAGGGGGATGGTGGTGATATTATCTCCCTGTAGAGATGGGAAGCTGAGACAGAGGGAGATTAAATAAAAAGTATCCACTAATTTTGGGTGCCCAATTTGAAATACCCCAGACCTGATTTTTCAGAGTACTTAGCATTATATAGCACTTTGCGTTCAAACACAGATCCCATTGACTTCATATGTAGCTGTGAGTGCTCTGCACGTCTGCAATTCAGGTCCCAGGGCCCAATGTCAGGCACTCAGAAAATGAGGAACACACAGTCAGAGAAGGAGTACTTGTGGCACCTTAGAGACTAACAAATTTATTTGAGCATAAGCTTTCATGAGCTACAGCTCACTTCATCATCTCTGAAAAGTTTGGTTTAAGTGACTTGACCAGCATCACTCAGGAACTCAGTGGAAGAGGCAGGGATAGAATCCAATTCTCCAGGGCAGTATTCAACTGCCTTACCATGAGACAGACCATCCTTCCTCTTTGTGCAACCCCCTGCCTCATTTACTACACACCTTCTGCAACAAATGAGTCGGGGATCCTATGGGCAACAGCCTCCTTCATTGCAGCACCCTGATTCAGTCCCAGAGAAGGTCCATCCTGTGCATGAATGAGGTAGGGTTCCTCCGGAAATAATAGTATGTGGTCTTGCAATGAAAGACTGTATCATACACGGACAAGGGGCCACATTAAGATTGCCCAGACAACCTTCATTCTGGCATTTCCTAACTTTTGAGTGCTTGATTTTGCAACTGTAATAATGTTCTTTTAGCCTAGTTCCTCTTCCCCTATAATTTCCTAGGTTAAAAAAAAGGCAACTGAAAAACCCATAAATTCCATCATGTAGCATCATAGTGACACCATAGGGGTCATGAGTAGGAACATTAAGATCTACTGCACAGACTTCTGCCACTTCAGCTTATGGAGTCATAGGCACCAACTCCGTGGTTGCTTCGGGGCTGGAGCACCCATGGGGAAAAATTGGTGGGTGCTCTGCACCCACCGGCAGCTCCCTGCCCCAGCCCCAGCTCACCTCTGCCTCTGCTCTGCCTCCATCTCCTCCCCTGAGTGTGCCAGGCTCCGCTTCTCCTCCTAGTTCCCAGTGCTTGAACCATGAAACGGCTGAGAGGGAAGGGGGAGGAGGGGGGAACACGGCACGCTCGGGGAAGAGGCAGGGCCAGGGGCGGGGATTTGGGGAAGGAGTCCAATGGGGCAGAGAGGGGCGGAGTTGCAGCAGGGACTTTGGGGAAGGGGTTGGAATGGGGCTGGGCAGGAGCGGGGAAGGACTGGAGTTGGGGCGGGGGGGTGCAGGCATCCACCGGCGCCGGGGAAAGTTGGCGCCTATGTATGGAGTAACTGATAACAATAGTAGGTTGTTATCCTCCATGTAGACATGCACTAGAGGGGGATGAGACATACATTTTGCCAGAGGGATTCCCAGGTATTAGCTGAACATACAGGAATGGTGAGACTCAGGAATCTTGGTTTCCATTCCAGTCTGTGGAAGAGAGTGTATCTTGTGGGCACAGACTCTTCTGCCCGTTTCCTCCAAACTTGATCTCTTCAGCCCTGTTGACTCCAACTTTTCTCCATCCCACCCCAGGCTCCGTACTCCCATCCTAGTTCCTCACTCCTATTTCCATTCTGGTTCCTTGTCCAATCTGTCTCTCCCCTGCCCCCCAAAGGCTCTCAGTTTCTCTCCCCAGGCTCCTCATCCCATCTCAGTGTCCCCCATGCTTTCCCGGACTCATCCCAGTCCCTTTGCCCAACCATCCCAATTCTCCCCCATAACCCAAGCTCCTTGTCAGCTCTCTCTTTCCTCTTCCCTTCCCTCATTCCACGCCTGCCCACTGATTCCTAGTTCCAGTCTCCCCACCTCCGCTCAGCTCCTCATTTGATCTCTGTGCCCCCCTCCACCCCAGTCAACTAGCATCAGTCCACCCCATTTCTCTGACCAGTTCCCTCCCCACAGCTTCTAGTCCCAGTCTCCTCCCTCCAATTCCCAGTTACAGTCTTCTCTCCCCTGTCTCCAGTCCCAGTCTCCTTGTCCCAGTCTGTTCCTTTCCCTTCCCCTTGATCAGGCTTAGTCCCCTTTGCATCCAATCAGACAGCTTCATCATGGGTGGCGGGTATAATAGTCCGGGGGAGGCTCTGCCACGGACACCTGGTTGTGGGTTTGGCAGGGGACATTTTTGCTTTATTATGCCCCATGCAGGTTCTGGGGTGGCTGAGAAGGCGGTATGTGCCATTCAGCTTCCTGGGTTCATCAGTAACCTCTCTGGACTCCAGAGATCTTACTGATGAACCCAGGAAGCTGAGTAGCAGATTCCTCTTCTTCCGCTGCCCTGGAACCTGCATGGGGCATATCAAAAGCCCAGGTTCTTCTCTGGGAAGAGACGCTGTCACGCTGTGGCTTTTCCTGGGTGGCTTGGGGTCTAGGGAGGGGACAGGAGGCATGACATGGCTGCGGCTGGCCGGGGGCTCCTCCAGGCAAGGGCGGGGGGGGGGGCTTAGGGCTTCAGCCAACCCAGGGCTTCTCTGCCCAAGTGTGTGTGTGAGGGTACTTGGGCCTCCGGCCAGCCCAGGGCTCCTCGGGGAGGGGAGTCTTGGGTTTGCCTCTCCAAAGGGGGGCTCCACCCGCTACCCATGAGCTTCATCCTCCACCCTGCCTGAGTGCCAGCAGTCAGCACCCAGAAGGGGTCATTGAGGGCACAGGAGAGAGGCCCCCTGCTCACAATTCCACTGTCTGTCTTCTTCCCTGCCTAGAGCAGCCATTACAGGGAAAGTCCTTATGAGCTCCCAAAGCCCTGAGCTGCAGCATGCTCGGTCACTTTGTGGAGATGGCGCACGTGCAGTCTGATCTGCACTAGGAATGAAGGTTGGAGCATGTTCAGTGAAGACAGAATCTTCAGAGATTTAAAATGAAAGAAGTCTCTACTAAAGTAATTTGGCCGAATTCAGGTGGATTGTCATGAGGATGGTAAAAGGCACATCCCTGATACAATGGTCACCTCCTTCCCAAAATTCAAGACCCTTCTCAAAAGTCTGGGGGTGATGAAGTTTTTCAAAGAAACGGTCTCAAGAATTTTTTATCTCAGACAAAACAACTTTATTTTCCATAGGCTCATTCTCACAAAATGGCTGAGCTGTTTGGACTGAAATTTTCCAAAAATACTCACCTAGCACAGAAAATTCATCCCAAATGCTTAGAGTTTGGAAAAGTTATCCTACTGAAAACAGGGTGTTATCATGGGAAATGTTGGGCACCTTTAGTAAGGCCCTTATCCTATCAAGACTTACGTACATGCTTAAAATTAACCCTGTAAATCTTTACAGGACTGGGACCTAATGTAGGCAGGGCTGGAGGCTAATAAAACAAATTAAGTTTAGCTTCTGCCATCATTACCTAAGATTATATCAATGAGACTACACAGAAGAACTAGCTGGACAAGGGGAAGAACCCCATTCATAAATTACCCATGAGGGAAATTAACTTTTCCACATAGGGAAATGTGAAAAATTATCGTTTTAAAAAAGGCTACTTTTCCTCATTTCCTTTTTGTTTTCCCAGATTTCCTCTCACTGTGACTATTTTCCAACTGGAAAATAAAGTCTAGATGTTACTTTCCCTCACATAAAGAGAGTATTACAAAATGAAATTGTTACTTTTAAAAGCGAAAAGTAACACACTAAACACTTTGCCTTTTAAAAAAAAAATCCCATTTTTCTGGAGGAGGGGGAAAACAGCTAAAAAATGGTGAGGTTAGCATTTCCCATAATTTTGAAATGAAAAATCTTCAGAAATACAGAATAATTCTTTTTCTCCAAAACTTCTCATTTTGAGGTGGGTTTTTCCCACAAAAAACGAAATGTTGAAAAGAAGAATTTTTATGTGAAAAATTTTGTTTTTGATTAAATCTCACTTTTTTGATTCAAAAAAACCTTTTCTATTTTCTCTCTAGGGTCTCCATTACTCAGGGAGTAAGTTACTGCTCCTCATGAGTAAATGTAGCAAAATTTGTCCCTTAAATTTTAGATACAGTCTGCAGCCCCAGAATTTATCTTTGTAGTAAAATTCATCACGTGGGTGAGCAATAAAAAAAAGGAATCGCTGTACAGTCAGAGGAGACCCTTTTTTCTTGTAAATTAGAAAAATGTGAACAATGTCAATAAGTGATTATACAGAAATCTGGACCCACCTGACCTATCTTTTGTTCAGTTTTTTATAGTTGCCTTAGTTGGGGTTACTTTATTTACTCACTGCTCTCCAGCTCTTCATCACTGTTTAAAAAGTATACCAATAAGCAAGATGTTTATTGCCAATGCAGCATTCCTGGAAGTCAGATTGCTACTGTTGCCTGAAGTACATTGTTGTGAGGGAAGAGACCACATATTGGGGGAAGGAATTACCTTTTGTTCATGCAATTGCTGAGCAGCAGTTTTGAATGTGTTCTGGTACCTCCAGCCATGAGATCCTCAGTGACTCTTCAGCCTGGGTGTGATCTACTTAAGTGAGGTGTCTTCCAGAAGTGTTCATTGTGATCTGTTTTGACTGAAAGAACCAGAGAGATTGTGGTGGAGTAACTGAATTAGAGCAAGGCAGCGGTTGACTTACAAAAACAATGTTTGAAATGCTATAGTCTACCCCCCGGAATATAGCCGTTGGTCAAGGCCTGATTTATGGGTGCCTGGGTTACGGGTTCAGAACTTGAAGAAAAAGGCAAACGTTCATATAAACCCATTTCACGTGGGTTAAGTGGTCATGGCATGTAAAATAGGGCCATGGTGGCAATTAAAATAATGAGATACGTAAAAAACACCTGCTTTAAATGAATACAGTAATCTACCCAAAGCTCAGTGAGTGGAGCAGTGTTCAGAAAGAGCCCCTGAACCTGCATACCTACCTATGCTTAACAACATAATCATTAAAGAACAGAAACCTTTCCTTCTAATCCCTCTCATACAGGCCAACATGTGGATGTTAGCATATTTGAACTGCTTCACATTCCTTCTTGCCTGCTTTTGAGAATATACTACATTTTAAAACTTGTTGGGTTCTTTCATGTTTTATTTGACCCTATGTAATTGCATTCCTGAAGGAATAACAGGCTCCCACAGTGATTTATACCCTGTATTAAATGTCAGTTTTGAAGAGACACAGTTAGCAGTTTGGTTTAACCTCTTGTCTTCCTATGTAAATTCAAAACTGCACCGGAGCTGGGATTCTGAGGGGGAAGAAATGAGGAGACGATGGGCTTAGAGGAGACATTGCATGAAATGGATTTGCACCCTACCCCTTGTCTTTAAACGTCACCAGAACAATATTCCATAAAACCATCCCGGTTTTTAATATTTGTGTCGTTCATTGCTGGCCTCGAGCAGTTGTGAAGGCTGTAAATCAGCGCTGCAGAGTGAAATTGCAAAAGCTCTGCTTCTTGTAGCCACCCACTGCTCTGACTGGGGAGACTTCAACAGTAGGCCGGAACATTTTTTCCTCCAAAACAAAACAAAACAAAACAAAAAAACAAAACAAAACACCCAGTGAATAGTGGGTTTGGCATCTGGCCCAGTAATAAGGTCAGGAAAATAAATTGTCCTTGTAATTTAGTGTTGGTCCTTTGTCTTTATGCACTTAACTTTCCAGATAGGTACGCTGTTATTGTTTTAAATATTTCATTCTCTTTGTAGATTTCCTTATGACACAGTTAACAACTGCTCAATCTTGTTATGAACTAATTATGGGGGAAAGAGTTAAATAAATCTTGATGCAATGGTACATTCCCTGATGTCTCTGTGTGTGTGTGTGTGTGTGTGTTTAAATCTAAAAATAAATACAGCCCACAATATAATCTGGCATGAGACTTAAGCAGTCATTGTCTTTAGAAGTACTGGTCCAAAAATATGTAACAAGATAAACTCTCTAAAGACTTAAAAACTTATTTCTTGCACCCAAACCAACCTTCTCCAACTCCCACCAACAATTGCTTACTTCAGTGTGTGACCGTGACTGTATAACTTTCTACAGTGGAACTTTAGCAGCAAGTGTTACAAGAAAGACAGTCTCCCTTCACAGTGAGAAGAGTAAGTTTGAGCTGTCAAACCTTTTCTCGTGTGCATCATCTTGACCTGAAGCCATTGAAAGTGCTCGAGTAAGGACTGCTCCAGTGAGCAAGTGTTTGCAGGATCAGAGCCAATGGGCAATCGGCACATAGCTCCATTTAAGTCAGTGGGCTAGACCATCACTTGATGTAAATCAGTGTGGCTCCTCTGATTTCTATGGAGCAACACTGATTTACAGTAGCAGAGGATCTGGCTCAATATTTGGCCCTTTGCCGGTTAGAAAGTCTAAAGGTGATTCTGTAGGTGGACGGGGAAACACAGATAATAATTTTTTTTCTTAGGTTAGTGTTCACCCTACATTATACATATTATAGGCCAGATGCAAACTGGCATAACTCCACTTAGTTCTTATGATATATCACCAGACTTGTGCTTCTTCATCAGACTTCTCTGCACACTGCTAGATCGTTATAACTAAGGGCATATCTACACTTACCGGGGATCGACACTGCAGCAATCGATGCACCGGTGATCAATTTAGCAGGTTTAGTGAAGACCTGCTAAATTGACCCCAGATCACTCTCCCGTTGATTCCGTCACTCCACTGGAATGAGAAGTGAAAGGTAAGCTGACGGGTAAGACCCAGCGCAATGTAGACACCACAGTAAGTCGACCTAGGCTATGTAACTTAGGTCGGCTTAGCCCTGTAGTGTAGATAAGGCTTTAGTGTGCCTACTGTACTAATGACTCTATTGGGCCACATCCATTGCTCCTTCCCCAGCAAATTGCCAGTGGAAATCAGCGAGTGTTTTGCCAAAGTGAAGAGTACAGATTCGGTCCCTCTGTGTGTAATGGTCTGTCTCTTTGGTGATGTTATGGGTACACTCCACATAAGACCCTCTCTTAACCTGTGCCTTTCTCCTCAGACGTGCTTTCTGACGAAGCTAGATTTCAGCACTAGATTCAGGACCTTCCCCGCACTTTTCTCTACCCTCTTTGCCTGGAGACGATAGGCAGATTCCTTCTGCATCCCTTTGGATAATGACGCCTTTCCTGGAGCTATAACAAAGTTATTGGAGCTAACATTAAAGTACAATTGAATCACCTAACTTCATTGCCATCCTAAAAGGCTAGATAGCTGGTTAAGTTAGCACTAAGCCAACTAGTGACTCTTTTTCAATGTTTTATTTTAAAATGTCAGAGGTTGCTGAGGTCTGGTCATTTCTATAAACAATTAGAACTCTTCTGCATTCAACAAGGCCTGTTATAAGGCATCTAGAAAAAAACTCTTTAAAAAGGAAAATGTGGGTTAAGGCTCCGATTCAGCAAAACACCAATTTAAGCCAAGGAGATTTAAGCATGTGCTTGAGTGCTTTGCTGAATCGGGATTTATGAGATGGTAGAAAGGGAAAAAAAAGTGAAGCTCACCACATTTTCATAAGTAAAAGGATTACTCTCAGTTGGGTTAGTGGCTTGTCTATACTAGGAAGTTTTGTTGCTTTAAATATACTAGTATATTTAAAGTGCTACAGCCTCCCTTATTGTGGATGCAGTTTTTCTTCTAAAAGTACTTATATAACTGTAGCTTATTCTGGTTCAGAAAGCAGAATAAGCTATTTCTGTATAAGGCTCCTTTAATTGCATCAATGCTAGGGTTTATGCCAACATAACTATATCAGTTATATATAGATTACATCCCTGATCACAATAGTTTTACAGGTGTAACTTTCTACAATAGACATAGATCCAACATCAGAATCAAGCGTGAAATGTCCTCTGGATTCTGGGCATCTCTTTCCAAATAAAAATCTCCCCCAACCAGCCAAGGAATTAAAGCAAAGGCAAGAACCAGAAGAGGGAGACCAATCTTGTTATTGGAGCAGAGCTGCCATGATGTCGTACTCAAACAAGGAAGCAACCAGACATAATAGAGACAAGTTAATTTTAATTCCATTTGAAAACACAAGGAAAACCACTATGGTACAAGGCCAAAATGGGAGAGGAAAATGTTTTCTATTCAGTCCTCAAGAAACTCTAAAAATTGGAAGGGGGGGGGGGGAATGATGGGCCTGGACTTTGAATCCTTACTCATGTGAGCAATCTGGGATTTTACTTACATGAAGAGGGACAATGTGTATAAGTAAGGGTTTCAGGATCAGCCCCTCTCATCAGAGAAAAATCATCCGAGCATTTCCCTGGAACACCACTGCTGTTCCTTGTAGTCCTGGAAAGCCTAAATTTTGATTGACTTAATTTGTACAAATCTGGTTTTCACCCCAGCTGAACAAAAGTGATCATTTACTGCAAAATAATTTAAATTTCCCTTATTACATTTTAAAACACTTTCTTGCCCAGTTCATACATGGGCTTGGGTGGTCATGGATACAGCATCCTGGAGGGTACAAGATTAGCTACACCCAATTCAATTACTCTGTGTGTCTATGCTTGGGTTTTGTTGTAGCAATGCTTTCATATCAAGGGTCACAAAATGCTTCACAGAACTGGAGACAAGACCTGAATTTCTAATGTCAAAATTAAGTAGAAAAAGAAACACTTGTAAAAATAATCCAAGAATCAACTTTCAGGCTTACTTTGTGTACCTGAGAGAAGCAAAAAAGGAACACAAAGGTTTTTTCCTCTTCTCCTTGCTGATCACCTATAATGTCACAAGTCCCAGCTAGAGTTTTTAGGGGAGATTCCTAGAGGAGGAGTGACTCATTGTTCCTGCCAGATACTTCAAGGTTCATTCAGGATCACCCATCTTTGAAGTGGGTTGTGCAGTTCAAGGACTTCCTTGCGCAGAACGGTCTGTTATGCTGAAAGGTGTTAATGACTGCCATGAAGTAAGTCTTTGATCTATATAGATCAGACATAGATCTGGGTAAAGATGATGGGTGTGCTAAGCACCTTTCATTCAGGCTAAATGAAAGAGCAATAAATGCCCCTTTCTGTGATGATGGCTGAGTCAGGGGAGGCAACCACCCAAGGAACTGACCAGCGCGGAAGGGCTTGGACCGAGACTGGGCAATGTGGGCAGGGAGATTTCCCTTGGGGGACTGATTGGGGGCTGGAGAACTGAGTGCCTGCAGGTATGTGTGTCTGTGTGTGAGAGACAGAAAGCACCAGAAAGCTGCAGAAAGCCAGCAGAGAGTGAGAGAAGCAATTGGGAGTGTGATCCTTACAGGGAGTAGAGACAGAGCTCCTTGGGAATGGGACTGGCCAGAAAAGCAAGTTTGGAAATTATGAGCAAGGAACTGTTGTTTATCCCCACTGTATTCAGGGAAACAGGACTTTGTGCACATTCTTTTTAAATAAATGGGATTGCACTAAGGAAATACCTGATTTGGATGATCAATTTCTGCTCCCAACAGAACAGTCCAGCAAGGCTTGAACCTTGGCTAATCACTAGAGGCAAGGTTTGGAATATGTATATGTTTTGGGCTAGGACTAAGTTTGCTTAAAAAAACAAGGGGTGAAATCCTTGCCCCACTGAAGTCAATGGCCAAATTCCCATTGAGCTCAGTGGGGCCAGGATTTCATACTCAAACAAGGAAGCAACCAGACGTAATAGAGACAAGTTAATTTTAATTCCATTTGAAAACACAAGGAAAACCACTATGGTACAAGGTAGTTGAACACCAAAAAAGAATTTTCAAAAAATCAACCTAAATGAATAGAAATCATTTTAAAAGCAGTACTCTCCATGTTCTCCTGAATGTGTTTTTTTGCTTGTAAAGATCAGAACAAAATAGTCACGCGTTCCTTAATACTTAAAATAAACATCTTATTACAAGTATCGGGGGTAGTCATGTTAGTCTGTATCCACAAAAACAACAAGGAGTCTGGTGGCACCTTAAAAACGAACAGATTTCTTTGGGCATAAGCTTTCATGGGTAAAAAACCACCGATGAAGTGAGCTGTAGCTCACGAAAGCTTATGCTTTAATAAATTTGTTAGTCTCTAAGGTGCCACAAGTACTCCTTTTCTTTTTGCGAATACAGACTAACACGGCTGCTACTCTGAAACCTGTCATCTTATTACAGTTTGCTTCTGTGATTAAAAAAAAAAATTAATATCATTGGAAGAGAAATGGTTGCAAAGCTGTTGCTTCTGCCTTGCGCAATGATGATCGCTTCTGTGTGGGGAACACGCACTAGACCTATGTACCATTTAGGTCTCTTTTCCCTTTGAGGACTTAAGAGATGCATGGACTTTGTGCTGGCCCTCTGCAGTGGAACGAATTTCACAGTACGCCTTTAGAATAACAAGCAATACACAGAGAGCTCTGTGTAGCTCAAAAGGTTGGCTCTCTCATCAAAAGAAGTTGGTCCAATAAAAGATATCACCTCAGACAAGGTGTCTCTCTAATATCCTGGGATCAGCATGACTACTACAACACTGCAAACAACTAGCGTACGAGGATAACTTAAAGGAAAGAAATATTTACATTGAAAAACGGATGTGAGTATCCCTCTTTGCACAATAAGGGGAGAACAGAAGGATGTAGCAGAGGGCCACTGAAAAGGTGAGAGGTTTAATGTATTCTGGTATTTGTGATGCAGAAATGCAGAATTATCTCTTTGGTACTTATGTGAATGAAAAACAATCAGTGAAAAGTGCATGTAGTTCTCAGACTGATGAAAGCCTGTTTTGGGGACTGGTTTGGAAAGAGCCTTTCAAAAGGATCCATCACCAAATCACTTTAATTGACTGTCAAATCTAAGGATCCTGTTTGTTAAATTTGAAGCCTTATCTATGGTGAAGATTATTGAGAAGTCTCCTATAGTTTTTCAGCAGATGAATGAAATGAAACAGGTGTTGTGAAGCAAATGATAGCCACTTGGTGCAAATGACTGAACAGAAAGGAAGCTCTTTCTCAAACTTTGCCATCTGATCCAAAGTGCAAAGGTTCACTAAATTCTTAAGAATAAGATTCTAAAAGAATGCATCCAACATTTTCTCTGAGCAGAATCATGGGGACCAGTGCAATATTTTGGCTGAAGGGAGCTCTGTTCTGCCCTTCATATGCATGTAGGTTGATAGCTTCCAAAATTATGATTATGCTTTGATAGAGAGATTGGGGGTTGCTATTGTGTTGTATTACAGTAATAACCAATAAATGATTCTGTTTTCAAAAAAAGGACTTTTTGTACCCGCATTATATTGGGAACTTGTGAAGATTCTTATTTTTTAAATGTATCCAAAACAACATAATTTTCAGAACTAATTAGACATCAAAAGAAAATTGTATAAAAACAATCAACTTGATAACAGCTTCATCTTTCATTTTCATTTTTCATCATCTATGCTCAACATGCTTCTATAGCTAATGACACATCACCAAATATCGCAGTTCATTTAGTCCACTAATTCAGTGAAACACTGAAGCACATGTTTAACTTGAACTGTGTGCTTAACTGCAAGCCATCAGTGTTCAGCAAAAACACTTGAGCACGTGCTTAAATGCTTTGCTGAAGAATAGGGATGGACTTAAGCTCAAGCTTAAAGAGAAGCATGTTTTTATGTGCTTTGCTGTATTGTGCCTTTCATTAATGCTACAGTAACAAGACAAGTGAAAGATTCTATAATGGATGAAACATGAACAGATGCACTAGTACAGATATAGGCTTTATGGCCTAATTCAGAACCCAATGAATGGAAAGATGCCCTTTGGGATCAATGGGCCTTGGGGCAGAATTAAAGGCAGATAATGAACTTATATATCTAGAGTTTTCTTGTGGAGGTTCCCTTTCATGTATCCAGGTACTGCTGGCAAAGCTTTTTATTGGCTATTGCAAAAAAGCAAGAATGACATATTTCTATTTCTTGAAATATATGCACAGAAGTATGGAGAATAGTCATTCTGCAGTAGTGATTCATATCTGCTGAGATGTGGGAGCGCTTCTGAACTCCCCCAGTTTTTGTTAATATGTCCTTAATTTTTCTTGGTCCCATTAAACTTAAAAGGAGTTTTGCCATTAACTTTGTTAGGAGAAAGATTGACTCCTGAATAGTTTTTCCTCATGAGGTGTGATGAGGTGAGCAAAAAAGAGAAAATTCCTTACGCAAATATCATCTATTTGAGAGGGAAGAATTTACACGAGAGGATCCCTGAGTCACTTAGAGTCAGGTTCTGATCCTCTTACTCATGTTGAAGAGTCCCATACACCACAAGTGGTCCCACTGACATCACTGAAACTACTTTGCCTCTCGGTCCCTCAGTTTCTTCATCTGTAAAATGGGGATAATGAGACTGACCTTCTTTGTAAAGCACTTTGAGATCTACAGATGAAAAGTGCTACAATAAGAGCTAGGTATTATTATTATTATTTATTTATTACTACTTAAGGTGTAAGATGTTAGCCAACAGGAGCCAGGATACCAGACCCCATCTGTTATTCTCTCTGTGCCTTTGTTCGCTATCTATCAAAAACAGGGATGATTGCCCCTTTCTCCCACCTGATGCCTGTCTTGTCTGTTTAGACTAGCTCTTAGATTTAGCTTTTGGGGGCAGGACTATGTGTATAGATAGCACCTAGCACAATGTGGCCCATGTCTGTGTTAGGCCTTCTAGATATTAACATAATTCAAACAATAGTCATAATACACAGTGACCTGGCCATTTCTCTTTACTATTTGAAGTAGTGCATCCCAGGGATTAGCACAGAAGTCATGTGATGTTTTAAACATATAAATTATAGTGATTTTATGCTCTGACCCTGCTTTCTATTGGAAAATAGCATCCCTTATTTTCCAAATTCTAAAATGTGAAGAAAAGATTTAAGAACTGGGTCTATCTTTTCACTAGCTGGTCAGACATCACAGTCAAAAATCACTTGAAGCACTTTTTTCTCTTAACATCAAACTAGATTCTGGCATCAAAATAAAATGGAAAGAATGGAATGTCTATAGAATGCTGAAAAGTCATCGGAGACTTAGACATTTTCCATCATTTACTTCTCAAGTCATTTTACAGCACTTTGAAGTTGTAAATCAATAGATAAGTGCTAAATATCCTTGCTATTATTTTATCGTTATCTAATTTCATTATGATTATCTAGTAGAACTCACTTCTAACTACTCACCTGGAAGAGATTTTTTGTCTATGAAGCATGTATCTTCTCCTTTTTTTAGTGGTATTTCCTGACCTGAATCTGCAGTCCCTATTCTTGTTAAAAACTCCCACTGGCATGAAATAGCTAAGAAGAAAAATGTTAACTTCTTGAAAGAGCAGAGGGGGAAAATACTTCGGTTGCTCAAACACAGATAATTAGACTGAGGACTTTCTCCATAGTAAACCTTGACAATCTAACAATCATCTCTGGCTTTTGGACTGCACCGAGTTTCTTTACATTGTTAAATGCATTCCATGTTTCAGTAAATGACACCAGGATCACCAGCAGCGAGTGAGTGATTAGTTTATCATCCTCTTAGTGCAGCCATCTAGATCTTTAACTCTTTAAGCAGTGGCATTTAAGTCTTGAGAACACCCAGGATCATGCCTGAGGCTTTAGACATTCTCAATTCAGACAAATCTTTGGATATCAAGAGAACAGGAATAGAAGAAGATAGGTGGGTCCATTCCGATAAGACAAATTCTGATAAGGCCTTAAGCAAATCTAGTAAGCTAAATTGCAAATAAGCTCCATGCTTTTTGCAAAGGAAACCTACTCCTCTTTCTTAGGACCAGATCCTGCACCATTAGGAGCATGACCAGCATCGAAGCCTGAACGCATTGTGCAGCATAAAATTAATTGGAGCATACCTAATAGTTAGGCTTGGAAGGATTAGTGTTTTTAATTGGTAAATGTCAATTCCACTGTACTCTCACAAACTGCCGAAAAACATTTTCATTGATAATAGTTGAAGTTTATAGATAGGCAAAGTAAGAAAAACGCTGCTCGAGAACTTCCCCGTAAGTATATGTATATATATATGTAAGTATATTTATTTTGTATATTTTGACCTATGAGGTTGACAATGTGTGTTTTAATGGTTATGAACCTTTAGCTTTTTGAATCTCAGTTTCTACTGTCATTAAATAATTATTGTCTGTTTCTCACAACTGTGAACATTTAAATTAATCAAAATAGAAAAAAGCTGAATAAACATTGGTGTTATCTGTCAAAACTATAAAAAATAAACACTGACTTCTGCCAAGCCTACTAATAGCACACAAAGGAATGAAAGGTTACAAATCTTCATTTCCTGAGAATCAAGGCTATAGGATTGGTGGTGTTGTGTCTGCTCACCTTTCATTAGGCAGTAAAGTTAATGGTTTTGCAAAACAACTGGCTATGATAAATGTAATTGGGCTAAAAAATGAACAGCATAAAGATACCCCTGTACTTAGGCCTGAGTCGTACAAAGAATAACTTCATGCACGATAGGTAATATCAATGGGACTGTCAGAGAGTAAAGTTAAGCATGTACGTAAGTCTTTGCAGGAATGAGGCCTTGGTGCTTGAAATAAGCATGGGTATTTTCAGAAAGGAAAAGGAAAGGATCTGGGCTCGGTTCCCCAGGAGATTTATATGCTGACTCCCACTGATTTTCTGTGAGGAACTGGGCATAGGGCTTGCCCTGTTTAGAAAATGGTGATAATGAAAAGGGGGAAAAAAGATAACGAATACTCAGATTAGGAAATAGTTTTGTATGTTTTATTTCTCTCTCTCTGTTTATACTGACAGACGAAAGGGGTGCAACGGCTAAATGGAAAGCGATTGCAGACTGTTCCACATCAACTCCCCAGCCTGCTCCCTAGAATGCTATACATCCAGCACTCGCCAAGGAAAGTCCGTCAGTTTCAGCCCTAAAGTGAAGTCATTGCAAGTTGAGTTTAAATACTACTTTGGTTCATTAATTTGGAATCAGTGTCCTCTTTATGCTTCTTATCACTAATTAGAGAAAGGATGGTTTTGTGGCTAAGGCAGTGAACTGGAACTCAGAGTGTCTGAGTTGAGTCAGAGTTACTTTTATTTGTGACCTTCAGCAAATTATATAATTTCTGTTCCTCAGTTCCCTTCCCTGTCTGTAACACAGAAATAATACTCCTTCCTCCACCCTGAACTATTCAGATAGTAAATTCTTCGCCGCAGCGACTGTCGCTTACGATGTGTGGGTCCTGTGCCTCGCACAGCAGGGTCCATGTTTTGATTGAGACCTATAGGTGCTAATGTATTACAAATAATTCATCATAATAAAGTGCCACCCTTGTACACAGCTGAACTCTGAAGAATTTGCGGTCAAAAAGAAACAAGACAAAGGCAAATTAAGGCATAAGAGTCTTCAGGGGAAGAACAATTCTTCAAATTTTCTATATGTTGAGCCCTGACCCTATCCCCCCCAGACTCCATTCCACAGTGTTGCTAACACATGGGATAATGTCATGATATTTGATGTTTCTTTTCAAGCACTTGGAGTCATGTGATTATGTCCGAATCTCAGCTCTTGCTTTAAAAAAAATGTAAGTTTCTCCCCCTCACGTGTGCCAGGATAAGCCTGAAAACAACCTAAAGGCTCAACAAACAAATCTGACATTCATTATTTTTTAAATCTCCTGATTTTTCAGCCAGTCTCCTGACTTTTGGAGGCCTGGCTCATGGCTTTTGCCAGGTTGGGTTTGGCAGTGTTGGATCTAGCTAGCATCTTCCCCTCTCACGTAGCGACATGGGAAGGACAGGGTGGTGGTGATGCCACTGGGAAGGGACTGCAGACGGTGCAAGGTAGGAAGGCTTTCTGGAAGAGTGCATGTTTGGAAGGGGGCTTTGAAAGAGGTGAGAGAGGTGAGACCTGAGCCCCCATTATAAGGATGTGCAGACCTGTTATGCTTCCTGCTTTCAGGGACTCTCTACTAGGCTCTGAGTGGCTACCGGAATCTCCTAGGTCACAGAGATCTCAGCTTCTCCTACAGCAGCCTGCACACTCCTGTAGATACCAGGGATATTCAGCCCCTGCCCAGCCCGGAATACCATGTCATAAAACCAGTTCTCAAAATCGGTCACTTTATGCTGTTGCCTGAGCAGTGTCTTTACTAGTCCGCTGGAGGCATCTCTCAGTTCTGTGAGACCACTGTATAAGGCAGCAGGCACAACCTCTGTACATCATGGGACCTGCTGGTCATGGCTGCCAGTGGGAGCCACATGTCAGCTCAGCAGCGGTCAGCCCCAGGCTGCAGCCTGGCAGGCCGAGGTCCCCATGGTGGGGGCACGCTCGGGAGGCCGGAGTGGCAGGCTGGATCCAGGCTCCATGGGGGAAGGAAGGTCAGTGAGGGCAGTCCCCTCACATGCTTGTGCCTTGAATGCACCTGAGACCAATGCTGCATCCCTACCTCCAGCCAACATTCCCCCAGACTCAACTCCCCTCCGCCCCTCCACTCTATCACCCTGGTCTGCCCAGCTGCATCATAATGCTCCCCGAGGCTCAGCCCTACCCACTTCATTCTCCCTCTTACAGCCCCCTCAAGTCCCAACCCTACCCATCCTCCCTCCCACCCCAGGCCCCACCCGGTGCTCCTAGCCTGCTTTCAAGTTCATCAGCATCTTTTCCCTGATTCCACCTCCCCCTCTGAATTTTATACATGGGAATAGCTTAGTGTCTGAAGTGGCATCTCGAGGTGTAGTGAATCTGGGCCTGGAGGAATGATGGTTAATTTCCTGGGGGTGGAGGGTGGGGATGAGCTAACTTTGGGGGCGTACGTTGTAGTGCTATTGTGTTGCCAACACCCAGCTTGGTGCTGTTTATGTAAATGGCGGTGCATGTTCATTAAACAGGCCAACTGGCCCATTTGCATGCAATACCTCGTTTCCGGACTCCCGTTTTTATCAAGTGTGCATCTCTGAGCGTGGAAGAAAGAAGCAACGTCTGCATTACAGAGATAGAACAGTCAGGGGTGGAGGGAGGGAGAGGGGATGAATGAGCTCCTTGGGGAAGGCACAATGTCTTGGTTTCTGTGACTCAGATATTGCCAGCATTCAGCCCTTAAATATGGATAAATAAACAGATCTCGTCACATTCACAGAACTTGCTAGATCAGATTCTTTGCTGGTACCTTTCATTTCAAATATCCAGGTTGTAGGTTTATTTCTTTTTGTGCCTGGACAGTAGTGTGCCCCCTCTGATTGAGTGCCGCTGGAGACAATTCCTGCCTGTGCAGAGAGCTGGCACAGATCCTACGTGCCTAAGTCCCGGTGAATCAAACCATTTTCTGGACTCCAGTGATGTGAGGCCTTGCGCTGGCCCTCTGCACAGGAGATGATTTCCCTCTTGGTCTCCATTTCTCTCCCATCTCAAGTTTCTCTCCTCCTACTCCATGTTCCTGCTGCTCCTTCAGTCTGGGTCCCTGTAACACTTATGCACATTCAACTTGACTTCCATGGGACTGCTTGTGTGTACGTGCTGGCAGGGTTTGGGCCTTGGCTGTGTCACTTCTCTCCTTCCCCCCCTCCCGCCCACACCATCCTCTCTTAGTGGTTTCTTTTCTCTCATCTTGCTTTCCTGTTTGTACCACTTTTTATGTCTCTCCTTCTCTCAAATCTTTCTTTTCCCACCCTCTTCTATGAGTCATCCTCTTGGTTTTCTTGTCTTCTATGAAGGCTGCTCCAGGATCAGTAATTTAGAAATGAAATAAGCAGATATTGCAAAATGAACTATTAATAGCAAAGCCAGCTTTCCTGCAGGGTGCACACATGGACTGTACATGTATACAATGCCAGTCCCCTTGCATCACTTGGATAACCATCAGCGAGTACATAGTGTCCTCACATGGAAGCCTGCATGCTAGTACAGTGGGCTTCCCTTAAATTCATGAGCCTTATGGCTGTCAGCCAGTAATCAAAAACTCTATTACTATTTCTGGAAACTTTTGGAAATCCACCTCTGGCTATGCACAAGATCCTTGTTTCCAAACATCTCTCATCTTTCTCATGCAGGAGATTTTATTTCCACCATTTACAAGATATCCAGGCACAATATTTCCCTTTGCCCTTCAGTTCAAACCAGCATGTCACTCCTAAAAAAAATCAGTCTCGTTGCTTCATGTATTATTGAACCATAAATTCAATGATCTTGTTTCTATGGCAATGAACCAGAAATATTGGGTAATGTTCCCCATGCATTAAGGAGTTAGAAGAGGCTGTGGTAAACCTTGTGGTTACTCTTGGCTTTATGTGACGTAAGAAGGGGGTCGGATAGCATGTGTATATATCACAGTGCTCCCTGGTGAATTGTAGGGGGCGGGAGCACAGATTTGAAAACATTACGTTTATGGCTAGGGATCTCACGGGGACAGAGTCAGCATGTTCGTTTTGAGTGAGTTTTCAAAACAAAGTTTTTAAAGATTGACAAGATCTTCCTATATGATCAAAAGTGAAGACCTCTCCCCCCCACCTCCGAATAGCTTGTTCAGCCCTTAATCCTGATCCTACTCCAGCATTCTTCCATAGTTTTCTATGATTATTTTTCGACGATTGTTAAGCATGTGCTTAACATGTTGCTGAATCAGGTCCCTGGTGACTCACCCAAGATCACACAGGGAGCCTGTGGCAAAGCCAGGATGAGATGAACTTAGTTCTCCTGAAAGTCAGTCCGGTTCCTTTAACTGTAAGGCCATCCTTCCTCTTTAGGGATCCCATCACTTTTTAACTCCCCAAATTATAGTTAAAGAAATATTTCAAAATATTGATACCACATTCTGTGCCTGACAGCAGCTAAATGGGTAATTATATTCAAAGTAGAGAAAAGATGGTATCAAGGATCCCCGCTATGAACAGAAAGTGGAGTCATGTGTCTACCTAGATTTTTAGGTGACTAATTGGTGAAGACATCTGTGTCCAATATTGCAAAAATGGCACACACATTTGGATTGCTTGCTAGCACAAGATGCAGGTGTTTGTGATCCTACTTCTGGGAGTTCAATATCCCCTACAGTGAAGATAACTTAGTATAGGGGTGAGCACTAGTATCTAAAGAACACTAGTATCTAAGTATCTTTTAGCTTGCATTTTTATTATGTAGAGCAGAAAGGTTCACCACATATAGAAAGAGACAATAAATTTGGTCCTGCTCAAAGGCACAGCAGAAAAGACTGAGTTCTTTCAACTGCTTCCTCAGGGCAGGAGTACAAGGCAACAGGGCGACGCTGTCTTGTAGCCCCTAGAGCAGGGAAATATACATGTAGGGTCCAACCCTACTTTCACTGAAGTCAGTGGGAGCTTTGCCCACTGACTTAAATAAGAGCAGTACTGGCTTTGCAATTACGTGAGTTGTCTTGAGGAAGCTCCTCCTTTATTATGTATTACTTTGTATTACAGTAGCTCCTACAGGTCCTAACCTAGATCAGGACCTTCTTGTGCTAGGGGAGGTACATTCATGGTAAGAGACAGTTCCTTTCCAAAAGAATTTATCACCTAAACAGACAAAGGAAGGATTATTATGCCCATGTGACAACTGGGGAATTGAGACCGGAGAGATTAAATGACTGATCAAGGTCACACAAAAAGCCTGTGGTGAAGCCAGGAAGTCACATCTATTGGGATCCATTCTAGTACCTTATCCACTAACTAGCCTTCCCTACAGAAGCTTCTTTACTACCTATATACAGAGCAAACCAACTCTTCTCTTACAGCATGTCTCACAGCTACATTCTGTCAAATGTATCCTTATTCCCAAGTCTTTTTTGGGCAAATTAATTTTTTTGGATCCTGCAGAATGATTGGGCCAAGCCCTACGTCCCTTACTGGTGTGAGTAGCCCCATAGATTCATTGATCATGCAAGTACCCCCCGGGACTCCAATGTGACTAATCCCAACAGCACATATCACCCATCAGTATGGCTTTCAGGACTTTGACTAGGTACTTAGGCACCAAAAATGCAGAAAGACCATGGATTAGCTCATCCTCACCGCATGGGAACCTCCTCATGTCTGGTCACAGCCGTCTACAGGGACCCACTACCGAGCTCCCCCTCAGCCCTGCAATGATCTTTGTCAGCCTGTGTCTTCTCCCAATTCCCCATCTGGGTGTTCTGTGGCTTGACCCTCTGGAGAAGTCACATAAAAGTCTAAACTTTTCCAACCACATCCAAACAAATGTCCAAACTAAGAGCCCTTCAATCCCATAGTTCCCTTGTTGGCTGTACCACAGGGCTTCCCCTACAGGAGCCTAACCTGCTCCTGTCGGGTTCTGCCTCCATTGTTACTGGTCTGTTAAACCCTCTCCCAGGGCTCCTCACCACCAGAGAGACCTGTGTCCTCTGCAGTGTCCCCACAACTGAGCCCCCTCAGGCCCAGCCCTGCCCACTCAGGCCAGGAGGCAATTAGTCAATCATGCCCCAGATGTGGAGCATGACTTTCCCCCATGTTCTTTCCTTTGCCTTGCAGGTGATGGGGGTTAAGCCCCATCACTGGCCCCCAGTGGAGTTTTTACTAGGGGCCTTTCTGCAAACTTTCGGTGCCTAAATACCTTTACATCTTTGTCCTTAACACAGATTGGCCCTTTCACCTATGAACACAACATTTTAATTTACAGAAAATCAGAAAACAAACAAATAATACATCCTAGGGGCACTTTTCTTTCCACAGGCACTCTGGTAAACTCACAACCCATACCAGTCAGTTTGCCTTTACCCCAGTAGGTGAGCACTACCATTTATTTATACAGTTTACAGCCGTACATTTGCCCAGCAAAGCTGATTTCCAGGGGGCTTTGCGCAGACACAGAGGACTGCTTACCTGGACGAATGCATGCCACTGTGCCTGCTCTTACAGTGCTTTGATTTGGAGCACTAGCCGCTTCATGTATATCCCACTTGTCTACAGAGGCAGGTGAATAATTTGTAACAATATATTTGATTCATGTCATCTCTTTTTGTGAATTGTTTATGGGAAGATTGTGGTTTTTCATCCTTCAGAATTATTCAGTGAATAATTTCTGTGAATAATTCTCAGCCTGTGGGGTGTTCTTAACCAAGCAGTTCATTGCAAATATCTGATTTAAACAAAGCAGGCTGATTAGTTTTGATTGGATGTGGAGGCCACAGGGGCTATTTCTGTTCCCTGATTGGAACGTGGTAATCAGTGTGAATATTTACGTTAATGACTTCAAAATTCCATTTTTGCAACTATTTCCCAAGAACTGCAAACATTTCTGCTTGTAAGCTGTATACTAGGCGATTAATGGAAAGCAAACCAAAGGGGTGTGAACACAGTCAGAGCAAACTTGTTTTAAAAAGTCAAACAGCTGTTCCTAGAACTATTTTTCCAGTAACCACCCAGTTGTACTTATTTCAGTTTTGCTCTAATGTTTGAAATCATTAACGCTTTTGGTGATAACAGATCTCAAGACACAATAAAGGACAAAGACAGATGTCAGCACTCTACTGATGCTCCATGATAGTATGACATGGTAAATTTGGCATCAGTGCCCAGACAGTAAGGAAAAGTAAAGCATATAAATATCTGTGTAATAGTGGAATTCAGACAAAGCCACATATCAGTGCGAGAGACATAGTAAAATGGGATTTTAAAGATGCTGCCAAAAGCTTGTGGTATTCTTAAAAAGGACCCATGACTGAGTAGATCCAACATGAATTTGCTTATCTTAGATAGCCATACAGTCTTGTGGTGTATGTTAGAAGAATGACATTCTTTATTAGTGCCAGCTACTATTTCAGAACATGAGGACTGGGGTCTTCATCTTCTGGAGCTGCTTTTTAGCTGTCAGAGTTGTGGTTTGATTGAGTGGGGATTAATAGAGTGGGGATGTGTGTTTAAAAGTGCAATTTCACTTAAGAAACTGCATGGGAGCAATGCGTGCTCTCCCTGTAACACTGATCAAGGAAATTAAATAAGGTGTAGATGTTATGATGGATGATTTAAAAAGATGTTTGTAACAGAGTTCAGGGGAATTTTAATATCAGGCCTTGAGAAATGACTTTAGCTTTATGTTATTACTTGTATGACAGTAGCACTATGGGTATGTCTACACAGCACACAGGAGAGAGCCTCCCAGGCCAATTTGACTTGCACGACCACGCTAAAAATATAGATGATGTGGCTCAGGCTGGAGCTCGGACTCTGAAGCCTGGGAAATGTGTGTGGGGGGGAAACAACCGCAACTTCAAAGTGCTATCGACACAGCTATTTTTAGGGAAAACGTAGTTCCTCCAGCACTAAAAACTGCTAAATGTATTCAGACAATTTAGGGAAACATCTTTAGGAGCAGATGTTTTACAATCCAATGTCTGAACAGGTATTTAAAAAAAAAAAAAGGAACGAAATCCAAGAAAACGAACAAACCTGCTGTTTCAATGACAATGTGTCTGAATACCAAAAGTGCTATTTTTGTGCATAGTTCTACTGTTTGCAGTACCAGCATGATGTTTTTATATATAAATCGTATCTGTAAAAAATGGCTTGCAATAATATAGCAATCTTGGGCCTGATTCTTCTCTCAGTTGCACTGGTGTAAAGCACCAGTTACTCCATTGAAGCCAAAAGAGTTATTTTACTATAAAACCAAAGTAGGCTCAGAATCAGGTCCCTTGGGTATATCAGGAAAAGCCTGAGTTTCTTTTTGTATTTGTCACACCCCGTACTTGTGAGATATGCCAGCTTTAGAAAGTTCAGAAGAATACTGAATAAATCAGTGAGTGGTTCACTATATCCCACTTGCCATTCAAGCTTGTACACTAGCTCTTGCTTATTGTAGTATAGTCTCTAATTATGAGCTACTTTGGAAGGAAAGGATGCGGCTCATGGGAGTTGTTTCAGTTCCTTTTGTTTTAATAGACAAGCTTAGCCAGTTACAAAGAAAAAGATAAAGATTCCAACTCGGTACACTATGGGCATCTCTTCCTCTAACCATGGACACCGACTCCATGGGTGCTCCGGGGCTCAAGCAACCCCTGAAAAAAAATAGGGGGTGCTCAGCATCTGCAGGGCCAGATTAATCTTTTGTGGGCCCCAATGCCAGGACCATGGCCATGCTCTCTGTTTTGCCTGTGCTCTGTCTCTGAGGCCCTGCTACTGCTCGGCCTTCCTCCCTCCCCCTGACATCCGGCCTGCCCCTCCTTCCTGAGGCCCCGCCCCATTTGGCTTCTTCCCCTGGAGGCTCTGCCCCTGAGGCCCCACCCGCCACTTGCACAAGCAGAGGGGGCAGGGAGGAGCACCCACCAGCAAAAACAAACATCATCACCTGTGCTTCTAACATAGGCCATTAAAACATCTGTGACATGTGACTTCATTTTATTTTATTTTTAAGCTTGTTTCTGCTCAGGCACAAATCTGGTGGGACAAGTTTTGCACAAGCTAGATTGTTTGCAAACTTCAGAGCCCAAAAGGTGCAGCTGCTCTAAAAATAACTAGGGATGTCAGAACTGGTTTGGGAAGGTCTTTCTGCCTGAGTCCAGAGGCATCTTCTGAACTGCTGTCATTAGGGGAAAGCATTGCCTTAGAGCTGAGCTGGCTTGGTTTCCAGAGGGACTGGGCATCCACAACTCCAACAGATGTCAAATCAGTCCAGTTATGCCTAAAAGCCACACAAGTATTAAGGGCTGGGATTTTATCACAAAGGAGTCCTGTGCAAATCCATTATCATGAGGGCAAAGGATCATTTTTGTCTTTTGGATTCTTCTACAGATTGAAAAAAGAAAGTAGACAAAGGTCCTCAACTGGTGGCCTATGCAGGCAGCAATTAAATCGTTGGTAGCAAGCAGCATCACACCGAATCTAAGTCCATAGTCAGATCTCAGCGTTGTCAGGCAGTGCATTTGTACAGGGTCGGGGTGTGTATTAGTGGGAATTCATCTCTTTTCCCTTTGGCATTGTTTGCAGGCTGCAACCCTAAAGATCCCAGTCTGTACGTGTTCCACTCCAAACAAGGCCATCAGTCTTGTTGTGCAGTGCGTCCATGTGCAGGTGCCCCTCAGAAGGCAGTTCACTGAGGTCAGAGAGGAAAATACTGTCTGCAGAATCTCCAGCACAATTAAGGCTGAAATTCCAGACAGGAACCTCATTCAAATATGCGAGACTTGAACCCCTCTGAAGTTTGTGTGCAATTTGTATGGCTTAGATGAAGCAGCTCCTATTTTAGATTTGGTGGATCATTAAAGTACACAAGGTAGCTGTGACTCTGAATTAAGCAATGTTTGCTTTCCTGACCTTCCTAACTTTTATTTTTAGCTGCATTTTGACATTCTCTGTTTCAGGTTGACTGTATATCACACTTGGCTCCTTAGGAAGCGTGGGCCAGATTCATCCCTTGTATAACTCCATTGCCTTCAGTGGGTGCTACAGCAGGGATGAATTTGCCTCCAGGGGTGTAAGGAAATACAATCTCTGTAGGAATATATTTCAGTCCCCTAAGGAAATGGTACACTATTTCCATCAATGGTTATTTCTGTTGTGGTTTGGGACTTATGTATTTACATCTTAGGGAATAAATGCTAAGTTAAACAGCACAGGTTTCCTCCATGACTAACTCTTTTTAATAACCATTAAGCCACTGAAACACCCCCTGACTTTCTCAAGTTTTAGAGACAAGAACCTAAACCACACCATCCTCTACTGGATTTCTGTCCCCGACTGTCCCCTTACAGACGCATGGTTTATCTGAGTGGCATAAGTGAAATGCTTTGATTTCACTTTAAAAGGCCAGTTCACTAGCAAAAGATACTATGAGCTATGTAAAGGGATTAAACTGCTTAGGCTGACAAATGTTTTCACTAAACATGGATCTTGTGTGTTAGTTATATAAAATCTGAGTTGGCTATTTGGACAAGTGGGATAAAATTCATTCATTGTAGATTTGTTTGCTTGTACCACAGAAGTTGAGAGTCAGTTTATTTTACAAATCCAGAGGACCATTTTAAAAGCAGAATTAAATAGGCACTCGAATAGCCTTTGTTTACAGACTGGAACATTTTCAATGAAAATATTATTTAACTTTAATGAGATGCACAGTAGCTACTTTTCAAATGGTTTCCCCCTGCTATGAGTAATGTACAATATGACACATTTGAAATGGTTAGGGTGATATTTTACCAGCTTTGATGGGTTCCGAGATCAAATACTCTGCCAAAAAGATGTTTCTTTTAAGTATATAGTGGTGTAGGAATAAAGCAGGGGTATTTCAATGTAAGCACTGCCCTTTGTCCACACACGTACTTTCAGTGATATCAGTAGACATTTGTAATGCCTGGGCCATGAATGAGCTAAAGAAAATGGAATAAATAATAATAATAAATAAAATAAAAAAGCCATGTTATCCTAGTTCTGTAGTATTACTGCAGCTATGGTATGTAACATCACATCCTCAGCTCAGACTCCATCAATACTTGGGGCACAATGACATGGGGGTTTCTTGGATGTGTTGATTTACAATTGCTGTTTCTGAGTTTGTTTCAGGTTGTGGTATCTTATTAAATGTAGGTGGTTCTGTAGCACTGAAAGGCCAAAGTCCTCCTAGGTGGCTGAAACCGTAGGTTCAGGTCCTGGACCTCTATGCAGCAAATTTCCCACTGCTGTCAATGTTAGGTATTGATGTGTGAAAAGGCTGAATGAAACTGTGCCAAGCAACATCTGCAATGCAAGAGATCAGTATGACAACACTACAATCAGTTTCCGGGCTAACTGCAAGTAACAGGATGAAAGAACCTTGAGATGAAATCATCCATGGCCACTTCTCTGGCTATAGCTCTGTCTCTTTCAGCTTTAGACCTTTGGATAGAACTGGATAGGACCAGAAGTCCTGATTTTATAAGGACAGTCCCAATATTTGGGGCTTTGTCTTATATAGGGAACTATTACCCCTCCACCCCCTTCCCGATTTTTCACACTTGCTGTCTGGTTACCCTATTAGCACATGTTCCTCAACATAAAGCCAGGGCTTGGTGATATTGCTGAATTATGATCATGGGACAATGTCTGAAAGAACGGAGCTGGTGGTGTTTCCTTTGTTTCTGATGTGGCGGTCCAGTCTGCTTTTTTTCTTGGTAGGTGGAAGTCCCTTCACTAAGGGAGACTTGTACCAGGTCGACACTTATGGCTTCCTATGGAGTGCAGGCAGTACTCATGCTGCAATGAAAGGCACCAGCCGCAGGACGCTATGTTGCTAAAACTAGCAGGGTAGACATGGGACACACTGCTTGGGTGAGTAGGGAGCTGGGTAGGTACAGACCCTAGGGTATGGGGCACTCTGCTAGCCTATGGCGCACCTCAGTGTCTACACTGCTGTTCAGACCCGCACTATCTGGGGGTGCGTGTCTGTACTCTACACACCCCCATCAGTGTAGACCTACCGTTTGAAGGCTACATTGTCCATCGCCTGCTCTTAGCGGGGGTTCACTACCTCCAAGATGACTGGAGGGGAAGCCCTGTTACAAGTACAGCTGGGTCTGACCCAAAATCTCATATGTGAACTGCCTTGAAGTCTGGATCTGAATGGTGCAGCTGGCCTATGTCTGTGGTGAGCCAACACTTCCCCCCCCCCCCGCCCCTCGGCCTGATCACAGTTGCCCCAACTTTCATGCAATAAATAAGCACCCCAGCTTTCACAATAAGCCAAAAGTCAAGCTAATCCTATTTCAAAACAAGGCCAAAACAAGCCAGTCTCTAAGAACCCAACTCTCTATGTGACTAGATCCCCCCAGCCTGCAGTCTGGGACTGAAGTGGGCCCGCTGGGCACCCCGACTCGCTCCTCACCTTGCCCCTGCTTGCCAGGAGCTGATAAAAAAAAAAGAAGAAACAAGCTACAACCAGGGGTGGCAGGTTTATAGAAATTTTGGTGGTGCTCAGAACCCGCCCCCACCCAAACTCTGCCCCCCCCAAATTCCTCCCCCCACACCTGCCCAAGGCTCTGCGAGGGAGTTTGGGTGGGGGAGGAGGTCTGGGGTGCAGGCCCTAGGCTGGGGCAGGGGATTGGGATGCAGGGTGCAGGCTTTGGGAGGGAGTTTGGGGATGGGAGGGGGTGCAGAGGGAGGGGGTGCAGGGGTGAGGGCTGTGGGGTGTGGCTGCAGATGAGGGGTTTGGGGTATGGGAGGGACTCAGGGCAAGAGTACGGGTGTATGGGGTGAGGGCTCAGTCTGGGGCTGGGAATGAGGAGTTTGGGGTGTGGGAGGGGCTCAGGGTGAGAATAGGAGTGTGCGGGGTGAGGGCTCTGTCTGGGGCTGGGGGGTTTGTGGTGTTGGAGGGGGCTCAGGGCTGGGGCAGAGGGTTAAGATGTGTGGGGATGAGAGCTCTGGCTGGGGCTGGAGATGAGGGGTTTGTGGAGTTGGAGGGGGCTCAGGGCTGGGGCAGAGGATTAGGATGTGGGGGGATGAGAGCTCTGGCTGGGACTGAAGATGAGGGGTTTGTGGTGTTGGAGGGGGCTCAGGCTAAGGCAGGGGGTTGGGGTGCAGGGGGACGAGGGCTCTGGCTGGGATGGGGGATAAGGTGTTTGGGGTGTTGGAGGGGCTCAGGGCTCGGGCAGAGGGTGCAGTGGGGGGGGGTGAAAGCTCTGGCTGGGGGTGTGGGCTCTGGGGTGGGGCAGGGCTGGGGATGAGTTTGGGGTGCAGGCAGGCTGTTCTGGGACAGGGGCCGTAGAGGAGGACTCCCCCAGCCCTTTCCCTGCCGGCAGCAGCGAGCTCTGGGGGAGGAGCCCCCTTTTCCTGCCCCCCCAGCAGCACATTCACCCCCACCACTGTCACTGCATGTGCTCCTAAGGTCCCTCTCAGGTCCAGGAATCTCCCTCGCCTCCCCAGTGCTGGGTGCCGGGGGGTGCTGTGTGCACCTCCTCCCCTGCTGTTGCACCTGACTAGCCTCACTGGGGGTGAGGGATGGGGCTGCCCCTTGTCCAGCATGGGGCAGGAGCGGTGACTGCCGGCGGGGGGGGGGCCCCCTGTGGTGGTGGAGGGTCCCGCCGGAAAAGGGAAGGGCCTGAGGTGGATGGGCAGGCCCACCAGGCCCCAAAGATTGGTGGAGCTGGGCCCCTGGGCTCTGAATATTGCTGGTGCTAAGGCACCACGTGGAGATATAACTCGCTGTCTGTGGGCTACAAGCCAAAAACTAGCCAACAAGCAACTCACAAGCCAATTAAGCCAAAACCAAGCCCAATGTCTGTGTTTTTTCTGTGGGTTTGGCATGTCTGTCCCGGATCCCAGCCACCCACTCTTCAGGAAAGTTTGGATCTGGGGTTGAACTCTGAGGGATGGGTCCATCCCTCGTTGGAGCAATCAGTTGGAGAGGTTACTGTGATCAGGGTAGTCTCTATATACCGGTGTCTGCAGTGTACACCAATCAGTGGTAGGTAGTGGGCGCATCCTTTGGATTGCCATGGCACGTGGTCTGCTAGTCCAGCTTGGCCGCAGGGGAAGTGAGTGACATCCTCACAGGTGGCTAATGGGAGCTCCCAGGACTTGCATGCAGTAGCCCAGTGAACTGGCTGGCATGGGTTAGCCTGGTCCATGGAGGGGAAGGCAAAGTGGGAGGAAGGGATGTGGGAGAGGGAGGGGGAAAGGAAGAGAAGAAGGGGAGAGAGGACACTGGCTTCTGAAGCTGGCTCTGGTGAATACCCAGGCAAAGTGGCTTTAGCAAGGACCGAGGGTGCTGCTGGCAGCTGACTGGGGTATCCCCTCAGTGCTGGGATTAGCATTTAGTACAAGGGTGGGCAAACTTTTTGAGCCGAGGACCACAGCTGGATATGGAAATTGTATGGCGAGTCATGAATGCTCACAAAATTGGGAGTTGGGGCATGGCATGGGGTGAGGGCTTTGGCAGGGCATGCGGGTTCTGGGATGGGGCTGGGAATGAGAGATTGGGGATGCAGGAGGGTGCTCTGGGCTGGGACTGAGGGGTTCAGAGGGTGGGAGGGGAATCAGGGCTGGGGCAGGGGCTTGGGGTGCCGGAGGGGATCGGGGTGCAGACTCCGGGCTGTGCTTATCTCAAGCAGTTTCCAGAAGCAGCGGCACGTCCTTCCTCTGTTTCCTATGTGGAGGCGCAGCCAGGCGGCTCTGCCCCATCTGCAGGCACTGCCCCTGCAGCTCCCATTGGCCGTGGTTGTTGGCCAATGGGAGCTGCAGGGGCAGTGTGCGGAGCTCCTCGACTGTCCCTATGCATAGGAGGGGAGTGTGCCGCTGCTTCTGGGAGCCGTGCAGAGCCCTGGCATGCTCAGAGTGGGGCAAGCCCCCAAACCCGCTCCCCAGCTGGAGCTCGAGGGACGGATTAAAATGTCTGAAGGGCCGGATATAGCCCCCGGGCTGTAGTTTGCCCACCTCTGATTTAGTACCTCCACAGATTGCTGTGTGTGCCCCCCTGATTCCCGCACCCTCCATCAGAGCCTGCCAAGGATCATGCTAGTGCATGGACCTGTGGTAAGAGATTGGGGCAGCACCACCTGCCCTGTCACACATAAAGGGCATTGCTCCCCCGCACACCTGACTCTGGGCTGGGGGTAACCAGGTCACTTTCCCCATCTGGTGGGGGGCGGGGAGAGAGACCAGATCTTTAACCATCCCAGTGCGGCTGCTTTTCACTCCCAAACTCTGCCTCCTCTACTGCGGGGGGGGGGGGGGGAGGCGATTCCCCGGGTTCCCTTTCAAAGGCATTGTCACGAGTGATCCATGGGGGTGTCCAAGATCAGCATAGTCAGACTCATCTTTGTGCGCCCCCCAGCCCGCATATTCCTTAGGGTGATCAACCCCCCCCCCCCCAGGCCCGTTCTTTGGGTCTCACCCGGCGAGCGCAGGTTACACCTGGTTCCAGCTGCTCGCCGAGGGTGCTGTGCGCTTGGCTAAACCCGGCAGGATTTCCGAGGATTTCAGACGTGATGCTCCTGGTGCGGGGAGGAGACGGACGGGTAGAGGGAGTAAAAAGCACGTGCGGCGAGAAAGGGGAGTGGAAAATCTCTCTTTGTGCGACTTGATTTCGGGTGATTCGGTTCCAATCCGCTTTGATCTCTTAAACATCTGCCCAGTTCTGACACAGCGGAGCGTGGTTCGATTGTGAAAGGGGGCCTGAGGATTCGGAGCGCCGCCTGGTTCCGCTGCCTTAGATCGCGGGGGGGGGGGGCATTTTTCCCTCCCCTCCCCGCAGGTAACAAGTTCTACAAGTACAATCCTGGGCTTAAAGGGAAGGGCCAGACCCAGCCGTCCCAAATCTGGACCATCTGAAATCTCATTATTCACACTTCTTAGAGTCTCCTCTAAACTCTTTATTTTAAATCGCATGTCACTGAGGAGCCTGCCTTCCAGGCTTTGAGGAAGCGGGGGATTTACCTGCTTTCCTTCAGCCTCAGAGTTACTACGGAATAAACCCCCTCACTCCTGCAGTTTAAAATATCAGTGTTTCATTTTTAAAACTCATCGAGCCCTGAATGAGGACACCTATAACGCTCCTGCACCTGCAGTCCCCAGGGAGATCGCTCCTTTAAATAGCCCTTTAAGCTGAGCCGGAATTGCTGGATGAATCGGCTCTATTTCCCGTCCGAAAGGATGTTTTTTTTTTTTATTGCTCCTTTAAGGAGTTCACAAAAGCGATCCAAGGGGGCAAGTGAAATATCCAAGGTGAAGTGGGGCGGTGGGCGAGAGAGAAGGACAGAATCAGGCTGCTAGGATGGGTTTGGTCCCAGGCTCAGAGGGGTGGGGACCTCTCTCTGCCTTGGCGTGGACAAGCTGGGATCTGTGGCTCTCCTTGATGAACTAATGGCTGAGCTTGGCCTGCTTCACAGGCGTTGGGTCTGAGAGCGCTGGGAAAGGTGTTGGCCTGTTTGGGGCTTGACACTGTGTCATGTTTTTGAATAGGCCCTTTCCGATGACAGACTCATGCTTCCAGCGTCCCTGCACGCCTGTAAATTACTTGAGCTGTTGAGCTGCAAGGTTCTTGCAAGAAACTCCCCGAAGCCCGCATGTAGCGGCAATAATTAACTTAACACCCCCGTGCAAACCCAGGGCTGGGGGAGGACCAGATCCCAAAGGCTATTTCATATTTGACTTGCTCCTAGAAGCTAAGACGACTTTCCCAGTGCCCCATCACTCAGATCATGGGAAGCTCGATGTTAGGGAAAGCTTAGGGAGTTTTCTCCTGTTTTATGGCGCTGATGAAATTGACCATGCCTTGGGTTTTATTCCTTGTGTTGTGTTTTTAAACTCAGATGGGAGCTCTAATCCCAGCACAACAGGCCTCTGCCCTATTGGCAAATCCTTCCCTTGGTTTGTTCAGAGCATCAGGATTTGACAGACCCCCAGCTCCCCCACGATCTAACTCAATGCTGGCTAGATTCTTGCAGGCTAGGGAAGGGTTGAGACCCTCCATGTGTTTGGTCCTCTTGCTAGGGTTATTTTGTAACGCTGGGGGGAATGTGCGCTCAGTGGAGGGGGGTTACTTTTCTATAGGAGGAGACCTGCGGGGAAAAGATCGATCGCGCCTGGGTTTCACACTCAGGCTTCATGACACCAGCGCAGCCTTCTGCAGAGGATGCAACGCGTGGTAGCGGGCATGCAGCGGGGAGGAGGGGCTGGGCTGGGCTGGGCTGGGGGGGAGTGGGGACGTTGTGGGGTCAGGGTGGGGCTGGGAGGGCCGTTGCCCGAGCACAGCAGTTCTAGACGCACAGGGTCGGCGCAAGGGAAAGGGGGGTCTCCAGCGGGAGCAGGATCGGGCTTTAAACCGAAGTCACCCTCAACCCCCCCCATGGGATTTCAGTAGTGCCAGGACCAGGGCAGCCACGGCCCCTTGGCAAGAGGAGGCTTCTCTTGCAAGGAGATTGACAGGGGCGGAGGGGCGGGACATCCCTTTTGGAGCCCAGTGGGCGGTGCCTGGCTGTGACGGACAAGCGGTGCGAGGAGTGCCTGGGGGGCCACGTGACTCTCATGGGCTGGAAGAAAAACAGAGCCAGTCCGCTTTGGAGGCTCATTGGATTCAAATATTCATTTTCGGAGCCGCTCCGCAGTCCCAGCCCCGGCAGCCAAGCGCCTCCGAGCCCCTGAGCTTTTCCACCCGTTTGTTCCAGATTGGCTGGCAAGAATCATGGACTGTTTTTACATGCCTTGTTTGCTGTCAGTGAGTAGCCCCTTCTCCTTCTCCTCCTGCGGCTGGGCTTGCAAGTGGTGCAAAAGTCTCCCGCGGCTCCCCCTCTCTGACCCCTCGCGGGCTGTGCCGTGCGAGCCCCCTCCCGGGCGCGTCTGCGAACAGATCGGGGGCTTTGCAAACTCTCCTTCTCATCTTTGCAGTGACCCTAGATTCAAGTCCCTGCCCCCCCTCCCTCCCCTCTCTCTGGCATGTCTCGTTTCTCAAAACCCCTTGAAGGCCGCGGCCAAGCTGCAGCCACACTTCAAAGGGACAGCGCCCGCAAAATAATAAAAGGGGCCAAGTCACTTTTTGTTTCCCTCTGCCCTGTGAGCCAGGCTCGTGGAGACCCCCCCCCCCCGGCCCCCGATCAGCTGCACTTCAGCGATCCGTCGGGTCGGGGAGGAGGCGAGAGGGCGAGAGGAGAAATTCCACCCAAGCCCAATGTTCACTGTTTATTCTTGAAAGGAGTTAGGCGGAGATCGCTGCGAAGATAGCAGGGACCGGCCCGATGAGCCGGATAGCGGCGATCTGATTGTGGGGGCTCTTCGATTGTAAACAAGTTCGAGCGAGTCAATTACAGGCGATTCCCTCGCCTTTGCGACGCGTTTGCTGCGGCGGCCGCTGCTGGCCCGGGTTTTGGGGGGGTGGGGTGGGGTGGCTGTTTTTAATCTTGACCCTCCTTGTTTGTTGTTGCGTTTTTTTTTGGAAACCCCAGAGACACCATGATTCCTGGTAACCGAATGCTGATGGTCATTCTGTTATGCCAAGTTCTGCTAGGAGGTACTAACCATGCCAGTTTGATACCCGAGACGGGGAGGAAGAAAGTTGCAGAACTCCAGGCGCAAGCAGGATCTGGACGCCGCTCTGGGCAAAGCCATGAACTCTTGCGGGGTTTCGAGGCGAGTTTGCTGCAGATGTTCGGGCTCCGACGGCGGCCCCAGCCCAGCAAAGCAGCCGTGGTCCCCGCGTACATGCTGGACCTCTACCGGCTGCAGTCCGGGGAAGAGGAGGAAAGCCTGCAGGATGTCAGCCTGCGGTACCCCGAGAGATCGACTAGCCGGGCCAACACCGTGAGGAGTTTCCACCATGAAGGTCAGTGCTGCAGTCCCGGGGTGGGGGCGTCGGGAAGCGCTCGGGATTCGGCTGGGCTGGAGGCGGACTCCTCAGCCCGCTGGTCTGGGCCAGTCCCGCGGCTGTGTTTTCCAGCATCCTGCGCGGGGATTGAAATTGACCCGTTGGTGTGAAGGGCTGCTTTGCTTCCTCCAGTCACTCCGGGTTTCGACCCGTGTCACCCCCTCCGAGCTTCCACGGAATTCACTCCGGATTCAACTCCGGAGTAACCGAGATCCCCCCCCCCCCCATCGCCTCCCGTGTGTGTTTGTTCTGAGATATCAAAGCGATCGCTGCCTGCTTGGGCTCTTTTTTTTTTTTTTAAAGAAAGAAAATAAAAAACCTCCCGAATTTAATACCGACAACAGCGTGTTTGTGAGGTTCCTTCAATAGGGCCTTGTAATCTGATCCAAATGTTTCGTAGCGGATGTTTCTTTTCCAAAGTCAAGCGGAGCTATTAATCCACCGGCATCATTGCTGTGTCGGAATTTATCCGCCCCCCCCCCCCCACTCCCAGTAATGGGATCAACAAGGCACGGCTCTGTGTTTCCCAATCGCTGGGCACGGTTTGTGAGCAAGATCCTTCGGGGGGCGGGGGAGGACAAGTGTTTTAAAGAAACTTTGTTTTAAAACACCCCCGTCTGTAAATCCCTATGAATAAGGCCCGGCGGTGGTGAAGCCGGATTCCGGGGCAGGAGCTGATTAGACATGGAAATGATGCGTTGGCGAGGGGGGGGGGACTGTTGCTACTTTGCATTTTGGAGGGCTGAGCTCTCTCCGAGCGGGGCTAGGGGCAGGTGAAGCAGCGTGGCCGGGAGGGAGGAGCCCTGCGCCCTGACTCACCTGGCCTTGTGTCTCGGCTGCCCCCAAACGTTCACACGCTTTCTTTTTACCCCCCCCCCCGCCCTCCTTGCAGAACATCTGGAGACCCTCCCGGGGCCCAGCGACACCCCCCGCTTTCGCTTCCTCTTCAACCTCAGCAGCGTGCCGGAGAACGAGGTGATCACCTCGGCCGAGCTGCGGCTGTACCGGGAGCAGCTGGAAGCGCAGAGCCCCGCGTGGGAACGGGGCTCGCACCGGATCAACATCTACGAAGTGATGAAGCCGCTGCCGGCCCGCGGGCAGGTGATCACCCGGCTGCTGGACACGCGGCTGGTGCACCACAACGTGTCCCGGTGGGAGAGCTTCGACGTGAGCCCCGCCGTCCTCCGCTGGACCCAGGACAAGCAGCCCAACCACGGGCTGGCGGTGGAGGTGGCCCCGCTGCAGCCGGCCCGGCCGGGGAACCACGTCAGGATTAGCCGATCTTTACCTCAAGCAGACGGGGACTGGGCCCAGCTGCGGCCGCTGCTGGTCACTTTCAGCCACGACGGCAGGGGCCACGCACTGACCCGCCGGGCCCGCCGCAGCGCCAAGCACCCCCGGCCCCGCAAGAACAAAAAAAACTGCCGCCGCCACGCGCTCTACGTGGATTTCAGCGACGTGGGCTGGAACGACTGGATCGTGGCCCCCCCGGGCTACCAGGCCTTTTACTGCCACGGGGACTGCCCCTTCCCCTTGGCCGACCACCTCAACTCCACCAACCACGCCATCGTGCAAACCCTGGTGAACTCCGTGAACGCCAGCATCCCCAAGGCCTGCTGCGTGCCCACGGAGCTCAGCGCCATCTCCATGCTGTACCTGGACGAGTATGACAAAGTGGTCCTGAAAAACTACCAGGAGATGGTGGTGGAGGGGTGCGGGTGCCGCTAACCCCCCGCCAGGACTGCGTGTTCCCGCTGGACCCCGATCTTAAACTAAACGTTCACCTTGACCTTATTTATGACTTTATGTGCAAATGGTTTGACAATAATGATCCTATATTTTGACAAAATATATTTATAACGCCATATTAAAAGAAAAAACGACAGTGAGTCATTATTTGAAAGGTAAAGGCATCCTGTGTCCGGCGCCCTAGGGGGACAGGCTGGGGCTGGGCTCGGAGCAGGAGCCGGCTCCTTCCCATGGAAAATGATCTTTATTTAAAATGAGAGAGATATATTCTCTCTCTCTGGTTTTTGGCAGCGTGGGGGTGCGGGGAAAGCCTGGGAACTCGGGCTTGGCCGGCAGGCCCAGCCCCGGGGAGTGACACTGGCCTTGCTAACCTGCGGGAAGCGTTTGCGAGAATGCGTGTGAAAAGCGGGGCCGAGTTCCCCGAGGGGTGATGCTAAAGCGGCCGGGGTGCTGATGCTAAAGCGGCCGGGGTGCTGATGCCTTCCTCTCCGGGCTCCCCCCGTGTTCCCAGCGACTCGCGTTTTGTTTGGGAGGGGGGCGTGGAGGGAAAAGGGGGAGCGGAGGCTGCTTTCCTGGAAGGTTTGCATGAGCCTTTGAAGACCGAATCGCCCGCTTGCAATGCCCCGGCCCTCCAAAAACCTCGGAAGCAGCTCCCTCTGGGCTAGGCTACTCCCTACCTGCGGCTGTTCCTGCCCCAGGGCTGCGCGGCAGGGAAGGGGAGGGGACGCAGGTAAAACTCAAGCAACCTCTCGGTTTCAAGAGCCCGGCGAGGCTCCGTCGCCGGAGTGCAGGCGCTGGGCTGGAGGGGAGGCGTTTCGAGGGCTGCTCTCGCTTTGACTCCGGGAGATTTCCCCCTCCCCGCCCCCGCCGTCACCTGGCTCCGGCGGGGTTTTCTTGGCAAGCTCGGTTCAGTTCGCAGCAGGCTGAGCGCCGGGTGCGGGGCAGACGGGCGAGCTGGGGACGTATCCCCGGGGGAAAGGACGGGGACCGGGACAGGGACAGGGGGATGCACGGGGCGCTTTTGTTCCCCAGCCTGCCGAAGCGGGCAGCTGGGTGGAAAGCGACCAGCCGTAGCCAGGCTGCCAAACCCTCCGCTCCCCGGAGAGGGCAGGTGGAGAGGCCAGATCAGAGCGGCGAGCAGGCCAGGGCGATCGCGCTGGAAAACGCCCCCGCGAAGAGGGGCTTTAGCCTCCGGGCCCCCTTCTGCTTTCATCGTCTGGGTCTAGCAGGGGCCGATCCGGAGCGATCGGGCTCTGCACCCCCGCCGGCCGGCGGTGCCCGCTTCCCGCCAGCGCCTGGGACTTGAACTAATCCCCCCAGCCCCGGCCAGGCGCGGGTCCCACTCGCTGCTCACTCAGCTGCTCCCGCTCCCCCAAGCCTCGCTGGCGGCTTGTCAGGACCGGATAACGCGGCTTGTTAGTGCAGCCAGCTCTGGGGGCTGGGGAATTTACCGTGAAATCCTGCGGATTGCATTTACCTCGTTAACGGCCCAGCCCTTTGGGCTGCGTGGAAAACAAAGGCCAGCGCCTCCCTTAACCCTTGCAAGCCTGCTCGTCCCTCGGGCCAGCCCCGGGGGGGGGGGGGGGTTCTGCATGCGGGGGGCGGGACACGGGTTTATTCTGTTTGCGTGTGAGAGGTTCAGCACCGCCCCGGACTCATGCCCCGGGATCTGAGAGCCCCCAGGGCTCGCAGAGGGAGGCCCGGGACTAGCTCATCCAGATGCTTTGCACCTTCTCTCCCCTCGCAAGTCATCGGCTGCCGGCGCGCAGAGACGCCGGCCGAGCCGCTGCAGCGATCGCGGGCAGCCGGGACAGTGGCCCCGCCGGGTTGCTCAAACCGACCCCCGACTGCCTCTGCACCCGAGCGTCGCTCCTTGTTACCCGCCAACAGCCCCGGGCAGGTTCAACCCGCCCCCCCGCTCCTGCAGCGTCCTTCCCCGCTAGCCAGCCAGGCCCGGTCCGCGGCAGCCCAAACAGGGAGACTCTTAGCCCCGTAGCCCGCTTTGCTGCAGTGGCCGGACTGACTCCCGCAGGGGAGCTCCCCGGGCTGTGGGGCGCCTGGCTGCGAGCCAGGACGCGGCGCCGGGCTCCGGGAGGCTCTTTTGGGTCGCCCCCTCCCTCATTCCTGTCCTGAGCCGGGAGATCTCTGGCCCGGGGCAGCGGCGACCTGCTGCCTGCTTTGATGGCTGCGGCGGAGCAGGCAGGGCCCTGCCCAAGAAAGGATTTCATCTGCAAGTGGCAGGAGCTCCGGGGGGAAGCGCCTTGCAGCTGGGCGACGGGGCAATTCCAGCCCGCCCCACTGATCTGCGCCGCTGGGCTGGCTGGAGATAACCCGGCTGGGGCGGGCCCCCGGGGGAACGGCCTCCGGAGCCGGCCCAGGAGCACCGGGAAAGCAGGCACCGTGCAGGCCAAACCCAGCTTGGCAAAAAAGCTTCGGAGGGGGGTGTTGCACTGCTTTAAAAATTCCCTCTCAGGGGTGGGTTTGGGGTTTTTTTTTAATGCCTTTTTAGGCCCACACGTATCCACCTGCTTAACCTCACTGAGGCCCGTTGTCCTGGGGGGAATGCTCGCCCTAGTGAAGTTAAGCAGAGCCCTGTGTTTGCAGCATGAGGAGGGGTCAGGGTTATAAAAACCAGTCTGCCCCCGCCTGTCTGCGTTCACGTTGGTTTTTTGCATTTAACTGGACCAAACTAGGGCTTTGGGCCTGCACAGAATGGTGCACCTGCTTCATCCCACAGGTGGTGAGCCCTCCCAGGGAGGCTGCAGTAGTACAGCGCACAATTAAGCACCTAGCTTGTTATGCCTTTTGCAGCCCTTTATTTCGAGTGAGTTTCCCTTGGTCTCTCTCCTGTCCTAGCCCAGCCCTGCAATGGTTGGGCTGCAAAACCTTCAAGGCCATGTTTGACCCATGCACGGTTATAATAAGCAATCGTCAAATAGCCATGGAACATTTTTACACTTAGTGCACAACTTCTTTGACTGTGTTATAAACACTTAGCGGATTTTAATGCATAATATGTGGGTGAATGCCAGTATCTATCTATCTGTCTGACAAGGCGGGTGAGGTAATTTCTTTCATTGGACCAACTTCTGTTGGTGAGAGAGAGCGAGACAAGCTTTCCAGCTTCCGCAAGTGCTCTTTCGGTCTGGCAGGAGCTCTGTGGGGCTTGAAAGCTTGTCCCGCTCACCAACAGAAGTTGGTCCAATAAAAGATATTACTTCACCCGCCTTGTCTCTCTAATATCCTGGGACCACCATGGCTACAGTAGCACTACATGTGTGGCTAGACAAAGAAAAGCAATCCAACTATCTGAAATTGTGTCTGAAGATAGTGGGGATCCTGAAAAAAGACTGCAGGCCGAGGGCCTATGTTAGTGTAAGATATTTGAGACCCGCCTTGTACCACTGACACCAGTGGAAATATCATTCATGTCAAGTGCGGTACAGGTGCCATTGCTGGTGATCAGAACAATGTTAGCTGGCTAAAGAACACTGCTTCATATGGGGGATTGTGAATTACACTCTGGTGCAGGGAGACCCAGGTTTTTAAGAGAAATTTAAATGGAAGATTATTTTAGGTGCATGTTTTGCACCACACAAATGGGTTTCAATCCTGCTCTCCTTGAAGTCAGTGCAAAGGCTTGTGCTGAGTGCTACCTGCCATAGACATGCTGCTTTAGCTTTGTCTTAGCTAATTAACAATAGACACTAACCTTGCTCACATCAGTTGCGAGATGCTGGAGCACTATATGGGCCTTAAGCACTTCCTCAGTGTTAGCTTGATCTGCAAGTGTAATGGTTTTCTTAGGTATCTGTTGTGCGCCTGTCATAAAGCCCACCGATCTGGGGTGTATTTTCTGCAGATCTGACTGACTTCATAGCGATTGAATGCTTTCTTTATGATGGCTAGCAGACCAATGCCTCGACTTTGAGTGGATTTAATTCAGGGATTGGAATAGCATGAGGCTCTGAGAGAATTTATAGCAAATTTAATCCTCCTCACTCCCCCCCCCCCCATGCAATGATTCAAACTGAAGTTTGAGAAAAAGAGAAGGAAGTGGCCTCTGATTATTGATTCAAACAGGCATGAGCAGTACTCAGGGGGTCGTTTTTTGTCTTCTCCTCGTAGCTGAAATGTGTGGCATTGAATGGGACAAAGAAAGAACCTCTGCTACAAACGGCCGAGGCTCTCCCCTTACTCTGTGTTTGGGCCTAACACAGCAGGGCCTTGATTTTTGATGGGGCCTATAAGCACTATTGAAATATAATCATGACAGCAACGAGATGGACGGCCCCTCCGTTGTGTGCACTGTTCTCCTCTTTATATCAAGTGGGGATAAGGAGGGGAGGACAGAACTCACAGAGGCTAATAATCCTGCATGATTTCAACTGAGCTGTCAATAGTGATTTTAAGGCCTGTCCACAGGGAGCTCTGCCTGGCTTGAGGTAATAACGTTACCCTCAGTGCTCTCCTCTTGCAGAACAGTTTATGGGGTGAGGGAGGGAGTGGTCAGGAAACTCTTTGTGGTCAGTCTGGCTGCCCTTAACTCATGATTATTCAAAGGGGAGGGATCTGAGAGGTTATGGGGCTCAGCCCCCAACCGCCAGAATCTGAGCTGCCATGGGGAAATAATACTTCAAACCTGACTGCCATGAGATGAATCTCTTTCTTCTTGTGGCTCCTCCATTGTGTCAATAGCTCAACCCCTTTCAGCACTCAGCCTCTTGCTTCGGGGTGCCAACCCTCCAGGATCATCCTGGAGTCTCCAGGAATTAAAGGCTAATCTTTAATTATAGGTTATGTCATGCAACGAAACCTCTAGGAATACGTCCAACCAACATTGGCAACCTTACTCTTGCTCTGACCATATTGCCACTGTAGAAACCTTCACAGATCAAGTTCTCTTGGTTTTCAGGCCCCTTAGAACTTTTTGGCAGATTTTTTTTTGCATGCAAAAATTTGCCTGTAAAGTCAAATTTCCCAGCATGGTTTTAGGAAAAGATACTGCAATTGCTATATAGCAACTGAGGAGAACCCATCACACAGCCGGGCTTCGCTTGTGTCTCCTAGCTAAAGGGAATGAGGCTTTGTAAATTAGTTTCACCAATGTAAATTTGTTTGAAGAGAAATGCAGAGGTTTGCACATTATTATACAGGGAGGGACGCTCAGGCTGTCCAACAGAACTAGCAGGTGCTGGTTTGGGTTCTTTTCATTTTCTCTGAAACACTGAAACAACCGATTTTGTTTTTTCCTGGTATTTATTAGCACGCTCCAGCTGTGATGGCTTGAAAAATCGACTTCTTCAAGTAACAATCGTGTTGTACTCTTTATTTTATGTTATTAATTGTGTTACGGTAATGCCTGGAGTCCCCAGCTGAAATTGGGACCCCTTTGTTTTAGGTGCTGTACAAATACATAATAAGAGATAGACCCTGTCTCCAAAGAGCTTACACGCTAATCAATAAGACAAAGTGTGGGCAAAAGGAAGTGTTATCACCCCATCTTATAGCTGGGAAACTGAAGCATAGAGAGATGACGTGACTTTGCCAGAGTCACACTGGGAGATTTTGGCAGAGTCGGGAACTGAATCTGGATCTCCCAAGCCCCAGTGCAGTGGCTTAGCTGCAAAATCATGCTTGGTTCTTGAATCTCCCCTTCTGATGATTCACGAACTTAACTTCAAAATAACTGTGGATTTCCATGTAAAATAGAGGCAGGGGAAATTGCGTCACATTTTGCTCTTTCATTTTCATGTGCAGATGTGGTCGTGGGAAGGATCTTCAAATTGGGCCTGTAAGTTGATGTATCCTTCCATGTTTCTTTTCCCTTGAAGTATGCTATGTTCTGGATTCTGAGGATCAAACAGGATTTTCAATAATCTTTTCATTACATATCATGGGCAAGAAAATGGACTGTGTCTTGCATTCTTGGAGGTTCATCCATACTCATTCTAACACCCACTATTTCAGGAGAACCATCTCCTCAGTTTGATTATAGCCTGGGAGGTATTCCCTTGTCGTGTATATATCTAGTTGAGGCATCAGCCTACAGCTAACAAAATACACTTGTATATGAGATGCTGATGGCCGAAGGAAAGTTTTGAACAACTGAAAATCAACACCCGTAGGATTTTGCAACAGAGAGGCACCCTGACCTGATGGCTTTCCCAGTAATGTCTCAGAGAGGTGAGGAAAGCTGGTTCTAACTACCCATACAAATCCATTGATACACTTACCATGTGAACAGGAGAAGGGCCATATTTATATAAGCTCACATGCACAGTGGGTTGGCTGTAATATATACTTCATGCACTGCCTCCAGATCCTCCTCCTTTCAGATGGTGGCATAGGCCACATTTATGAATTTGGCTTCTCCTGCCTTTTTTGTTCAAACCACACCTCTTTCTGGGGCTCCACCATCCCATAAGCAGAATTCGTGCAGATCCAGTCTCGCACACCCTGCAGATGGACAAATGTGATCAACAATGTAGCAAATACAGGAAATGGATGGAAAATACGGATAAGTCTTTCAAATGCTGATGCTATTCCAAATTCAGGAGATGAACGGGGCAGGTCTGAGGTTACAATGAAGTTCTTACCAAGGTTTACTTACACTTCTGAGAAAAGCAGCAACTGGAAAATTAAACATTTGATGGATATGCCTAAATACAGTGCTTTGTATCTTAAATTTGGGTTCCCAGTGGCCTGGTCAGCTCCAGTTTCTCTACAACACACACATCCTTGAGTCTGTGTGGCCTTTTCAGGGATATCCAAGGGCTACCCCACCATCTGGAGTACCGTGTCCAGTTTTGGGCCCCACACTACAAGAAGGATGTGGAAAAATTGGAAAGCGTCAGCAGAGGGCAACAAAAATGATTAGGGGGCTGGAGCACATGACTTATGAAGAGAGGCTGAGGGAACTGGAATTGTTTAGTCTGCAGAAGAGAAGAATGAGGGGGGATTTGACAGCTGCTTTCAACTACCTGAAAGGGGGTTTCAGAGAGGGTGGATCTAGATTGTTCTCAGTGGTAGCAGATGACAGAACAAGGAGTAATGGTCTCAAGTTGCAGTGGGGGAGGTCTAGGTTGGATATTAGGAAAAACTTTTTCACTAGGAGGGTGGTGAAACACTGGAATGGGTTCCCTAGGGAGGTGGTGGAATCTCCTTCCTTAGAGGTTTTTAAGGTCAGGCTTGATAAAGCCCTGGCTGGGATGATTTAGTTGGGGATTGGTTCTGCTTTGAGCAGGGGGTTGGACTAGATGACCTCCTGAGGTCCCTTCCAACCCTGATATTCTATGATTCTATGATTTTCTCTCCCCAGGGTGAGCTGCCAGGCAAAACCACTGTTCCTCCAGTCCTTTCAGGCTTCAGGAGGGTCAGGAAGCCGACACAAGGTAACAGTCCATCTCTGTTGTCAGCCAGGAGCTACAATGAAGCCGGTGGAGCGATACTATTCTATAATCTTGAACGCAGGAGTTGAGGAATTCTCTGCAGTTCTCACTGTGCATTAGGGCTTATGATTTTGGGTTCTCACTGAACCATTCCTACAGCTGTTGTAATACTGTTTTCACAGGACAAAGGGAAGAAAGGCATTAGCTTATACTTGTTTTAGCTCTGGCCTTTCTTCATTAGATAATCTCACTCTGAAATGATTTAGTTCTATAACACGAATTACTCTTCTCCTGGTTGAAATGTAACCACAAACCCCTTGTCAGTTACAACGTAAGTCTAGGCTCAGCCCAGAGTCCCACAGGCAAAAAGCAAGTGCTTTTTCAACTAATCCACTTGTCCCTCACCTCTCCCTCCAGTAACATGAGATTATATGTTATGAAGTAATAACTTGAAACAGTCTGCACTGTTTTACATATTAAATTATATGGAGGACAGTAGGCACTTGACGGTGCTTTTATTGGCTTTGTTAGTTTTGTCTAAACTGTAATGAACACCTGTTATTTTATACTAAAATAAGTAAAATCCTTCATGCTGCGATTAGCTAAGGCATGCTAAATTGATTATAGATCTTGTTTTCGGGGGAAGGGAGGGAGGAAGGGCCTGTATGAACACAGTCTACTAATGGATAGAACCTGAAAATCTTTGGGGGTTTGCTGAACAGACTAGGGGCATAGCTTTCATTTTTCACTCCCACAAAGGGGTGTGAACAGTAAAGTGGCATGCACAGATACAGGAGATGTGGGGGTACATGATGTCCTATATAATGTTAACTTAATAAAAGCCAGCAATGGGCCTGACTGCCTCTCTGAGTGGTAAAACCCAGGGGAGAGAGAGCTCAGGAAATCTCACAGCCAATCACGTATTTTTCTCTCCTGTCCTTTGATCAGTATTTTTTTCTCCTGACATTTCCACAGTTTGCCCCCCATGGAATAGATGGTAGGTCCTTATGGATCCATAGATGATAAGGCCAGAACGGATCATTGTGTCATCTACTCTGACCACCTCTATAGCCCAGGCCATAGAACTTCCCCCAAATAATCCCTAGAACAGGGCTTTTGGAAAAACCTCCAATCTTGATTTAAAAATTGGCAGAGATGGAGAATCCACCATGATCCTTGGTAAATCGTCCCAATTGTTAATTACCCTCGCTGTTAAAAATTTATGCCTTATTTCCTGTCTGAATTTATCTAGCTTTAACTTTCAGTCATTGGATCATGTTATACCTTTCACTGTTAGATTGAAGAGCCCATTATTAAATATTTGTTCCCCATGTAGGGACTTACAGACTGTAATCAAGTCACCTCTTAACCTTCTCTTTGTTAAGATGAATATATTGAGCTCCTTAAGTCTATACCTATAAGGCATAAAGAACGAGGAGTACTTGTGGCACCTTAGAGACTAACAAATTTATTTGAGCATAAGCTTTTGTGGGCTACAGCCCACTTCATCAGATGCATAGAATGGAACATATAATAAGAAGATAGATAGATAGATAGATACACACACACACATACATACAGAGAACATGAAAAGGTGGAGTAAGAAGCTAATTAATTAAGATGAGCTATTATCAGCAGAAGAAAAAAATGGAGTAAGAGGCTAATTAATTAAGATGAGCTTCTAATCCATTAATCATTCACTTGGCTCTTCTCTGAAACCTCTCCAATTTATCAACATCCTTCTTGAATTGGGGACACCAGAACTGGACACAGGATTCCAGCAGCTGTCGCACTAGTGCCCAATACAGAGGTAACATAACCTCTCTGCTCCTGCTCAAGATTCTCCTGTTTATGTGTCCCAGGATAGTATTAGCTCTTTTGGCCACAGCATCACACTGGGAGCTCATGTTCAGCTGATTTTCCACAAATCGTTTTCAGAGTCCCTGCTTCCCAGGATCGAGTCTCCCATCCTGTAAGTATGGCCTACATTCTTTGTTTCTAGATGTACACATTTACATTTAGCTGTATTAAAATGCATATTGATTGATTGTGCCCAGTTTACCAAGCGATCTAGATCTCTCTGAATCAGTGACCTTGTCTTTTTCATTATTTACCATTCCCCCAATTTTTGTGTCAATTGCAAACTTAATCTATGATGATTTTATATCTTCTTCTAGGTGATTGATAAAGATGTTAAATAGCATAAGATCAAGAACTGATCCTCATGGTACCCCACTGGAAACACACTTGCTTGATGACGATTCCCCATTTACAGTTATATTTTGAGACTTATTAGTTGGCTAGTTTTTAATCCATTTAACATGTGCCATGTTAAGTTTATATCGCTCTAGTTTTTTAATCAAAATGTTGTGTGGTAACAAGTCAAATGCCTTACAGAAGTCTTAAGTATATTATATCAGCGCTATTACCTTTATCAACCAGACTTGTAATCTCATAAAAAATCAAGTAGTTGGACAGGATTTATTTCTATACACCCATGTTGATGTGTATTAATTATATTACTCTGGTTTAGTTCTCTATTAATCAAGTCCCATACCAGTCACTTCATTATCTTGCCTGGGATCGATGTCAGACTGACAGGCCTGTAATTATCCTGCTATCCTGTTTACCTTTTTTAAAAATTGGCACAACATTAGCTGTCTTCTGGAATTTCCTCAGTACTCCAAGACTTACTGAAATTCAACATTAACAGTCCAACGAGATCTTCAGCCAACTCTTTTAAAAATCTTGGATGTGAGTTATCTGGATCAATACCATTGTGAGTATTCTTTTTGATCCTAATATATTTAAAACATTCCTTCTTATTGTCCTTAATTCTTCTGGCCATAGATTTATCTTTGTGTTCCTTGGCTTCCCTTATCAACTTTCTACAATTCCTAACTTCTGATTTATATTAATTACTATCAGCTTCCCTTTTCTTCCATTTGTTATATTTTATTTTTTACTGGTGCCTTCACTTTCCCTTTAAACCAGGTCAATTTTTTAACCAGCATAGCCTTTTTTCTCAACTGATGTTTATTTGTAATATATGATTCAGCCATTAGAAATCTCTGTGTGATGGATAGTGTTGCAGATCTGGTTCGGCCCCTGGTTAACAAGGGGGACAAAGATGGAACTCGATCTGGGTGTGGAAGCCTGTTTGTTTGTAGCTGTTCTCTTTCATAAATGCCTCTGGTTTCAAATGGACTGTGATTTCATATACCATGCCATTGATGAAGGTCACATGACACAGGGAGTCAGTGTCAGACCTGGCACGAGTCTCTTGCTTTGTCTACCACACTGTGCTGCCTCTCATGCTATTCAGCTGCCCCTTCTTGTGGCCAGAGGTCATGCTGGCTGCTTAGCAGATGACCTGTAAAGTCATCTGGAAGGGGCTTTGCCCTAGGCCTGTCAGTGGTAGCCTGAGCATCACTGCCTACTCCAGTTGTGAACTTGACCTGGGGTGTGAGCATGGGGGGACGAGACTGTTGATTTCTGGTTTTGGAAAGGTGGGAGAGATCCTGTAATATTTGGGGAGGGCATGGGGTGAATTGGTGGGACAATGTTTTGCAAGCCTAGCAGGAACCGGTGGGGCCATTGTGAGGCCCCCTGCACTAGGGAAGAACTGCACTGGGGCTGTATTGGGGCCTGCCAGTTAAAGCTGGCATGGACCCCTCTATGTTTTGGAATGGGTCTCCATGCCAGCTAAGCGTAATTATCTACGCTTCATAGACTATCAGGGTTGGAAGGGACCTCAGGAGGTCATCTAGTCCAATCCCCTGAGCAAAGCAGGACCAACCCCCAATTTTTGCCCCAGATCCCTAAATGGCCCCCTCAAGGATTGAACTCACAACCCTGGGTTCAGCAGGCCAATGCTCAAACCACTGAGCTATCCCTCTCCAAAAGTGAAAGTGGGCAAAGGATCTGCTCTGAAGGGTTCCCACATGACAGGATCCAGAGCCCTGGGTTGGGGGATTTTATCTCCGCCCCGCCCACACAGTGCCCAGTTATGCACCTGGTAGGTGGGTGGAGTGACATTCACAAACAGCTACATGGGCTCCGGCCATCCTGGGCGGGAGCTGCCCCCAGGCCAGTGCTCTTCCTGCTGTGCATGGGGGAGTGAGGATATGCCCCTTTATGTGCCTCTGTGTGTGGGTTTTAAAGGAGAAGACTAAACGCCCCCACTAGGCTGGTTTGAGGAATTACGGTGGCGTAAATGCCTTGAGAGCATTGGGCCTGCCCTGGGAGGAGCCGTGCTTTGTCCTGTGCTGGTACTGGCGTGTCCTGGCCGGGGACCGAGCTAGTCCACAGCCAAACCAAACATCTAGCCCCACATTCAGCTCTCGGGTTCCCATGGGGTTGTGGTCGGTTTACCTCAGTAGCTGAGCGAAGAGTTCAGCCCTTTGAATTTGCCTTGCAACTGTTACTGCGCATTCCATGCATCCTAATACTGAGCTGAATTTCGTTGGTCTTAGTTCCTATCGCCAGGCTGGATCCCCATCTGCGGCACCTCAGTGGGTGGCCAACCCCAGGCTATTATATGCCCCACTTAAGTCCCATATGACTGAGGGCCTGATTTAAAGGCCATTGGAGTCAGTGGGAGTCTTTCTGTTGACTTAAATCAACCCAGGATCAGGTCCTTACCGAGAACGGACTGTGAGACATATGCTCACCCTTCCCATTGCTGTAGCAACTGAAGCAGTAACAGGTATTTCTAGGTACTCTTTTGAGAGCCTTTATGTAGATAAATCTTATGTAGCTACTATTTACTCTGCTATTTAAAGGCATCAATGAACAGGTGAAGCAGTGCTCCTGGAAAGACAATTAATACAGCTGGACACTGCCCCAGGCATAGACAGTCCCAAAGGATAGTTTGCAAAATTAGTATTTTTTGTTTGATTAGCTGTTGTTATTGGCCAAAAGACATAAAAAAATGTTTGGGGCGTAATATTTGCTTTTGAAAAATGTTTAGCAATATACTCAGCAAAAGATATCATCTCGGTGAAAGAATGCTGAAGTAACAAGATGAGTTTCCAAAGACAAGCGGCCAACTCACTTAATGTCTGTATTCCTCAGTTTTCCCACTTGCAAAAGTGGGCCAGTAATGCTCAGCTCCATGTTAAACTACTGGCAATAATGGGTATAGTAATAAATTGTGCTTTACAACATGCTTTGAGATCTGCAGATGAAAAGGACCAGCGATGCTATAAGTGTATTTAATGTTTTTTTACCGATTCCAGTTAAGCAAACTTGGCCCAGGTGATTGTTAACGACATCAGTCAAATTTAGTACCCTGTTGTCATTAGCCAGATATGTGCTCCTCGGACTGCAGCTCCAACGGGGCCACCTGGGAAACCCATCATGAATAGCATGCAGAACCTCGCTCCCGAGCAATGGAACAAACTCCATCATCCCCTGGGCAGCAGGACTGTGCAAACACAGGTGTGTAGTTTTCATGAGATTTAAATGAGGTTGGAATTCGGGAATCCAATCTGGTTTTGGTTAGGAGAGTGTCTCCTGCAAGCTGGAGGACGGGTTCATACTGCCCATGTGCAGCTGTGCGCTTGCTGCAATGTTACTTGCCTTTTTGGTGTGGCTTTCTATAGAAGAACAATAATAAAAAAACAGATCCAAGTAAGCGGAGATATGTAGGCTGTAGTCTAATCAAATATTGATCCTAGCCCATATTCTGCATCCCTTCCTTATGGTGAGTGGTGCCTAGCTCCACGAGTAGTGATTTCATGGCTCACGTCACACAATCTGTCCCTCTGTGTTTTGTATTATTCAGCATGTAATTGGTACTAAACAGCTTTGGTACAGCAACTTTATTTGTCTGAGGGTTTTGTTTTTTTTTGTTTTTTTTTTCTCTATTCTTTGCAGTTCCTCACTTTGAACCGCTTGTGCATTCCCCTCTTCCGGTCGGGCAGATGAGTTCGGAAGCTAATGGGCTCCATTCATCCCTTACATTCCTCTGGCAGAACACACGCTCCAGACCTCCAGTGGCAGAAAGTTTGCCAACAGTAGGGATGTGGCGGAGTACGCTCCTGCAACCCTCCACTGTGCCAAGGGACTGGAGCAAGCTGGAGAAGGCCCAGTGGGTATGTCTACACTGCACACTAAGCCCAGGCTCTGACTCAGGTTTGAGCCCAAATTCCCCTTCACACAAATCAGTCCGACTCAGGTCAGCAGGTGCTCAGGACCTAGGGCTCTGCTTAGGGAGTGGGTCAGAGCCTGAGTCCCGCCGAGTCTTGGGTCCAACCCCTGTCATTCTGCAGTGTGGATGCAGAGCAAGCTGCAAATGTGAGTCCGAAACAATGGTGTAGTGGGGCTGGCTCTCTGTGGAACCATGTACTGGGACTATTGCCTCATGGCGCACGCCATTTTGAGGTCGCACTGCACGGAGGATGCCATTTTAGAACGTGCGAGGTCATGATGGCCCATTCCGGACTATACCACTGGTCAGAAGGTCTGCGTAGTGCAGTACAGACATGTTAGCACTGCTGCGTCGGGCAGTGCGGGCCAGGGTCCAGCAATTGTAAACCGAGGTTTATAATGTAGTGTGGATGCTCAAGTGGTGGCTTGGATACATGGAGTCCCACAAGCCTGGGTCCCCAAGACCCGAGTTTGCAATGCTGTATAGATGTATCCAAAGTGGGCAGAGCCAGCCCAGGAGAGGGTGTAGCCAGGCCTGTCAGGAGCTGCATTGATTCAGTGCTTTCCTTGGGCAGCCTCCACTCCCCTGTGGAACCCTGGGCTGATATTATTTTAAAGCTACCTTCTCTAGCGAAACAGCTGTGGGAGGCAGCTGCAGTACCACCCTCCCTGCAGGGAGAATCCGCCCCGGGGTCCATTAGTTCCCTGGCTGCTCCCACAGCAGGCAACCCATACATTGTAGCTCCTGTGTCGGACCCCTGTGATGTTCCACCTGCCTGCCCTCACCTGTGCCACAGTAACAGAGACGTGCTGGGGGAGCTTTGCTCCTGCTGGCGGTTCCCTTAGACCTTTGGGATCTCTGAGGTAAGATGGTCTCCTGTGATCTTGGCCACTTGTGGCTTTTAAGAAATCCAGCGCCGTTCTTGCAGGGATATTAGCCTGAGGCTCCTGGCCAGACTTCAGCTGGGGGATTCCAAGGGGCCAATGTCATCTTTGGTAAAACTTCATTGACCTCAGCATAGTTACACCAAGGATAAACTATACCAGCTTGTGCGCCAGGACTCACGAAACTGGGCAGTCACATACATTATAACCTGACTGTGGTCACAGGTCATCTACCTACTCAAGCCATAGCACCCCTTGGTAAGTCCTGTGTGACTTCTCATCTCCATCAGGAGTCAGGATTGACATGTACAACCTTCCGTAAGGTGGAAAGGTCACATACTGATGTGATTGACTCCATCTGCAGCAATGTGTTGGGTGAAGCTAATGTGGCTTGAAAGCAATGTGTTCACGGATTGAGCAATATGCGATGGATGCTTGTTTGGTTTCTTTCTCTGGCGACGCCCATAAAATGAACTTGTGACAAAGAATCTGAGAGCAGAAATTTCTTTGACAGACCATGGGATTGCATGGGAAACCTTCCCTTTCCCCTACGAGCCAAAGCATCAAGAATCCTTGAATAGCAGATTTGTCTAGCTGATCTCTCAGGAATTGGTTATCCATGGAGAGGGCAATTTTGTAGGGATAATAGCATCCTCTGATGTTCAGCCCCACTCCCCCTGGTGTCTTTCCAAAGGATGAAATGTACTTGCAGGGCGACAGAGGCTCTGTGAATGGAGATGAATAAGACCTTGGAAGAGAAAATGATTTTGAACACATTTTCATTGTGCTTTATTAACAAGCTACATAACCCAGTGGGGAGTGTGTTTTTACAGGAGCTCCTCTGTGCAGATCTGCAAAGGATATGAATTCGTTACGGCTCTACCTAGGGAGCCTTGGGTCTCTAGCTCAGTCTGTAGCAACTCATACTTTCAGATCTGGAAGTCCCTCTTCAAACCCCTGGCAGTCACAGATACACATGCCTTCCCCTTCACACATGCAAAAATCCCAGCTGTTGAATGAAAAATGGAGCATGCTGCAGAATGGAGATGTTTGCTGACTGCATAATATCCAGTGGGTATTACCCAGGGATCCTGTAGAATGGAGCTCAGCAATGCTCCGGTCTGCCATTACTTGCCACAGGGAGGAATTTCTTGTGGTAAAGATGTCACTTTCTGTGACTGCAGTCCTACAAAATCCAGCTTTAGCTATGAACTACCCAGACCAATGGAATGCTGCCTCTTAGCAGGTCTAGTGGTGCTCTAGCAAATGGCCATGAGTGCAGGCATGCATGCGAAAGACACAAAAGGCCAGATCCTCAGCTGATGTGTCTGGAAGTGGCTCCACAGACTTCAGTGGAGCTATGCCAAGGTACACCAGTTGTAGGTCAGATTAGTGTTCTGGGCACAAATATCTTTCCCAGAATGTTGGAAAGGGGCTCCATGCACCTGCAGATGAAAGGACATGGAATCTCTGAGCCGGATTAAATTTGAAAATCTATAAATAGCTTCGGGGGCCATGTAGAGTTTTGGCTCAGGTGACTGAGCTTTAGTGTAACATGGTGGGAGAAGACGAGTAATCTAATGAAGTCTCCAGCCTGAGCTGTTCTCTGCAAAATACACCTGCACATCTTGGCATAATTGGCCCTGCGGCCTGGCAGAATATTCTCCTGAATATTTTGGCTGGATCCAGGACCTTGTGCGGCTTTTGTGGCATGGAAACTGCATATAATTTCTGCTGAATAGAACCCTATATATCAAATTGACAGTTTTGGGACATTATAAGACCATTTAGTGCTTTCTTGCTCAAAATGAGTCAAAACCAGAATGTAATTATTTAACAATTATTTGACAAACCATGCAGTAAGGACACGATTTTAAAAAAAAAATTTACTCCAAACCTATTATTCCAGCAAGCGACCGAAAATGAAAAGGCAACCGTTACTCTCAAGCAAAACACAAAACAGTGCACAGGTGTCACAAACCGATAGGAGGTATTAGGGTGTGTCTGCATAGCCCACAATTTACTGCACTCATTTATTTGTTCAAAAGGGTCTATGGGTCTGATCCTCTTCTCACCTACACTGGTGTAATTCCATCGACTTCAGCAGAGTTGCTCCAGAGAAGAGTCACCTCCCAAACGTTGTCTCCTCTCCTCCTCCTCTCAGCTAATGCCTGCCATGGAACACTAGCTGTTCCAATGGTAGAAAATCACTTGTTAGGTTTGGCCAGCTGGGCAAAGTTGGTTTTGAGTCAGTCATTTGCAGGAGGCAGATGCATTTACAGACCAGTTGCAGGAGGACCAAAGAGACTAGACGGATCTTGCTTTTACAGTCTTAAGTCTTCTTTTTCCCTAAGAGACATAAGTCCTGTGTCTGGAGAAATTTCCATATGGGATATGCCTCAGAAACTGCTCTGTGTGTATCTGCATCCAAAATGGTCTTAAGCTTTCATAGACCCAGGAGAAGGCCAGTGTTGGTGTGACAGGATCCCTGGTGCAGGCTGGGACTGCTGTACGCCCTGCTGAGCCCCTCTCCAGCCCAGGCTGTCTCTCACAATGCTTTGCTAGTGACAAGCAGCAAACCCCTCCAGGCGCTGTGATCACTCAGCACAACCGCAGGGGGAGCCCCACACCCAGCTAGATCTCATGAATGCTCCCAGAGCCACTCGTGAATCACACAGAGAAAGGCACCAGCCAAATCCCCCCAGCTCCGAGTCTTGTACTTCAGGAATATACCATCCTGCACTGCTCAAGATCCTTTCTTGAGCAATGTAAGTTTATTAATTAGTCCACCATTTCATCAATGGAAAGTGAACATACACCAGCCTTTGTAACCTGAGCAGATTTACTAAACACTTTGGGCAAACTCACTGATGAAGATAAATAGTAAAACAAGTTTATTGATTGCAAAAGATAGATTTTAAGTGATAGTCAAAAAGTCAGAGTGGTTACCAAAATAAAATAAAATAAAATAAAAGCTCCCATTGGCCGGGAACGGGGAAGCGCGACCAATGGGAGCTTTGGGGGAGGTACCCACAGGCAAGCTCACAGAGTTCTCTGCTTCCCCTCCCCCTGGGGCTGCAGGGAAGCGGTGCCTGCCGCTTGCCAGAGCGGAGTGGCACGGGGCCGGGACCGGGGCAGGCAGGGAGCCTACCCAGACCCCAGTGCATGCCCCTACCACACTGGAGCTGCTCAAGGTAAGTGGTGCCGGGCCGGAAACCAAAACCCTCCTACACTCCGCACCCCAACTCCCTGCCCTGAGCCCCCGCCTCCATCCCAACCCCCTGCCACACCCCACACTCCCTCCTGCACCCCAACCCCCTGCCCTGAACCACTGCCACACCTCACACCCCTCCTGCACCCCAACTCCCTGCCCTGAGCTCCCTGCTGCACCCTGCACTCCCTCCTGCACCCCACAGGCAGGGGCGGGGGCAGCAGGGGGGGTGTGATGCGGCCCTCAGGCCAACGTACGAGCGCTCATGTGGCCCTCCTGGTGATTCGAGTTTGAGACCCCTGATTTAGATCAAGCAGTGTTCTCACCCACTGGATCTTACAGTCCTTAATATATAAGTTTGTCTCTTAAAACTGGGACAGTCTCCTCTGTTGGAGTCTTCAGTCTTCTGAGTATTCTCGTTGCTTGCAGCATAGGTGGGGGGGGAGGAGAAAAGGCCAATTATGGGGCCCCTGCGTTCTGTTTTATACCCTTAGTCCATGTGCTTGGAGAACACAAGTCCAGGCATGTCTGGTGGGCATTGCTGAGTCACAAGGTGAAGCAATACCCCCAAGGTGTCTCCTGTGTGTGAGTCAAGGAATTGTAACTCCTCTTCTGGACAATGGCTAGTGATGTCTGTTCAGCACCCACCCGGGTGCTGGTTACCTCTTCTCTTGTCATTGTCTCTGGAGAGCTAGTATCTGGGCATTTCTCAAACCCACAGCATATTTTAGTGAAAACCATACAACACAATTCTTATAATTTTATATGCATTAATGATACACATATTTAGATAGAACAATGGCTTTCAGTGGATCATAACCTTTCCCATGATACCTCACATGGCATGCTTTATATGCAATATCACAATTATATTTAAATGAGGAATATGAGGGTTACAGGATGCCCCCCCCCCCAAGGTATAGAACGTCACAGTTAGCATCTCTGGTAAGCACTTAAGAGTGTTACATTAGACTGAGCTCTCTGCCTAGGAAGATCTGAATATAGCTTTGGATCCTTCCTAAAGAATTTTTTGGAAAACCAAGGAGCAAGATTGTCATCTGGTATAAACTGGAGTAACACAGCCAAAGTCAATGGAGTTCCTGTGACTTACACTAGCTGAGGACCTGGCCTACGTACTGCATTTGGATCAGGAGGTTAGCAATCAAACAATTACGTATTTCATGCCTGTTCTCTTCAGATTTAATATCCTTTTCCTTTTCCCAATGGACTCCTTAAGCAGGGCCTTCTCAGACCCTCTGCATCGTAATGTAATATACTCCGAGGGAATAAACAACAGCAGAAAACCTACCCCAAGCAGAACTCCCTATAACTCTGAAAAGGAGAGGAGCCAGACACGCCATGAAGCCCACCAGAGATATTGCTCCTGCCCATCTATTTAACACAGAAGCAGATAAGATATAATGAGATCTGGCTTTAAACTTTGCAAATGGCTCTGAGCCAGAATCTCCAGAATCTGAGATATTTGAAATCTGGATCCAGACCCACATTCTGCACTTTAGCCTCTCACTATTCTATTTGAATTTTTGTTCCTCCTTCTTTTAGACCCAGGTCATGCTGCAGGTTGTGCCATGAGTGCAGGGGACTGGTCTAGATGACCTCTCGAGGTCCCTTCCAGTCCTACGATTCCCTCCATCCACCTTGGAGCTTTTATTTGTGCTGGTGGCAGAAATCCATGCAAGGCAGAGTTTATTTACAGTGAAGGGTAAGTGGGAGGCTGTGATCAGGATGGGATCTGAGGACAGAAAGAGCTTGTGTCTAAGAACTGTAAATGAGTTGGGTCTGGGAATTTGCTGAAGCTGCTACACCCAGATTTTTCCAAATTCCACTCCGTTCCATGGCCTGGGTGTAATAATGTACATTTATACGCTTGAATGGACGTGTGTGTATATGTTTACAGATGATTAGTCATGAACTATTAGTGTTTTCAAACCATGAGCCTGATCCTTCAACCACTGCTTCTGAAAGCAGTCAAACTGATTTCAACTGACTGCATGGAAAACATGGTGGTTTTAGATGTGGGGGACCTCAGATGGTGTGAACTGATGTAGCATCCTCAAGATCAATGGAGCTATTCCAGTTTGCCTTTGAAATCAATAGAGCTACTCACATCAGGGGGCCTATGATGTAAGCGAGTATCTACCTTTGCAAACACGTGATTTAATCTCTGTTTTGCGTGTGGATCAATTATGCTGTAATAACATTTCCTGCCATGTTGCCTGGGGTGTGTAACACACAGGCAGAGACAAGACGCTGATATTTAATCAGAGCTCTGCTGCTCATCAGCAGGATGCAGGGACATGGTGAAGTGCCTTGACTGGGAGAGGTGGATGCAGTTTGATGGTATGGGTTATTTCTAAAATCATTGCTCCTAAAGGACGGCAGGACAGACAGTCATGGACAGCCTGAGTATTGGTGATACCGGGGACAGCTGAATCCCTCTGCATAGTAACCAGAAACATTTCTTTGGCTCACAAGTACTTGTGATGTTCAGCTTCTCCGTGGGGTTTTTGCCCTTCATTCCCGTAGGCTCTGGGGCTCCTCTTTGGGGGTATGTACTCTGTAGTCAGCACCCCCTGTTCCTGTTCCCATCCAGCATCCCATTTCCCCCCCTGTGGAGGTCTCAGGCTGCTCCTCCATCAGGTTCAGAGGGGCTTCCTGCTGAGGCTTCTACCCCCCCCCCCAGTGTTGTGTAGGAATTTCCACCGGGGGGGGGGGTTGCTGGAGTTTGTCCTCCACCCAGCTGGCAGCAGCTGGCCAGGCAACAGTCTTGTTTGTGCTGCCACCTCTACTGTACTAGGCGGCGGGTCTAGAGATGCCCCAGAAGGGTTGTGGATGTAGCTAGGCCCAGCGGCTCAGTTCTAGCTACAGCAAGGCAGCTGTGGGCCCCAAGACCCGAAGAATGCAAAAGAGCATCTTCCAGTTCCGCCTGCTGCTCCCCTGAGGCCCCTGCAAGGACTATGGACAGGGACAGTGGTGGCACGAGGTGTCCTCTGGAGAAGAGTGGGCCACCTAATTTCAGACCAGACCAAGAAATAGGGGGAACAACTCCCTCACCCCAGAAGAGATCTAGAGTTAGTCCGTATGTGAGGTGGGTCCAGGGCTTCTGGGGACACTTGGCATGTTTGGAGACTGTGGATGCTACAGTAACTAGCAAAACTAACCCAAATTAACTTGTGAGCTGGTGCCTCCCCTTGTGTTATGCAGAAGGGGGTGGGCGTGAGTCGACCCAGGGAGTAAAGTGGTGAAGACGAAGAGCTGATTGGGAAATGAGATTTTGTTTTCTGTAAAAAGGATTTCCCTCTCCTTGTTCTCATCTACATTTTTTTTTTTAATTTGGAATTGGCGGAAGAGTTGTTGACAAAATAAACGTCCTTTTGGAAAAAACAGATTTTTGGGGGGTGAAAATTTCAATTTGATCAAAAAAGCCATTTTCTGTAGGGAAAAATACATTTTGATGGAAAATGTTTAATCAGCTCTATTAAGAAGTCCCATAATTGCCTGTCATTAATAAGGTTTACTGCTACAACAGATCCAGAAGGAGGGAGTCAAAGAAAGGAGTTTGGGGCAGGGATTGATCAGGATTTAGGGGTTCAAATATCACCCAAACTTCAGGACCCCTAAATCCAAATAAACAGAACCCTACTACCAGAATCTTTGCCCGGCCCTTCTTTCTCTTTGTCTGCTAGATGTTGTATGAGGTTTGGTTGTATATTTCGTTAGCACACTTTAAAAAATGACAGCTGTGCTTTTTAAGGTAGACTAGGGGATTTGTGCACACACCTACTGAATTGTGTGTCTAAATCCTGTGGTCAGCTTTAAAAAAATTTCCTCCCTGCCAGTTTTCACAGCATGTTATTGTTAATGCCTACACTTGCAAGCAAAGTTTAGTTGTAGCATATACAGCTCACTGTGTTTACTGACAAAGCCCTGCTGGAAGTCTCCAAAGGCAGTTCAGAACCATTTTCTTTCCCCCGCCTGTGGTCATCTCTTTCTAAGTTCAGAGTGACGGCTTTTGTCAACGGGGAGAGTTTAAAGGGTGATGGTTTCAGAATACTGAACAAATGCCAGCTTGTTTAAAATGTAAATACTCAGGAACCTCCCTACAGAGAGTGGAAGTGCAGAAATAATTCATGGCTCTGATTCTGCAATTGGATCAACATGGTGCAGGATTTGGGCCCATATGTGCCTTCATTAATTTAGTCCATTTAGATTGTGCTATCCCTGTGCTGTCTGAGCACTGACTTTGTCCACATGGTAAAATGAAACATGATTGTAAGCCCATTGACACAGGACTGTCCTTTTGCTCAGCGACACTACCTAGAGTAATGGGGCCCTGGTTTATGACTTGGGCTGCTAGGCATTACAGTAATAATTAACAGTAATACAAGATGAAGATGAAAGGAGTCCGTATTGCCAAAGCCAAAGAATTTAAAAATTCTGAGTCCGCGTCTCCTGCCCCCCAAATCATGAGCTTGGCTTAAAAATCATGAGTTTTTTTTATAAAAAAAGAAACTGCTACATTTTGGGTTCTTTTTATTTGCCTTCTGGTTTCCGAGCCTTCAGGTCCACAGTTTGAAGCAATCCCATGAGGTCTAGAAGCGTCCATTATTTAGTAAGGGAAGCGTGAGTGTTTCACGAAATCCCATGACTCCAGGAGCTGGGGCTTTAAGACAAAACACCAAACAATGGAGATTTGCCATAACATCTTGAGAGGTGGCCACGCTGTGATGATTTGTGTTCTGAGAGCAAGGCCCCTTGTGCTAGGATCGGCACAGTGAGAAACACGGGAGCAACTGTTGGAGGTGACTGCTCCCCCTCTGGTTTTTTCATCTCGGTGAGGACATCTGGGTGGGTCTCCCCTCTTCCCAGAATTTCAGCCCCCACTTGGAGGGGAGGGAGGAGAAGGAGAGAGAGCACGCTGAGGCTCAACCTTAGCGCACCAGCATCCAGCCCTCTCTCCCTGCCTCCCCGCAGAGCTGCTGCTGAGCTGAGCAGCTGGGAAGGGAGGAGGCAGCGGCAGTTACAGCCTCTTGCCTCAGGGGCTGCTCCTTCCCTGTGCTGGACAGGTCAGAGGCTGCTGAGGGCAGAGCAACAGGGCCTGGCCAGGCAGACAGGGGGCTAAGTCAGCTCCAGAGAAGAGATTGACCCCAGCTGCCCTCCCAGCAACTCCTCCTCTTCCCTCCCCCCCGCAGGAGGATCAGGTATGGGGGCGGGGAACTGGGGGGCATTCAACCTGTGGGTGATGCTAGAGGAAGGGAAAGGGGAGGTGTAGGGGATTGAGCCACAGCAGAGGACATGGGTGGGACATGAGACTGGCTTGAGGTACACAAGCTAAAGGAAGATCAGAGCTGTACAGGGCTGGGGAGTGCTCTTATATGTTTGTAGTACTTTTCATTGACCTTCTGAATTGGGGGGCTTTGGGGGTCATGTTTTCAAGCTTTCCTAGTCAACCATGATATATTTAAGAGGGTCTGTGTCCCCAGAGCTGCCAACTCTCATTATATTTAGTGCTTTTTCTTAAAGCCCCAGCTCCTGGAATCAGGTGAATATTTGAGAATCTCGGCTCATGTGATTTTATTGTGTGTCTCGGGACATTTTGGTGTTCTTCTTAAAGCTCCTGGCATTAAGTGACTATTTGAGAATCTCAGCTCATATGATTTTATTGTGCGTCTCGGGATATTTTGGTGTTCTTCTTAAAGCTCCAGCTCCTGGAATCAGGTGAATATTTGAGAATCTTGGCTCATGTGATTTTATTGTGTGTCTCGGGATATTTTGGTGTTCTTCTTCAAGTCCCAGCTCCTGGAATCAGGTGAATATTTGAGAATCTCGGCTTGTGATTTTTTTTATCATGTCTCGGGAAATTTTGATGTTCTTCTTAAAGCTCCAGCTCTTGGAGTCAAGTGATTATGTGTGAGGGTGTCAGGTTTCATTTAAATAAAAGTTGGGGAGGAAATCTACTGGGGAGGAAATCTTTAGAATGTGAAGCAAATTCACCTTAAAAATTCACAAACAGAAGGCAAACAACAAGAATGCCAAATGTATTACTTTTTTTTTTTAAAAAAAAACAACCCTCATGACTTTTAAAGCTAATCCCATGATTTTGGGGCGTGGGAGGGGGATTCGTGACTTTTGAATGCTTGGGACTGGCCACACTGTAATTTGGTGAAAATGAGTTTCCAAGAGTTATGTTTTTTCCAAGTGCAAAGAGATAGCTTGATTCAGAATGACCTTTATATAATGTTAAGATGGTGCCAAAGTGAGGGAACAAAAATAAAATCTCCAGGAGAGAGCATGTGTGTGTCACCTCTGACAGTCTGCACAGAGCTTGGAAAACATAAATGGCTGAACTCTGCACAGATTTGCTTTGAAATTTAAAGGTGTGCAATACACAGGAAACCAAAGGCACTGTCATTTTCTGGCTACAAGCATCACAGCAAGCAAAAGTTTTACACGATCTCTAAAGATCGTGGGCAAAGACAAATAGGCATAAAAGATTGAACAAAAAGAAAGAAGGCCCCCTCTATAAAAAACACTTCCATAAAGGTCAGAGGGATGTTAGAAAGAGCTTGAATAGTTCCCTGCCACCTCTTTAGGAGATAATCCCAAATCCCTCTACTTTGGGGGTGAAATTCACCCCTGTGTAGAGGGACACAGCCCAGGGTCTCTGTGCCATTTATGTCCTGTTTTAAGGATTTTAATGGTGCCCAGGCCCAGAACTGGGGCCTCTGCATGAGGCTGAATTTCACCCTACAGCGATACAAATGGAAAGGAGAGGTCGGATTAATATACAAGGAGGCTTCGTTACAGGAAACAGACTTAAATCATTCCAAGAGCTGAAAACACATCGTGCACTTCCAAAGACAAGCTTCTACTGAGATTTACAAAACAGGCCTTGGATTTGCTCCAGACCGAAAGATCTAAATAACCGACCCCCTGCAAGTAATACAGCTGAGTCCCTTATATTGAACCCCTGGGAGTTCACCAGCAGAATCAGCCCTGTGGAAGAAGCAATAATGGAAGAAACTGACACAAACAATGGTCTCCCAAAGGTCATGTGGGAAGCGTATTTAGGAAGCCGGCCTCATGCGAGGGGAGAGTGGGATATGACTTGTGCATTGATCTAAAGCAAGCCAACCAATGCTAAATATTAAGTATCACACTTTTCTTTATGGAATGACCATTATTGTACATCTACAAAAGCTGGAGCAGGGGTAGGTTATAAATAGGTGCGATCGCTGGAACTGTCATACAGAGGGCAGTGAAATCAGTGTCTGGGTGACTAGGTGTTCTGCCTGCATAGAGTAGGTTTATGTAATTATATAAGTGCAGTTGTAGACACCTGGCCTAGAAGGTTTTGTAGCTTTTCTGCAATGAACAGACTAGCACCCACAGAGAAATCCCCCCTCCCCCTAAGCCAATGTAGCACCTGCCTGGTATCATTCCTGATTTACATCAACCTAAAGGACATCAGGGTCAGGTGCAATCTCTAGAAACAGGGCCAGCTCTTGCTGGGGGTCTGAGGAACAGTCATCACCGCTTGGAAGGAGCCACCTGAAACCACCCTCACACTCTCCCAATCCTAGGCTGATCAGCGGCAGGCCAGTTGCCATTTAGAGCAGTCTAGGAGCTGCTCTGAGGTGTGCCAGCTGCCAACAACCCCAAGAGACCACTGTGGCAGATAGGGAATACTGGGGTACAGGGCGCCCTGGCTCTGCCCCTTCTCCTCTGGCCATATCCCTGGAGCAGGTCCCAGGAGAGGTGTGAAGTAGATCTGCTATGCTAGCTTTACACTACATGCCCTCCCTCTGAATGGAAGACCGTCTGGGGGCTGGAAAGACCACTTAAAACAGTTTTGCTCTGGGAGAGCAGTGCAAAATTGCCCTAAAGTAGCTCAAGATCTGGCCCACATAGCACGAGGCTCTTTATAAAACTAAATAGATACTGACATGTCATCAGCATCTGTTTTTCCTGGAGATGTTTATACACAACCGTTCTCTGAAATCAGCCCACCATGCAGCCTCCTCTTACTGAGAAAATGTGCTCAGATGATTTAACTTAATGACTTAGTTAAATTGAATGGTTTCCAGTAGCACAGTAATGTGTTTGGAGAAGGAAGAACTTTTAAAAAGAAGCTGTTTGCCCATCTAATTCAAACAACTTTCCATTCCTGATGGGGAGAAAGGAAAGTCTGAGAGCTTTGCAGAATTAATACAGGGTACCCATTACTTCATTTTATAATGCTTGGCAAGGAAAAACACATAAGCCAGTGAAATCTGGTTATTTGGCTCTTCTGTGCATTCCACAGTTATGGGGCAACTAAGCACAGCGAATTTTCAGTGAGTTAAAATGTGTTTGCACAAAGATGACCTACAAGAAGGATTGCAGTTTGGCTGCTCATACCTGGATATGACCCTTGTATACAGTAGTAGTTGTATTCTGAATGTAAGGAATTTCTTTACTATCTCACGACTAAAATAATTTCTCCTTTTCTCTCAGAAGAGTAGCAGATTTATGGGAATGAATGTTATTGGTTCTTTCCAGCATACAGTGATACTAAAAATGTTTTCTTTAAAAGAAAATTTAGTGAACACACAAATTGATTAGCATTAAGTTGTGAAACAGCCAGATCCCTTGTGATCTGATCCTTCAAACATATGTGCTACTTTACATGAGTAGTCCCACTGAGTTTAGTTGGACTTCTCACGTGAATCAAGTTACACATGTGCTTAGGTTGTTTGCAGAATGGGGGCCCAAGTCACTATTGAATTCAGTAGGTTGAGGTTTCTGGCCTAAATTTTTTTCCGGGCCAAATATGGAGGTTTTGTCAAAAAAATTTCTTGAGGAAAATTTCCTTGAAAACAATATTTCCAATTTTTTCAGTGAGAAAATTCTAACCAAAACATTTTTCTTTTGCAATTTTGAAAATACTGACATTTGAAAAGGAAACATTTAGATTGACAATGTCAAATTATTTTGTCTTGACATTTCCAAATCCCCTTTTTTAGAACTTTTCATTCCACAAAAATCTTTTGATATTTCAACTTTTTGGCCCAATTTGGGATGCCAACAAATGTCAGAAATATCGGCATTTCATGCATGACTGAAACTCCATTTTCCAACCAACTCTATTACTTTATGCTCTGAAAATTTTTAAAAATCCAGAGGCACGTGAGATATTGATAGGAAAAGAAACTCATTATAAACTGACAAGGTGGACTAGGTAATGTATTTTATTGGATCAACTACTCTGGTGAAAGAGACAAGCTTTCAAGCAACACAAAGCCCTTCTTAGCTGATGAAGTACTCTGTTCTTACCAACAGAATTTGGTCCAATAAAATATATTACCACACTCAAAGTGTTTCTCCAATATCCTGGGACCAACACTGGCTAAAACAACACTGCAGACAAGTTATAAACAGACATTTTAGGTGGGATTCTGAAAGCCTCTTGGGAGATATGGATACTCAGTTTCCTTAGATGGTTTGGAAAAATCCATGTTTCAATTCACCGACTTTTCAGCAATAACTTTACTCTTATCAAAGCCACATGATGACTCATGTACATCACCACATCTGGACAGTTAACCTTCTTTCATCTCCTTTCCACTCCTTCACCTTAAAATTTATCTGCCACATAAGAATTGTCTTTTTATAACAAACAACTCGATGTGATTGATCAATTATCTAGGATTTCAGCATTGATTCTTTGTTAGCTGGATTAAATTTTACTTTTGTTTTTATCATCCAAAATAATGGTCAAATAATTATATTAGGACCTGATTTTACACTTGATCTTAATTCAATCTTTCTTTTGACACCTGCAGTTCTTTGCAGATGCTGTTTATGACATTTAGGCTTCTAAATACCTGATTTGGGAGCACAGTCATGCACTTAGACATCCCAATGACATAAATTGTGCAGGCAAACAATCCAGTGAATTTTTTTAAATCATAATTACATTCTCCCGCAATTTGCAGATGCACAAAGGGGAAGCAGTTAAAATGGACTCTGATGGGGTATTCACCCCACACCCGCATCAAAGGGTAGGGTGATTGGGTGGGCCAATTAACCAGCTAGGCTGCACCTGGAGGAGGGGCCATGGAGCAATGAGGATTAATTAAAAGATGAAGCTCAGCTGGACAGGAACGGAGTGGGGGGGATATCTGGTATAATAATAATAATCTGGTATAAGGCCAGGTAGCATAGGAAGCAGTCCAGGGAAACAGTAGCAAGGTGTGGCACCATACAGACGTTAGCTGCTAGTGGTAGGGTCCCTGGGCTGGAACCGGCAGAAGAAAGTGGGGCAGCAGGGAAGTGGCACCACTGAGGGGCAATGAACTGGAAGACTGCCTGTGATGGATGGTACAAAGAGAACTTGGTACCATGGGTGGCGGGTGGACATCCCCCTTCGGGGAGGCTAGCCCCACGGCCCTGCCCCTTCCGCACGAGGCCATGCCCCTCACAGCCAGAGCCCTGAGCCCCCCTGCATCTTGCAGCCAGAGAAGCCATGGGCTGGCCCCAGCTGGCCAAGCAACCTGAGCCCGAGCAGCCTAGCCACTGCCATGGACATGGGGCCAGAGCAGCCCCATCTGCACCGGCCAGCCCTGGGCCAGAGCAGCCTCAGCCCCAGCCCAGAGTCCTGCAGTTGCAGCTTATTATGCCGACTGCTCATGCTTGGTACACAAACCTGGAAGAGAAAAATGACAGTGACCTGGCTGGAAGGGCAAACCATGAGAGGGAGCAGTCGAGTCCTGAGAGAGAGTCTGAGTGAGCACCCGCAGGAAGGGGCATCAGCCCAGTAGAGCTAATCCCCAGCCGTGGTCACAGGGAGGTGCTCCAGCGGTGAGTAGAGCAGCCCTTAACACCAACCTTCAACCATAAGTATGACAATAGCCACTGTGAGATTTTTGCAAGCTATTTAGGGCCTGATCCAAAGCCCACTGACATCAATAGGTGTCTTTCCACGGACTTCTTTAGGCTTTGGATCAGGCTCTTATTGTATGAATTAGAGTAACTGCAGCCTGCATGTGCCTGGCATTTAGTTTTCCCTTGGAGGCATGAATCTTTCTTTGTTTTCTCCTTTGATATTTATCTCGCCATTAGTAAGATTTTTAAATCGTTGGAACACCTTAACGACGGCCGTCAACCACAGGCAGCGGCAACCTTACACATCCATGTTTGTCATGGAGCAGGCATCCGGAGGGAGGTTTATTGGAAGGAAAAATTCATAATGATGCCATGATGCAATGAGCCGTTTTATCTCACAGGGAGGTTGAACTAGGCCTCGTAATTGCAGAAAGATTTATGTGACTAGAATTATACATGACTGGTGCTGGCTAATGTATCTGTGGTGTGGATGTTGTGAAAGCACCTTATGAGACAACATGTATAGAAACCTCAGAAGGCGTATAATCTCCGGAGACAGAAAGAAAAAACACTCTTGCTTGATTCGTACATGGTGCTGACAGGAATCTTCTGTTCCCTATGGCCAAAATAAAATCTCTTTAGCTGACACATTTGTGTTGCATCAGATAAACAGCGGCAGGGTTAGTGTTTTCATGTTTCAATTTGTCTTTAATTCTCTCTCGGGCTTTCGCATGCCAAGGGATCATATTTGATTTAATCATCAGTCACCTTTAAAAAGGAAATATCTGAAAATCCACATGATTTTCATTCAACACAAGCTCTTGATAATAGTAATCCGGACTTTTTCGGAATGAACGAAAGTGGTCATGCCAAATTCTTGGCTGGTGTAAATCCAGAATAACTCTGTTGAAATCGGTGGAGTCACTCCAAGTCTACACTGGTGTAGATGAGACCAGAATTTGGGTCATTTTTTTGTTAGGCCGTCTTTGTGACATTCATTAGTTTGTGTCAACCTTTTTTGCAAGACTGCAGACTGCTTTGGATTAGGCCAATGGTTTAGCAGTAATCGTATTATGATTTGACGTATTTACCACACCAAATCAAGCCCTGCCGACGTACTTACTCCTTTTGATGACCAAAGCATCCCAGTAAGCTGAATGGATGTTATTTTACGTCTTGACACATTTACCCTAGCGTATCTTATATTTAATCTATTTGGCCTATGGTATTAATCAGATTTAGGAATTGTTTCTTTTTTGTTACCTTTTCACTTTTTCGCAGCTCCTTTGCCTTTCCCCTCAGCTTCTCAGAGGCCTGGCACAGCGTCAAGGAGCTATGTAACCCCTCCTTACAACCCACCAAAGCAGCGATGCCTACTTGACAGCTGTTAGGCTAGTCATAACTGTCTTCGTGACACCTTGTGCTCCCCGCATCTGTTGCTTCCACCCATTGCCTCTCAGTTTATACTTCAGTTATCAGGTGACTAGGTCAGGGAGTGTCTTTTCATTATATTTTTATATAGGGTCTAGCATAATGGGGCCCTGATCCTCGAATGGGACTTCTAGGTGCTCCTGCAATACAAAGAATCAATACTACTGTTGCTTATGTATTCCCACTACCGTTTGTTCTGCTGGGGTGAGGAGGAGTAGGGTTACTGGGGCATCTTCTCCAGAGCACAGTATAAGAATGGAGGGGTGATTTTTCTCTTGTGTTCTTCTTGACCAGAGTGAAGAGACCTCTTCAGTTGTATTTCAGTTCCTGCACCTGTCTGGGAACAGGAAAGAAACTACATAAGAGCGGCCATACTGGGTCAGACCAAAGGTTCATCTAGCCCAGTATCCTGTTTTCTGACAGTGGCCAGTGCCATTAAAGCTCCTGTTCCACATTCTGGCTTCTTTTTCTGGATCCTCCTTCACTGCTCCGTTTCCACAACGGTGTCTGTATTATTAAGAAAAAAGAAAAGGAGTACTTGTGGCACCTTAGAGACTAACAAATTTATTAGAGCATAAGCTTTCATGAGCTACAGCTCACTTCATCGGATGCATTTGCATTTGCATCCGATGAAGTGAGCTGTAGCTCACGAAAGCTTATGCTCTAATAAATTTGTTAGTCTCTAAGGTGCCACAAGTACTCCTTTTCTTTTTGCGAATACAGACTAACACGCCTGCTACTCTGAAACCTGTATTATTAAGGTGACTTCCCCTAGCACCAGCTCTGTGTTTCCCCCATGGCTGCCTGAAGAGTTACTGGGAGGGCTAGATCCTCAGCTGGTATAAACTGACATAGCTCTGTTGAAGTCAGTGGAGCTGTTCCCATTTACAGCATCCTTGAGTCTCTGGTCTACCTTAGACTGTGAAGACCTACCATCCATGGAAGTAATTGGAGCAACACACCTCTGAACAGCATTCTAACCCACAGAAACCTTCCTACCAACACTACGAAAAGAAGGATTCTCCTGCAGATCGAAACAACAGACTGGACTTCTACATAGAGTGCTTTCGCCGATGTGCACAGGCTGAAATTGTGGAAAAGCAGCATCACTTGCCCCATAACCTCAGCTGTGCAGAACACAATGCCATCCACAGCCTCAGGAACTACTTTGACATCATAATCAAAAAGGCTGACAAAGAAGGTGCTGTCGTCATCATGAATAGGTTGGAATATTAACGAGAGGCTTCTAGGCAGCTCTCCAACACCACTTTCTACAAGCCATTACCCTCTGATCCCATGGAGGGTTACCAAAAGAAACTACACCATCTGCTCAAGAAACTCCCTGAAAAAGCACAAGAACAAATCAGCACAGACACACCTGTAGAACCCTGAGCAGGGTTATTCTATCTGCTACCCAAGATCCATAAACTTGGAAATCCTAGACACCCCATCATCTCAGGCATTGGCACCCTGACAGCAGGATTGTCTGGCTATGTAGACTCCCTCTTCAGGCCATATGCTACCTGCACTCCTAGCTATCTTCAAGATACCACTGACATCCTGAGGAAACTACAATCCGTTAGTGATCTTCCTAAAAACACCATCCTAGCCACTATGGATGTAGAAGCCTCTACACCAACATTCCACACAAAGATGGACTACAAGCCATCAGGAACAGTATCCCTGATTATGTCACGGCAAACCTGGTGGCTGAACTTTGTGACTTTGTCCTCACCCATAACTATTTCACATTTGGGGACAATATATACCTTCAAATCAGTGGCACTGCTATGGGTACCTGCATGGCCCCACAGAATGCCAACATTTTTATGGCAGACTTAGATCAACGCTTCCTTAGCTCTCGTCCCCTAACACCCCTACTCTACTTGCGCTACATTGATGACATCTTCATCATCTGGACCCATGGAAAAGAAGCCCTTGAGGAATTCCACCATGATTTCAACAATTTCCATCCCACCATCAACCTCAGCCTGGACCAGTCCACACGAGATCCACTTCCTGGACACTACGGTGCTAATAAGCAATGGTCACATAAACACCACCCTATGCCGGAAACGTACTGACTGCTATACTTACCTACATACCTCCAGCTTTCATCCAGACTACACCACATGATCCATTGTCTACAGCCAAGCTCTACGATACAACCACATTTGCTCCAACCCCTCAAACAGAGACAAACACCTACAAGATCTCTCTCAAGTGTTCTTACAGCTACAATACCCACCCGCTGAAGTGAAGAAACAGATTGACAGAGCCAGTAGTCAGCTACTACAGGACAGGCCCAACAAAGAAAGTAACAGAATGCCACTAGCCATCACCTTCAGCCCCCAATTAAAACTTCTCCAGCACATCATCAAGGATCTACAACCTATCCTGAAGGACGATCCCTCATTCTCACAGATCTTGGGAGACAGGCCAGTTGTGAACATCTATGAAATGAAGGCGAGTGCCCAATCTCGGAACAGGGGATAAGAAATTGTAAAGCCTTTCACAGCCCCTATAAGACAGTTTGCCTGGCCACCAGTTTGAGACATTTACTACTGAACATAAAAACACTTATTTGAAGATCTGCTTGCACATTCTTTGTAATAGTGCAGCTCTTGTCCCTCCCTGGCTTCCTATCTTTATGACACTAGGAGACACCATGGATCTCCACTAACGGTATATCTCCTTTGCCGTCAGGTGGGTGTACCCACATTAGTTTTAATTTAGCTAGCATGGATAAAAATAGCAGTGAAGACATGGTGGCATGGGCTGCAGGACAGGCTTTACAAGCACGCCAGGGACCATGGGTGTGTACTCGTGCTCCTTGCCCATGCCAGCTTCTGTGTCTTTACTGCTATTTTAACTGTACTAGCTAGAGTAAATCCAGCAGGGGTATACCTACCTGAGCTGCAATCACACCTCAGACTGCAGTGTAGACACACCCCACAGCCCATGGATCAGCTCTGCTTAGCAGGACTCTGGCATCCTGAAGAGCAGCGGAGCCATCTGACGGCTTTCTGTGCTGCTGCTAGAGTGGGGGGAGGGCAGCATATGACAGATCCCCCCAAATAGTCATCTGGGGTGAAATTCACCCCGTGCAAAGTCCATGAGCCACTGAAATCCCACTAAAGATCTTAAGGGAAGAGTCTTCTTAGCAAATGAGACACCTGTGCCCCGTCTACATTGCTTCTGACAATGGAAGAAACGTAACGTCGCTACAGCTGCACCCACGAATAGGGATAGCAAGGGCGGGGCCTAGCTCAGTTTGCTCTCCTCTCACTGAAATACTAGGACTGTCCGCTGCCGAATGAAAGGCTCCTTTATTGACTTCAGTGAGAGCAGGATCAGGCCCAGACTGCATTTGACCAGGGGAGGCTTTCCTTCAACATTGGGCTGAGACAGATGGGACTTTCTTGTTCCACTTATTTCTGTTCATTATCCAAACCCCCACTCTACCCTGCCACTAGGGAGACCCACCCGGATTGAATTCCCTGATCTGCCACAGACTTCCTTTGTGACCCTGGAAAAGTCCGTCTCACTGCACCTCAATCCAGCCAGGGGATGAGAGCCCTGCCCTACCTCTCTGGGGGTGTGTGTGAGGCTAAATGCATTAGAGATTGTGAAGAGCATTGAGAGCTGCTGACAGAAAGCGCTACAGGAGAGCTAGGTATTATTGTATGACGTCCCCTAGCTTTCAGTGGGAATATTTGTAAAGTAAGGTAGTGCTGAACATGAGTAGGGGTGATAAAATGGAGCCCTAAGGCCCTGGTCCTACAAAGACTTACATGCTATGAATAGTTCCATTGCTTTCAGCTACGAGTCTAGTCTCCTGAGTCCCCGTCCGAAGCCCTATCCACTAGATCACGCTGTCTCGGTCTCCATATATGTTGCTAAATATATATTAGATAGTTCAAGGCAACGTATGGTACATAAAGTCTCAATAAGTAATCACTCCCCTTCCTTTCAAACTATTTAAAGATCTATAATATGGAGGCAGTGCAGTCCAGGGGTTCAGGCCCAGGTTTACAAGATGTAGGGTCTTGTCTTTGTTCTGCCACAAACCTTGGGCAAGCCCCTTCACCTGTCTGCCTCAGTTTCCCCATCTGTGACACAGGGATCATTTGTATTATCCTTCCTTTGTAAAGACTTTGAAATTCATTGATGGAAAGAGCTAAGTATGACTATTATTATGGGGGCCAGGCTAGCTCCTGTTGAGTCAATGGAAAGAGTCCCATTCGCATCCTGGATCCTGTCCACTGAAGTGAGTGGGGTTTCACATGCAGGGATTATGTATCTGCTGGAACATGCTATCCTTTTGTATAAAATACAATTCCTATATTATCACATTTACAATTCGGTGGTTTTAAGTGGGGGAATGGGGGAAGTATCAAATGTTCATCTTTGCCAGGCAGAAAGGGAATCTGAATTCAATAGTACACACAAATAGCTGTCGAGAACTCTGCTAGAAGCCAAGCCAGTTACAACCGCAAGATACATGTATTCTCTAAACAATGCACCAGGGCTCCGCACCCAAATAAGTGGCTGTACACTCACTATATTGGTTACTGAGCACTTTTGAAAACCTGGTGGTAACTTGGGCACTTGGAAGTCTAGCTTGGAGCTCCTTTGGCAATGTGGTCCTGCCTACCCTGCAAAGAAAAACCCACAGCACCAAATCTCGGAGCCTGGGTCAGGCTCGCGGGGCTTGGACTGCAGGGCTAAAAGTAGCAACAGTGTAGACATTACCAGTTTGACTAGAGCCTGGGCTCCGAGACCCCGGCACTCCCTCCCCAGGTTTCAGAGCCCAAGCTCCAGCCTGGGTGGGAACGTCTACACTCTTATTCTTAGCCCTGCAGCCTGAGCCCCGACCCAGGCTCTGAGATTTGGGACTGCAGGTTTTACTTTGCTCTATAGACATACCCAGGGTGTACAAAAGGTGAGGGAATTTTTCCCTTCATTTTTTTCCACATCTTTAGAATGATTGAACTATGCACATTTCAGCACATTTGTGTTTTTTTGGCCTTAATCTTGCTTTGTCCTTAACGAGCGTGAGCATATTTAAGAAATCTTTTGTTTAATTAATGTTGGGTAATTTCTGTTTCACCAGTCACAGCACACACTCGCACCTTGTTTGTGGGACTGCATCGGTAGGTCTTTATGGTTGTGCAAAGTTATTAGAAATGCTTGAAATCCATATCTGAATGGGTAGATAGCCTTCGGGAAAAGATGAGCTAAATTATATGAAAAAAGAAAAGGAGGACTTGTGGCACCTTAAAGACTAACAAATTTATTTGAGCATAAGCTTTCGTGAGCTACAGCTCACTTGATTGGATGCATTCCAAGTGAAGTGAGCTGTAGCTCACGAAAGCTTATGCTCAAATAAATTTGTTAGTCTCTAAGGTGCCACAAGTACTCCTTTTCTTTTTGCGAATACAGACTAACATGGCTGCTACTCTGAAACCTAAATTATATGGTATCACCTAAAGGGAAAATCTTTGTTGAACTGGGAGATGGAGGTAACTTCAGGGACGTAGAGCACAACACAGACTTGGAGCTGATTTCTTTGTATTTTTGTCTTATGAACTTTGAATTAAACTTGTGCGCTGGATCTGGTCTGGATGATATGTCATATCTGATGCTGATCTTTATCTCTTAAACCTGTCCTTTGTTTCTTTGATTCTTTGGGCTATTCCGTCTTGTTTTATTGTGAGTGGCCTGAAGCTTTGATCTTGCAATAAGCCCCAGCGGGCAACACAAACCTTGGTTTGGTGTGAGACACACAGAGGGACATGGGGATACTCAGATAATCTAAACAGACAAGAGGTTACTTCTTCTATGGCTAAGTCTAAATGCAGAGTAACTTCAGAATTTATTGTCTCCCGTTACATTATGGGAAAATGGAAATTCACACGGGTATTTCCACATTAAGGAAATGTACCTGTGGGAACTTGATTGTTATGTATCTGTTTCCAATTTTTATTTACAGTCCTTTTTATTTTTTTAAAGATTCTGAGCAATTTAAGCTTACCTATCCCTTAATATAAAATAATTGAAACCAAAGCTCTTAAATGCTTTATAATGTCATTCTCTCTCCTTTTGACAATCACAGGCAGAGTTTGCATTCTTCCAAAGTATCTAGGTTTCTAAGCCTGAATTATATGGTACCTTTTTGGGAAATTTTTTCATGAGAAAAGAACAGCTGGTCTTGATCTGATGAGATGGTACCTGCTGATCTGTACAGTAAGAGCAAAGTGAGGCCAAAATTTTGGCCTGCATCCTGGGTTACTTTGCAAATGTCCATTCATTGTTTTGCAGGGTTGTTTTTATTTGTTTTTTTTAAATGATGTAGAAAGACACATTCTGCTTGTTTCCAACAGGTCCCATGAGCAGCAATTGAACCTTTTGAAGAATGTACAGTGACTTGTCTGTCAGCTAAGTAACAGCATGTAGCTGTTCATTCACATTTTTCATTTAATCCGATGGCTTTGAATTCCTTGCCTTGTAAATTCCTATATATGAAGATTAGAAAGCGCTTCTGGCTATGTAGAATTACATGCTTTTAGATGAAATTTAATCCCTTGTAAAAGGTTTTATTCACAGCATTCTTTCCTCTTCACAGCAACTGTATTCCTTGTAGAATTCGGATGGCACAGACAAGGACCTTAGCGAAGAATGGCCCCAAATTGTATCAGATGTTTACGATCAAATCGATATCAGGATTTCTGGAGATTTGGCAGTGTATAGACTGAAGCCTTTGATTCCAGGGAAAAGTATACAGAAATTAAAGCTTGTAAAAATTATTTTTTAAACATGGTTGCATCAGCTTTGACAGGAGGCCAAGAAACCTTGGGAAACCTTAGCTTGGGATTCTGTTTCTGTGATCCAGGCATGCCCCACTATATACATTACAGCTGAAATGTGTGCATTGGTGAGTACACATAGACCTTTCTCCCGTGATGAGACTCCCCAGCAGGGAAGAGCCGAGTGCTTTCCGTTCCCTTTATGCCACTTCCCCAGTCTGACGGCAACAAGTGGGGCTCAGGATTGAGCTCACACAGTTTTTAACAAGCTAAGGGGGAACACTGTGGGGTGCCCCATGGCAGCACATAAAGAGCATTGAGTTCCCTGCACAGAAGTGGGCCAGGTGTAGCAAGAGAGGACACAGGTGTGCTCAGCGAGAGGAAGCATGTGCATAAAATGTAGGAAAAAGAGACCACGGGAGGACACACCTATTGAAGCAAAGGAATCAGGGAGAGAGGCTAAGCCCAGGAAAGTGTGAACGATGCCAGTCTCTTGAATCTATGTCCGAAGACTGCATTCATGAGGAGGCCTGGATGGTAAATCTTGACAATATGCAATAGTGTTGTTAAACTGAATATTAATCAATTTAACCAGAGGTTACTGTGTTTGGTCAGTAAATGAAATTCTTTTTAGGTGAAGTGGAAGCAGTTTATTAAAGGGAGGTCATTCAATCAGGGGACAGAAAAAAAAATACCATGTGACTCAGGTGACCAATCATGCAGCTTCAATATCAAATACACAAAGGAATACTTTTCAGAGTAGCAGCCGTGTTAGTCTGTATTCACAAAAAGAAAAGGAATACTTGTGGCACCTTAGAGACTAACAAATTTATTTGACCATAAGCTTTCGTGAGCTAATGCATCCGATGAAGTGAGCTGTAGCTCACGAAAGCTTATGCTCAAATAAATTTGTTAGTCTCTAAGGTGCCACAAGTACTCCTTTTCTTTTTACAAAAGAATACTGGCAGCAAGCAGCTTGTGGGCAATCCATTGACTGAAATTTGTTTGCACACAACATTTGTCAAACAACTTTGAGTAGTGAACAAATAGGTAAAATCACTGTCTGTTTGCAGACAATTTGCAAAGAAGAAAGGGCTCATTCACTGAATGAATTGTTCTTTGCAAATTGTTCACCCTGCTCTAATGGAGTTAGTGGGTTCACTGAATCAAAAGCTTTCAGAAATTTTGTTTCCAAATAAAGAATGTAAGCCTTCCCTATAAGTGGGTTGCTCACTTTTTATGAATGAGGCTCCAAAGTATGCTGGCATTCCTAAGAAACAAGCCTGGAATAACACTGCTGGCTTTCAGGTGCAATTTACAGATTATCAGCAAACAGCAGTCTACAGAGTATGAATAGTTTTTATGTTGAGGAAGCCATTATTTGAAAAATGGTTTTTTTAATGTTTTCTGTGCACTCTGTCATAGTGTAATGAATATAAACTGTACAATTGGCTTCATCAAAATAATATTTTATTTTTGGTTTATTGACCAGATGCAATGAATCTCAGATCAATTAGTTTTGCTTTGAAGTTTGCTCTTGATCCAGATCTTCAATAAAAAGGAAATTTCCAAATCACTGGTCTGTGAACAGTGTTTGTGATTAATTACCCTTTTATAATCTTAGGAATTCTGCTCGTTGCTGTATTTTGAATAACTCAGACTGCATGGGGAGTCTTATTTTGGCTGGTGTATTTGGAAACTGCTAATAAACACCTACTTCCTGTTTTTCTTGCTACTGTGTATAACAAATTCTTTAAAAAAAACTTGATTTCCCATCTCAGCTGCCTGCATGTTCAACCAAACTGAAACTGCATCATTGGTTAATCAACATCATGTATCATTTGCCAACAAGTTTCTCACAGTTGTTAAATATAGGACTTTATCTTTTACTGTGACATAATGTGGGTGGCTTTACACTACAGTAGGGGTGAAATAAGATTAATAATATTAAATCTGTGATAGAGACAAATAATAGTTGGTTTATTTAAAATGCATTAACAAGTCTCATCCAAAGTATACTAAAAGAATTTAGTGTATTTTCCCCATAGATCCTTACAGTCAGTAGATTAGTTTGGATAGTGTGTGGGTAAGTTTGTGACAGTCAAAATGTTCACTTTGTTGAGTCCTGGGAAACATCTTAAGAGCAGTGCCTAGGAGAACTAACATCTGTTGGTGTAGACAGCGCAGGGATTTTAAGGCTAATATTGTATGGAGGATGTTTATTTCGACAGGATGAATGTTTTTGTGAAATATAATATTAGGCTACGTCTAGGTATGTCCGGCTGGCGTTGAGGTCCAAATTCTACATGTGAACAAATGTTAATTAATAGTAAACATTTGCAGTTTGTTGCTAATGTAATACAGAGTAACGGTGGAAATAGATTAGTTATAGTTGCTTAGAGGTTTGTATGTTTTTGCCTTGTATGAGTTTGTGTTTTGTTTTGTTTTTGTTTTAACCTAGCTAGAATACAACATCGGGCTTTTGAGATGCAGACTCGTGCCCTGCAGTAGTTGCAGGACAGATGACATGGGCAATTCTATGAATGCAAAAGTTGTGTGTACATGACTTAGTGGACAAGGTAGATCAAACCATAGCTTTTTTGGGGCCAGCAGTAAGGACTGTCTTTTGCAATTTCACTGTAGCTGTGCATTCATTGTTACAATAGAGTGTTTTGATGTTCAAATAAAATCCTCTCAAATTAATTCATTTTAAGGAGCATACCTTTAAGACTTTATAGCTCAACTCTCAGTGGGTACACATGTAATGCATATTGTTATTTATTTGTATTACAGTCACAGCCAGAGGCCTCAACAGAGATCAGGGCCCCGTTGTGTTAGGTACTGTACATGCACATGATGAGAGACTGTCACTGGCCTAAAGAGCCTACGGTCAAAGTAGCCAATGCAGACCAAGAGTGGGAGGAGAAACAGAGGCACTGAGAGGGAACATGCTGTGTTCAAAATCACATAGCAGGTCAGTGGCAGAGCTAGGGATAGAACCTAGGTCTCTAGAGGCCAGTCTACTGCCCTACCTTTTAGTTCACACCTCCTGGGTAGCTATCATGCCATATACGTTGGCTGAGATGTTTTCCTATAGTCTGTATTGTTAACGCCATTTATTGTCTTCTGCTTAAAGTGCATTCAAGGGATGTTTAAACCAAGGAGAGGCAAACGTCTGGGTAATTGGTGTAACCACTCTCAAACAGGTGGGTGCATCCCAACACAAAAGCAATGTCAGGGTCCTCCTGTGTCCTGGCTGGCAGCTGTGGCAGGCACAGCTCCTCTGCCCTTCTGCAAACATGACCAGTCTGCTTGGTGAACTGCATAGAGACCATTGCAGGATTAACAGGCATATGCACATAAGTGGGTTGACCAGAGCTCATGGCCTCTGGTCCCTGCCCTGCCCTGCTCATGGAGGATTCTTGTTGCAGAGGTTCTGGGAACACCAGCAGTAAGCAATGGAAAGCACCTGGCAGAATCGGATCCATGGGTTCAGCAGAGATGCGTGTTGTTGGAATTCATATAAATACTGGGGTGGGGGGAGAAGGGCAAGAAATACAATTTCTGTACCAAGTACATAATGGATTCCTCAGTCTCAATTTTAACTCTAACAAGTTGTGTGGTCCAAGTCATTTTCTGACCCCACCCTCACCCTTCCTCCCCAAGTCTGAGTTACCACCATTGCCTCTTGCCCATGGGGTCGTGGTGGTGGCTACAAGTAGCGGTGGCTGTTTGACCCATTCCTACTGGCTGCTACACCCTGCTATACTGCGTGGGCTGGGCAGTGCAACTTGTCAGCACGCTCGCAGCGCAACACACACAGCATAGCAAGATGGTGGCGGTTGGCAGGAGCAGGGGCATGCAGACCCCATGAGCAGGAGAAGGCCATCAGAGGTGAGCCGACCTACCCTGAACCCAAGAAGGTCGGGTTGTTTTCTGATCTGACCCACCTGACAACTGGGTGCCGTCAGGTTCGGGTCATGTTGCAGTGCTCTAGTTTGCAGGATTGTGGCCTAGGCTAACATTTTCAGAAGGGACAAAGTGATTTAGGAACTTAAACCCCCTTTCAAAAGGGACTAAGCCACTTAGGCAACGACGTCCCATTGACTCTCCATGAGACTTGTGGGGAAGCTTCCAAACGCACAAATGGCAGTTTGGCATCTAACTCCCCTTGTCTTCCAGTGGGAGTTAGGCACCCAGCACCCATTTGTGCTGTTGGAAATCCCTTAGTTAGGCTCCTAAGTCACTTCTGGAAATGTAACATAGTTCCTAAGTCACTTAGGAACTTTTGGAAATTTTACCCACCATCAAAATTACCTGTGAACTCTGCTGCTCTGTAAAAGTTATTTTTGGTTTTACGCAAATTCTTCCCCCCTTCTCTTTTATTATTATTTATATTGTGGTAGCATTGAAAGACCTAGTCTCCTCTGTTTTAAAATAAAATTTGCTCCTTCCATTTTTTAATTTGCGTTCTTTTCCCCCCATTTCAGCTCAAATGTTCAAGACACTAATTTTAGTGGCTCTATTACATTTCTTATATTTTTTTTATACCATGGAAGGTTTTTCACACCTTCTGTGTAACCGTCTAATTATACAGTATAGGAAATCCTGACAGCATGCTAGCGGATTTAGATTTCTAAAGACTTTTTTTTCCTTGGGATCAGTTGGCCTCTTTTGCAATCAGTTTATGTGCCTGTTGGAGGCTAATTTGCCTGACTGCCACCTAAACTGGTCTAGGGATTTGTTCCATAGAAAATAAATTATACCCAGCGGTACAGTATAATATAAAAGCGTGTGGTGATTTTTTTTGTTTTGTTTTGTTCCAAAGGCTACTGGCAAACCATGAAAACCAACCTTGAGTGGTTTGTGCAGTATATATTACAGTTAAGGCTGGATGAAAATTTTTCATCAAAACTGTTTTTCGATGGAAAATTGGATTTTCAACTAAATGACATTTTTCACAAAAAGGGTCTGATTTTTCTTGGAAAATGTTGACTTTTTGTCAAGAAGCTAAACATTCTAGGTTTTGGGTGGTCCATAGAAAGTTGAAATTTTCCATGAAATTTCAACAGAAATATTTAAAAACATTTCTTAGAAACTTTTTTGCAGCCCTTCCTACCCACTTTCCAACCATCACAAGTTACCAGAGTCCCAAGATCAAATTATAACCTTATCTTATGGATAAGTTGGGTATCAATGGTGTATATGGATACAGTTTGGCTATGGATTACTTGGATAGCGTTTATTACTTATAATAATCACATACCTGTGCAGAAAGATAAGATGGTAAAGATAACACATTGATATCACCTTGGGGCCTGCTCTGGGATGGAATTTACCCCTGTGTGAGGCCTAGACATCACAGAAGTCCAAAAATAGGGTTTACATGGGACTGAAGTGGTGCACGTGTCTTGGACTGGCCTGCTGTATGGGGTAAATTTCCCCCTTTGAGTACTGAGCGCTCTCAACTCCTGCTGAAGTCAAGGGCTGCCGAAGGTACATAGGCCCCAGTTCAGAAAAGCACGTCAGCATGTGCCTATCCCTAAGCAAATGCTTAAATCCAAACAGGTTCAGCACAGCTCTTAAGCACATGCTGAAATCCCCTGGCCCAGCACTGTGCCAACGAAGCATGTTCTGCTCCATCATTATATTTTAATTCGTTCATCTTCTCTACCCCTGTCCCTCGGGCTCCTTTGAAGAAATTTTTGTGCAGTGCAGGTGCCAGAAAGGGACCTTCGAGTTTGAAAAATCCACTAAGTGTAACACCATGTTCTGTTACTACAGGCTATGGCATCCCATGCTAACATACAGTCCTTGGATAGCCTGCAGTTTGTGAGGCTATGTCTGTCTGTCTGTCCCTATGTTTTAGAGGCAATAGCTGTAAAAATGAGCAAGACTGAGATTTAATTAGTGATAGAAAAAAAATGGCTGTGGTTTAAAATAAGAACTCCCCTCACTACTGCTCTGTCACCCCTCCTTCAAATACAGCCAAACCATTGTGTCCAAGTAAAGGGACACCTGTCACCCTTATGGGTATGGACGGGAGGGGTCTCACCCAACGCAGGGTGGGGGAGGATTTCTTCACCCCACAGTGGGCACTGAGGCTTACAGTCCACAATGGGGCTCCCAGAAGATGCCCACTGAGTGGAGTGGTCAGAAGAGAGTTTTCCAGATTTCGGAGGGGAGGAGTTGACAACCTAGCCAATTCCCCTGGCCTCCCAAAATAAGGGGGCCTGTTGGGATATATCCACCTCAGAGGTTCAGGGAATTTAAAAAAGGATCGGCACTGGTGGATGCTTAACCCTAACTCTGCAGCTTTTGAGTGGAAAATGTGCCATAGCAACACGCCAGCATCCCAAACTTTCCTCCCCCGCATCCCAAACTTTCAAGGAGGGGATCTGGAACTCACACCAGGAGCTGAATTTCTCCTCTGGCTTCTATTGCTGTAATGGACTGACCCAAAACCTTGATCCAAGTAACCCTGGACTTTAGGGTGTTCCAAATCTAGGATCCAAGTATTTGTAACTTCTGCCCAGTGCTAATTAGAGGTTCACACATAATTAATTAGAAGTTGACCAGGTGAGCAATCTTTAATACAATCCACAATCTGCATTAAAAATAATCCATGTGTACCAGCCCATCAACCCATTCATTAGTACACACAAACCCATGTTTCCATGCCCCGAGTGCTTAATTGCATGAGCAGATTGGGCTATGGGTGTGCAGGGTCTGTGTTGGGGGAAAGTGTGAGGGCCAGGGCTGGGGCTGATGCACATTTCCCCCACTTCAGCCCAGTAGTTAATCAGAAAAGTTAAAGGACCTGCATGCTGTAATACAGTTTTTATAGGCCCTTGTTGGGGTCCTCAGCTCTCACCATTGGAAGGAGTATTCCGTAGAAGAATGACTTCGGTGGAGCTGTGTTCCCAGGGAAAGGGTGGGTCAAAGCCAGAGTAAGGGCACTGCCCTGGCTTGCTGCAGATCTCCCGGGATCCTCCAGGTTTGTGGGGAGCTGTTCCCCGGGTTGGGAGGAATGGAATAATTTGCGGAATCTCTGCAAGGGAATCTTTCTGGAGATTTTCTAGCAAAAAGTCCCCTCCTGCAGCTTTTAGCCATAGAGGGGGACACCTTTTGGTTGTGCTTTTGGATCAACACTTCAGTATTGCTCCTAGAACCCTGATAACTTGACTCACATGGACCGTATTGACAGACACTAAGTGGAGAAAAGAACTGGGGCTAGAATAAAAGCCATCAGGAATACAAGATGCAATGGCATCAAGAACAGATCTCTGGTGACCTAGAGAAACCTCTGAGTCAAATAGGACTCCAGCTACGTTAGAGCAGCACCAGCTATAGTGGAGGTCACCAGAATGTCTAATCTTTCCAAGGTAAATTTGCTGTGAGACTGCTCATAGCCCAACATTGTCTACCTTGTGGCTTGGTGGTGAATTTAGCATGGGATGATTACACTCTTTCCACCATAATCCACTTTTTCCGCCTCTCTGGTTCCAATTTAAGAACATGAGATGCTCTAAGGAAATTATACGGTTCCCATTTTTCTAGCCTGATAGATATCCAACAATACCCGAGTCGTGCCTGTCAGAAGCCGTTAACAGATAACCAGAGCTCCAAGGTAAAAGTTCCTGTGTACTCTGCCCAGGTAGCCTTAGTCTTATTGGGGAATATGTGATGGATCAGCCCGCGGCAGTGTTGCCACCTCTTCGAAGTATCCCACCTAGCAATGGCACACCTTAAAATCGACTTCATTTTTCTCATAGGCTTGTTATGCTTACAGCTAATTTTTAGCTGTGCTTCTTCAGTGTCATACCTGCCTAATGCTCTGTAATTGCAACTGGCTCAGTTCCTGTGCCTTGCCCTCGAATGGCAGGCCTGTCCCAGGTGGCTGGAAAACAGCCAGTTTTGCAATCTAGGCTCTTGGCAGTGGGGATTGAGGGAGAGGGGAAGGAAAGTGTGTTACATCCTTGTGAACTCACCCGGCTACAGCCAAACTATCCCAGATAATCCCAGTGTTGTACAAAGTCCTTTCTGTCCTGGAGAACTGGGCATTCCCTGACCTGAAGGGTTTACAATATAGGTAGATGGGACAGAAAAAAACTCCAGCAGAAGTACATCTTATCTCATTTTATAGATGAGAAACTGAGGCATGGAAAGATCAAGTGACTTACCCAAGGTCACAGAGGAAATCTGTGTCAAACTTAGAAACTGAATCCAGATCTCATGCATACTAGTATAGTGCCTTAACCACAGGACCAGCTGCCCTTAACTCAATGACTCTGGTTTTACATCAGTGTAACGCCACTGAAGCCAGTGACGTGATAGTGGTACAAACCCAGTGTGATGGAGTAGAGAACTGGGCCTTCAGGTGTTACTCAAATCAAAGAAGCTCTATGGCTGTCAATGCAAGTTTTGCGTGAGTACAAGGTGCAGGATATGACCAGTCTTTGTGTGTTTACATTGCCCCAGAAGGATGTGATTAGAATCTGACTGGAGGAACAAAGCAGCTCACTTTAATATGCTAAACTTTATTAATGTCTACAAAATTGTTAAAAAAAAGGGTAATCTGGAGTCTGTTTGACACTGAGCCTGTCTGTGTTTTGAAATGGCCCAATGTGTGTGTTTTATGATAACCATAACCATTCTGAGAGAAGATAAGAGGTTTAACATAATGGTTTTTTTTCTTATTTGGGAATTTTTTTTTAAAGCCAACATATCATTGATGAAGAACATAAACAAAGTAGCCTTTTATATCTTTTTCCAAAAACCTGGACTGTTCCAAATGTGTGTGTTACTGAATGGCTGGTGCTTTTTTTTTTTAAGTAGCAGAAATGTTGGTCAGTTTGAAAACAGTCCCTTACAGCTGTCCACATAAATAAATTTGAAGTTAGGGTTGGTTTAGCATCCACTTCCTGACGCTAAGGCCAAACAGGATTTATTCTCTGTTTTCTCTGTCACGCAAGGACCATCGTGTAAGCACACAGGTTATGAGCAGAAGAGTGTTTCAACCTTCTTTCTATATAATTAGTCATATAATTAACACTTACTAAAACGAAGTAATTTTTTCCGAGGTCTTGTAAATGCCTAACCACTTGCTTGAGTTATTGCAATGTTGAAAAGGTTTCTGCGGAAAAGCCAGTGTTTTATATCTTTTTTCCCCCCATCAGCAAGCAGGCTGAAGAGTTAGTATTATTCACTGACACACTGTAGATCTAATATGAATGCAAAAAAGCCCAAATTATTCCATTTGGCTCTCTCTTAAAGGTACCATCCATAACATATAAAAAAAGAAGATTAAAAAAATGGAGTAGCAGAGAAGAAAAGATAAGCCAGCAGGAACATATAAAGCAAAAACATTCATATAATGATCATTATCTGACAGATTTACTGTTAATAATATATTAGGATAGATACTTAAAATTCTTATGTGGCACTGAGACTATGGGAAAACATAACAGGCACAAGGCTTTTGATGGATACAACCAAAATCTAAGAGCTTGTCTACATTACCCACTGGATCGACGGGCAGTGATCAATCCAGCGGGGGTTGATTTATTGCGTCTAGTCTAGACACGATAAATCAACCGCTGAGCACTCTCCTGTCGACTTCGGTACTCCACCAGAGCGAGAGTTGCAGGCGGCGTTGATGGGGGAGCATCAGCAGTTGACTCACTGCAGTGAAGACATCACAGTGAGTAGATCTAAGTACATTGACTTCAGCTACGTTATTCACGTTATCCCCCCTCTCCCAGTATAGACCAGGCCTTAGCTATTTAATCGTTGTGTCATTTTATGTAACTTGGTATTTGGTGGTACAATAACCATGAGCATTTATAGAATTCTTTCACCCATACATTTCAAAATGTTTTACAAAGGAGGGTATTATTATCTCCGTTGTACAGCTGGAGCAACAAAGTCACAGAGAGTAGAAATGACTTGTCCAGTCCCCATGGCACAGCTATGAATAGAATCCAGATCTACTGTGCCTAATCCCCTGGACCACATGGCCTAAATACTCAAATACTGGCTGAAATTTACCTTGCATTTTATTTCTTCTTTTTTATTGGTATTACACAAGTAGGTAGAGGCCCCTCAAGGATCAGTGTCCCATTGTACCAGGTGTTGTATGCACACTCAATAAGGAATAGTTCTTGCCCTGAAGAGTTTATAATCAAATGTAAGACAATGTGTAATATACGTATATTACAAACAGGGAATGAGAGTGGGAGAGTGAGGGTAACCGTGATTGATGTATGTGGTCATAAAACCTTGCAATGCACATGGTTAGATGGTACAGAACAATTCAGATGTTGATAACTAAAATATAAACACACCAGTGTCACCCCTTTGCTGAGTGATAGCAGAAGTCTGGGGCTTTGCTGGTCGGCTTTCCAGGGAAGGAGATATCAGTGGTGCAGAGTCTGGGTATATTCCAAGTGTAACTTGCTTTATTTACACACACACCACCCACCAGTGCTAGAACAGAGATGATCAAACAGCATGCAGGGTAATGCCTTGTTCCAGGAATCCAGCCAAATACCGCTGCCCACTTCCCAGGGAGCAACTCTGCTTCAAGAATTGACTCTAATCAGAGCCCAAGGCAGAGAGAAAAACCTCTACTGCCACTTGCACAGCTCCTTCTACCTAGAACTTTGTATAACTCAAACTCAAATCAACACAAGCATTTCTTCCAAGACTAAAAACTTGCTTGAACACTAAACAAAACAAAAAACTATTGAGGTAACAATGCCACCTGGTGAATTCTGCCCTAACAATATTAGCAGTGTCTGCTGCAAAACACAAACACCCTTTGGGACAAGTCCCTGATGAAGGCAACAAGTATCAGTGGAATGACAGGAAATGAGAGAAGGTGTAGGCAGGGCAGAGCTGTTTAGAGCCTTGAAGGTGAGGGGAAAGAACTTGAATTGGATGTGGAAGTCATTGCAGAGCTAGTTGTGGGACTAAGAGAGAGGGGTGAAATAGTCAGACAGGGTCATGGGGCCAATGGCATGCTGTATAGGCCAGAGGTGGGTATCAGGAAGGCAGCACAGATGATTCAGAACAGCTGACAGGACACTCTCCCAGCTTCTTGTCAACATAGCCCCTGACAGACCAGACAATGGGCCCGTAGCTCTTCAATAGGCAACACCGAGGGCTGTGGCATTCAGATGGCTGTGCAACAAGACACTTGTGCAAGGTGCACCACACAGTGGTGAAACATGTGCAAGCTACACCAGAACCCAGGGTGCTGCTCTGCTGTCCCTGAGCACAGAGGCATATGCTTGGCACTGCGGGGCGGCTGTGCTCTGGCAGCGCGCAGCATCAAAAAATAGGCATGACCACAGAGGAAGAGGGGCATGGCTGGAAGCCAAGCCACTCTGCTCTACACGCCGCCCAACTGCGTGTGGGCAGCAAAGAGGCCAGCAAGCTACTTCAGGCAGCACATCCGCAATGGAGAAGCCACAGAGGTCAGGGCCCAGCACATGATCCAGCCAGTACAAGCCCTGCAGAGTCACTGAAAAACAGTGTGTGTGTGTGTGGGAACTACCCTGATGGAGCACGCTGGAGAGAGAGCAACACAATTCTTGGAAGACGAGTAAACAAAGTGACTGTTGTTTTACCTTGTTTTAATGTAAGCAGGGTCTGAATGAATGCTTTCCTGACAGCTAACTGGGAGGGGGAGAGACTTGGGTTTGTTTATGTAAATACAGTTTGCACCTGCTTTGCTTACATATTTAGCAGATACTACTGTGTCAAAAAGAAAAGGAGTACTTGTGGCACCTTAGAGACTAACAAATTTTTCAGAGTAGCAGCCGTGTTAACACGGTTGCTACTCTGAATACTGTGTCAAAGTGATCAACTTGGCTGGGGTTTGGTACAAATCACCTTAGTACTAAATGCTAGGGTAGTGAAATATGATTATCAATGTTGTAGTTATTATGGGAATACAGAAAAACAGGACTGTGCTTAACCTGTCCCAAATGAGGGGGTCACCCTTAGTTGAAAGAACCTCAGTAAGCCAAGGGCTCGAATGTCAGAGCCTTGTGAAAATAGGACCTCAGCTATGAGGTTGGATATCCTCAACAAGAGTTCTCTCTAAGACTGGTTCAACCTGTTCTTCCTCACTGTTCAAAGAATTGAGCTAAGTAGGCTTCATTAGGAGCCTCTTTTGTTATGTTAAATTGCTCAATCAGAACTGTTGTGGTAGGACTGTGTTTCTGCCCTGCCTGCCCGGAGCTGGAGATCACTGAGAGACTGATGTGTAGAGGTTACAGCAGGTGGCAGCAGATGGTGACTGACAGTCAGCTGGTGAATGAGTGGCTGGTGAGATGGAGAAGTGCAACAAGCAGCTAGCAGGGCGGCAGTGGCAAAGCATGATGAGTGGCCAGCAGGGTGGCTAGTGGAGAGGCGTGACGAAAACGGTGAGCAGGTGGCCAGTAGAGCTGCAGCACTGAGATGCAGAGAGAACAGGGAGTAGGTGGCCAGCGAGAGCAAGTGGCAAGTGACCAGCAGGATGGCTGGCAAAGAGGGGCAGCGAGCGAGTGCCTGACCAGTGAAGTGAATAAGGTGCCTCTTTACCCCCCACCTCCACCTGGGTGGGAAGTGAACTCTGCACCTCTGAACTCTGGGTCTGCACTCACCAAGGACATCAACTGTGAATGGGTACAGAGAAGGGTCAGGCACGTGAAGGGGGCTTTTGGATTGCTGGACTTAAGAACCTGAGGGGAAAAGGACACTGTCCAACCTACTTAGGGATGGGTCTTCTACTCATGGTTTAAGTTTAAACCCTGTTTTTCCTAAATTAACACCGAGTTACTTCCCTCCTTCTACTAAAAGTTTCTTTTCTACCCTCAGACTCTGTGCTTGTGAGTGAGGAAGTATTGCCTCTCACAGGCACCCCGGGGTGGTGTGTAAATTTCCCAGGTTACTGAGTGGGGGCTTGAGCCAGTTCTGTGTTGTATTGATGGAAAGGAACCCCTAGATATTGAACCTGGCCCTGGCTGCTCCTGGCTTCACCTGGCAGAAGGGTTAAATTAAATTGGGATATTTGGCCAGGAAGGATTTCAGGGTTTGGACTCCCGAGAGGGGTGAGGATTGTGAGTGGGGCGGGTCTGGGTCTGGGCAGATGAAGAGACAGTGAGCTGGCCAATGGGAAGAAGCTGGGATTGCAGGCAGGAGGAGAGAAGGAGCCAGAGAGGAGCTCACCTGACCTGTAAAGCTGGCTTTGCTCAAAAGGCCCTGAGCGCCACAGCTCTTTGTTGACATTAGTTGGTAGGAAGCGGGGCTCAGATGGCATTTGCTAACCTGGTCACCGGGGAGGTCAGAGCCTCCTGTGGAAGTGGGGGAGGAGAGAGAAAGGAATATAGTGTCGGCAGCCAGACATTCATGGCATCCATCGTCACAGGCCAAACACTGATGCTGTGTAAGGCCTTGGATGGGGGTCTGCGTTTATCACTGTTATGTAGTGTGGTTTTATTTTCCTAATGCCACATTAGAACCTAGCCACTGTGAGAAGGAGGCAGCTGAGCAGATGCACCACAAGGAAGTGGTTCCTTTATAACGATAGCCATGCTGAAGCTCCAAAAACTCCCTTTCCCATTTGTCTGAGTTGTGTGTTGTTATTACTTACTACTTGGAGTGTTTTGAATGGGAGAGTCAAACACAGAGTGCCCATTCACACATGTATGGATTTTTTTTCTCTGCTGCGTCTAGGAGCGGCAACCATGCTTAAGTATCTGTGGCCTTGGAAAACAGAAGAACACAGTGGACTCAATTTATTGCACAACTCTAAGTGTTATGTCAATAAATAGGATTTCATTGCAGGTAACCTTACCCAAAACACGTTTAGAGTCAGAACTACCCTGTAATGTATTCTACTCTGGATACCAAGAGTTACAGAGGGAATAGCATACTGAGAAAAACCACCCTGGTGCATCACCCTAATGATAGGGACTTCTTAGAAGCTACCAGCCTCGAGACTGGGAGCAGAGACAGTCCTGCAGCCAGCGTCTAAACATGGCACAGTTGCTTTAGCGGCAATACAGTTATGTTTAGCATAAGGCTGAAAACCAATAGGCAGTGGGGAATTAGAATGGAAAACGTAGCAATAGTTTAATATAGGGGTTCTCAAGCTTTTGCTGTGTGCGGAGCACATCTTAATATGAAGCTTGTCTCATGGACACCTCCTCTCCCCTGGCGGTTTCATAGTCCACTGTTCCTCCCGTTTGCTATCACATAACTTTCCCTGGTGACTATAGCTATTGTTTACATGGAAAAAAACCCTAGGAAAGTGGTGGTGGAGTTTTAGCTGTCTTTAGTGCAGTCAGTGTGTTGACCTTTGAGAAGACAATTAATCACAGTCTTGCTTTTGCTCTTCATTTCCTCTTCCCACCCACTGGCTCTGTTTCTCTCTGCTGGAAAGATGGAGAAGGAGCCAGCAACACCAATCAATTCTCCATGGGCCACCAGAAATTGCTCTGCAGATAACCAGTTGTCCCAGTTTGGGAATTTCTGGTTCATAGATTCCAAGGCCAGTAGGGACCATTGTGATTATCTAGTCTGATCTTCTACATAACACAGAACTTCCCCCAGATAATTCACAGAAGAGCAGCCCTCCTCAGCATCCTTTCTTCATGCAGACAGTCAATCCAATGGCCATAAAAAGTAGATCAAGTGAAAATTGTTTGGACAAAAAGGGGAATATCTGAGTTGTAATTCTTGGTTTGATCCTGGCTTCCTAGTGTGGCCATCTCTGTGTCTGTTTCTAGTCTGTAAAATGAGCATACTACTACTTAACTGCTTTTTATTTCTGTTGCAGGAGCATCTACAGGCACTGGCTGAGATCAGGACCATATTGTGCTAGGTGCTAGACATAAATAGAGTGAGAGATAGTCCTAGCCCTTAAGATCTTATGGTCTAAACAGATGAGACATGAAGGATGGGGAAGCAGGTTGCCTGTGTGGAGTAGTGATCATTGTTGCCACACAGCAGGTGATAGCAGAGGGAGGAATTGCACCCACTTCTCCGGACTCCCAAATCAGTGGCTCTCTTCCACAAGACCATGCTGCCTCTAGCTACCTTGCAGCCTGACTGGGTGTGTGTGTGTGTGTGTGTGAGAAATAGTTGCTAGTTAATGATTGTGCAGCTCTTTGTGAATATGGGGGTGTAGCGCTGCGAGACTCACCGCCACGGCACCTCCTCCTGGTCATCTGGGAATTAACTCTTCACCAGCAGATGGAGCGCCCTCTGCAGCTTGGTGTCTCATCTGCTGCTAGCAGCATGTCCCTCCTGGACCCCGGTGCCCCTTTACCTCAGGGTTCTGCCCCCAGCAGTACCCCCTTACTCTGGGTCTCCCCTTCCAGGGGAACCCCCAACCCTCTATCCCCACCTTGCCTCAGTGACTACTGCCAGTCATCATCTAGCCCCCTCTCACTGGGGCAAATTGCAGTCCCTAATGGCCGCTCATCATTGGAAAGGGGGTCGGACAAGCTGCCTCTGCCTCACCCTGGACTGCCCCTCTACAGCCCCAATACCTTCTTAGGCCTTACCCAAGGCCTCAGCCTGGGGAGTTGCCAGGCTGGAGCTCTCCAGCTCCTTTGTCCTTCCCCAGCACTGCTCAGCCTCAGCTACCCTTGCTCCTTCAGGCACCCAGGTCCTTCTCACTCCAGGGCTAGAGTGAGACTCCTTCAGCTCCTGGACCATAGCCCTCTTATCAGGGCCAGCAGGGCCCTAGCTGAACTAGCCACACCTGGCCTTCAGCTTCTCCCAGCTGTTCTCACTCCTCTTATATCAGGAGTTGGGTAACCACCCCGCTACAGGGGGTTATACAAAAACTAAGCAGCGTTACTGGGCTAAAGCTTGAATTTCCAAAACCCAGTTTTTACTCAGACAAGACTCTACTGTAGTCACTGGGAGTTAACTGAATCACATAACACCCAGGGGAGTTCTGGCTAAGTAAGGACTTTGAAATGGTACCCGTTATTAATAAGTAATGTTACAGCCCTAGGCCAATGGTAGTCTGTGTGGGGATAGCCCTGGGATGCAGAAAACACCCCTGACACCAAGAGCTCCATTCTTTGTAGCAGTCTGAGCCCTGTTGGCCTTCTCCGTTGTATAGGCACACCCAACACACACGCTTGTCCTGGAACTGGCCCTTTAAATTTGACAGAAACTAACAAGCTCCAGCCATTTTGTAACTGTCTGGTGTTTGCTGTATTTTCTTCTTTCCCAGAGGTAAGTACTTGTAACTCCTGTTATATTCCCCACCCTTGACCCCAAGACCTGGTACGTTCTCATAGCGCATATTTAGCTATTGTGCAAGAGGCCTTCAAGCCGATCTAATAGGAGATGCTTGGGGTCTGTATCACTCGTGTTGGTTCAGGTATCCGACATGTTTCCAGAACAGCTTACTTTTTCCAGAAAGTGCTGAGCACCCACTCTCTGAAAAGCAGGCCCTAGTCAGGTGTTTCAAGCTGGGATCCTGGAGTCACTAGCCACTTTTGAAAATTGTGGCCTAGCCAGCTCTGGAATTGTGCAAATGATCAAACCAGCCGCTGACGAAGGAAAGGAGCATGTACGTTGCTTATAGAGGACGTTGCACAAAGGATACGGGGGCACATCTGTGACACACTGCCTTTGCAGTCTTTAATGAACTTCTTCCCATTCACAAAACACCAGAACATGTCATTCCAGTCATTGGTACAAATGAACAATAGTCTTCTGAATTTGCCTTTGTTTTGGATTATCTGTGTGGGTTTCTAATGATCTGTAGACTTGCTACCCCCTCCTTATGTACCGTTAATATAAACCCAATAAAAATGAAATTACCTAACCCCCCCCAAACAAACCCAACACAGTTCATTGGGGCTGGATCAAACAGTACCAAATGTATATCAGGGAGATCAGCTAAATGATCTAGTAGCTCTTTTTCCTTTGGAGATCGTCGGGACTTTAGTCTGATTTCACACCAGTGTAACTCTGCTAAAGTCAACAGAGTTAAAATGGTCCTACACCAATGCAACTGACACCATGGTCAGGCTCTTTCTTTCTATACTTCTGCCACCCTATTCAGTATATCTGAAATTCTGATCTATTTAGCTCTAAAGGTTCTCGAGAAATGCTAACCACATCCAGTTGTGCTTTAGTCTATGTGTTGTTAGTCTTGCTGCTCAGGCAGTTGATGGGTCTAATTTCAGAGTCAATTCATGTATCTGCACGTTGTAGACCAAAGAACCTCACCCACCCACTCCTCTAATAGACCCCCTAAACTTTTACTCATACTGCATAGCATGTGATTCCACAATAACTTCAATGGGACCCAATTGACTTCAATGGGACTATTTGGAAATATGGGCCTACTTAATGTGGTTAAGGGTGGCAGAATCTAGCCCATACTGTTCATTTGTAATCAAGCTTAGGTGTGGCTAGGGGTCTATATTTATTTATTTTTAAGCTTACTTAAACTGTAAGCTCTTGGAGACAGGGACTGTGTTCTGTGTTTGTACAGCCCCTAGCACAATGGGGTTCTAGTTCATGACGGGTGCTCCTAGGTGATGGGGCAATACAAATAAATATCTTTCAGACCATTTCTCCTCTATAGTTGGCTGCACTTAAGTGGCAAATGGTGTAGCCAGAATACATTTTCAGCAGTGTCTGGAGCTCAAATTCAATGTATCTGCCTTGCTGTGCAGTTCACTCCACTGCCTACCCTCCCCCGTGAAAAAACACCTAAAACAAAATAAAAAATGAAAACCCCACCTGCCTTATTGGCAGACCAGTTCAAAGCACAACTCTGACCTTCCTATGACCGACCTACATGTCCAAAGAGTGCTGTGGTCCCATTTGTGGAGCTGGCTAATGCACCGATGAAGGAGAGCATTGGTCTGCCCCTGGCTCTCCATCAAGCTTTCTAACGAGCAGAGGAAGGTTTCTGGAAGTGAGCGCTCTTGGACTGGACAGCAAATGCTGCACTGTGTTCTGTTTTGCTTTCCTTTAAATTGTTTGCAGGGGGTAAAGTGGAACAAGATGCCCTGCGGGTATTATGGAGCAGCGTGCTTTGTTACAGTAGCATCAGCCCAGCCATGCTCTTTAAGCCAGGAATTGGGGCCTGACTTCCAGCAGATTCGACTGTGAGTTTATCACTTGCTGTGAGTAAGGGGCAGCGTGTAACTGAACTGCTGCAGGAGCTGGCCCAGGCCCAGATTGTGATTCAGAGTAACAATTCATCCCCAGGTTCATTCCGCTGCTTTGCGGGGTACTCATCCGTATCAGCCTGTTCCTGGGACAGGTGGTTTCCCCCTCCTTGCTGGCTGAGGAGAGATGGTGTCAATGCTCTAGCTACTTCCACTCACTCCTTGCTCGTGTGTGCGTGGGAGACTAATGGCCCCATGGAGGTGTAGTGTATTGAGATTGGGTTGAAATTGCAAGCTATCACATCAGAATGGTGGTGGTGATATGTGTGTGTGGGTTCCTTCCTGATCCTGCTTGGTAGCTAGGGGGCTCTGTAGAGAAACATGCCATCAGAATCAGACTGAAAAGAGCCAGCCTACAGTAAGGTGGGTGAATAGTGCCTCTCTGTGTTAGGGAGCAGCCTGCTTTGTCTCTCTCTGTTCTGGGATTCTTGTGTATTATCTTTATGAATTCTACATTGCAACCTTCCAGCAAAAGCATTTCATGTTTTTATCTAACTTCTCTGTGTGTGTGCTGGGAACACAACAGAATGCTTTGCTCCCTTTGGTATGGGTAGCCCCGTGTGTGGGGCAAGCAGCACCGTACTTCTCTGCAGGGATGTGCTGGGCAAATGACACTCTTGCCTATCATAAACATTTGTTTTCAGGAGTTCAGAGGTCAGGCTGAGTCATTGATATAGTAATAATGCCCGAGGGCTTCCGGCAAGTCCCGGTCCCATTGTGAAAATGTCTAGGAAGGGTGAGAGGGTCAAAACCTAGTTGTTTTGAACAGGTGTCAGTGGTTTATGATCACCCTGCCTGTCCCATACTGCTAAATGGGGGACAGGTGGTGGTATGGAAAACATTGAAAACTATTGATCTAGGTAATGACCCTCTCTGTCCCAAAGAACTTATAGTCCTGCGGCTTAAACCTGCTCCTACTCCCCAAGCAGTTACTCCCACTAAAGCCAGTGCTACTGCCCACTCGAGGAAGGCAAACAGGAGTAAATCTGTGCAGTACCAACTCCTAGCCAAGAGCCCAGAACTGGAATGTGTGCGTTCGGCCTGCGAGAGTTATAAGGGTGAAGAGTAAATAATTTGACAACAACAAAAGGTTAATATTTACAAATTGGGGGCCTGCTCCCACTCCCACTCGAGTCAAGGGGAGAGTTTGCCACTGATTCCATTGGAGTAGGATTGAGCCCTGTAATGCAAAGAATTTAAATATATATTAATATAGCGAAAGTCCTGTAAGTAGTCTTTACCCCTGCCCCCACGTCCCTTGCAAATAATAGAATCATAGAAATGTTGGACTGGAAGGAATCTCGAGATGTCAACTAGTCCATCCTCTTGTGTTAATACAGGGCCAAGTAAACCTAGACCATCCCTGACAGGTATTTGTTCAACCTGCTCTTAAAAACCTCCAGTGATGGGGATTCCACAACCTCCCTTGGAAGCTTATCCCAGAGCTTAACTACCCTTATCGTTAGGAATTTTTTCCTAATCTCTGACCTAAACCGCTCTTGCTGCAGATTAAGCTGATTATTTCTTATCCTGCCTTCAGCAGGCATGAAGAACAATCGATCACTGTCCTCTTTATAACAGCCTTAACATAACTGAAGACTGTTATCAGGCCAGTGATATATCCTGATTAAGAACCTGGCTCCACCCCATCCCCACTGCCATACGGAACTGTGGAATGTGATTCCTTCATTTGTCTTTATATTTGCCTAACAATTTCAGATGACATGGTGTTTGACATCAGAACAGTCTTAGAAATGACTCCTCTAATTTCCTCAAAGCCTTCTCCCCGTCCTCTATTCCCAAGATGTTTCTTTCCTATTTAAAGCTGCGTTTGCATTGGTGCCAATCCTGCAAAGACATATGCACATGCTGACTCCTAAGCATAGGAATGGTCCTATTAAGTTCATTGACACTCCCAGTTCACTATGCATGGAAGACTTTGCAGAATTGGGGCCCATATTTGTAAAAAATAATTTCACCACTCTTTCGGCCTTGTCTTCCCAATGTCTGAGAATCATTGCTAGCTATCAGAGAAGTCAGTGATGGACAAGACCAGTTGGTTCATCCAGCCTGTGCAGCCCTGTTCATTTTTTCTCATCAGATACAAAAAGATCCAGGTGCCTGGTAGTCCGTTTAGCCTGGACACATCTGCTAAGACCCACGTAGTTAAGTCCAAAAAGATGGTTTTTGTTCAGTTATATTTTCAAATATTTGGAGAACATTTGGCCAAAGTGTTGTTAGTCTCTAAGGTGCCACAAGTACTCCTTTTCTTTTTGTTTTTCTGGCATTCCTCAAATTTTCGATTTAAGCAAGTTTTATGTGCACCTGTAACTCAGAGCCATTCTTGGTTGTTTTTTTTAAAGCAAAAGAGTCCAGGTGATTAGTTAATAACCAGTGCTTATTAATCACCTATTTCTAGAAATAAACTATGAAATGATGAGCTGGAGTGTTGTAAAATGATTTCATTTCATTGGAAATTTCATAGACGAGGCAGAGCGACTGCAGGTGTGCAGCAACCATGTGACCCAGAGTGACTATGAGAATTCTTAGCCTCGCCAGTAACTGAATCAGAACGTGCAAGCTCTCTACTGGCAGTGCCACGTACAAAGCAGGCAACTGTCTGCACCAGTAAATGCGGTAAGGGGCACATCTAGCTCTCCTCTGCTGTGCAATTCTGCTGCTCCTGGAGGATGGATGCAGAGGGACCAATGCAGTGCAGTGCAATTGTAGGGGGCCCTACATGCTGTATCACAGAATATCAGGGTTGGAAGAGACCTCAGGAGGTCATCTAGTCCAACCCCCTGCTCAAAGCAGGACCAATCCCCAACTAAATCCCCAGATCCCTAAATGGCTCCCTCAAGGATTGAACTCACAACTCTGTGTTTAGCAGGTCAATGCTCAAGCTACTGAGCTATCCCTCCCCCCAATTGTAGGGGGCCCTCAAGCAGCAGCATGCAGCAGGTGGGAGAGGGTAGATCATGGGTAGGGTCAGGATGAGAGGAACATTAACTACACGCGCAGAGAAGAGCAAGGGAGCATGCACACATAAGGAAGGACCTTTACAAATCAGGCCCAGAGTGTTGGCAACAGGCAGAGAAAGTTCTCTGCAAGTCCAGTCTAGGAGGTTGTAGGATGAAGCTGGAGGTACTGGTTTTAATGGTCTGGTTTTTTGCACGCCAAGTGGGAGATAGCTGGTGGGGAGCAAAGGACAGAAGTTTGTGCTCTCAGCAAGAAAAAGTGCTATGTCTTCGATGAGGTATATAAACAATTACCAAAACCATTCACTGATTCTCATCCTTGTTTTACAAATAATATTTTCCCCTGCAATTATTCAGAGTTCCAAATACCACAATAGTAGAATTCCTACACCTCCTCTTGGGTGGTAGGCGAAGAGGTTAACCCGCTGTAACCTTTCAATTAGATACATATGCAAAAGCAGATTTGATAAGCACCACAAAACAAAGTTTGAAGTTGGACATAAAACCCCCAAAGAAATGGTGGTGAAGCATTTGAAATGATTTCAGAAAATGAATTATAAAAAAGACTTCCATTGCAAGATCTCAGAGTAGCAGCCGTGTTAGTCTGTATTCGCAAAAAGAAAAGGAGTACTTGTGGCACCTTAGAGACTAACAAATTATTTTGTAAAGATTATTTTGTTAGTCTTTAAGGTGCCACAAGTACTCCTTTTCTTATTGCAAGATAGTGCAATCTATGGACACCCTGCCATCTCCGGAAGCAAACTAAAAGACAATGCAAAATCACTGATAAACCTAACACATCATGGAAACTCAAGGAAGGAACTTAATGAAGTGTTCTGACTCCATGGGTTCATATAATGTGTTTGAGACAGAAAAATGGTGCTTTTTAGCCAACATTTTCAAATGGGGGTGCTGAAAATTAGGCAGCTAAATGCATAGTTAGGTAGCTAAATAAATGGCCTCATCTCAGAGAAATGCTGAGCACCTACAGTTTCCACTGCATTTGGATAATGCTACAAGACTAAATCCAACAGTCATGGAGAGCAGAATATGCATGACAATAGATCTTTGATTTAAACAAAATAATCAGGTTAGCTTACTGATGCATTTAAGGGTGGCTTTCCAGAACTCTTAATTCAGGAAAGCAGAGGCACTTAACTGTGAAATTTTGGACTGTTTTGGAATATTTAGTGCTGACCTATAGGTATGAGAAACTGTATAGATTGCCAGGTGCTGCTGATGTCAGGTAATACCCAAATGCTACTCCGTGCTTTAAAGGAATCACAATGACCTTGCGAGATATGGGATTATTGACTGACAAACAGGGAAGTACTTGATAGGTGGAGACATAATTAGATCTGAGCCCAGATTTTTTGAACATGTCTAATAATAATACCTGGATGTAAAACTAAGGGGACAATATTGCAATGCTCTGTTAGCATAGAAGTGAGTATTGTTTAATATAGGGTAACATATAAACTCTAACCCTCAGTAAGTGCTGAAGCTAATATTAAAGACAGTATTACATCCTTCATGTGAACCTCCTTGAGGCACCACTTTCTATTCCAACTATAAGAAAAGGAGTACTTGTGGCACCTTAGAGACTAACAAATTTATTTGAGCATAAGCTTTCGTGAGCTACAGCTCACTTCATCGGATGCATTTCACGAAAGCTTATGCTCAAATAAATTTGTTAGTCTCTAAGGTGCCACAAGTCCTCCTTTTCTTTTTGCGAATACAGACTAACACGGCTGCTACTCTGAAAAATAACCTATGATGCAATCCATAACAAAAGAAACTTCCAATGAAAAAGAAGGAAAGAATTAGCAGGTGCAATGTATACCATGCTAGAGAACATGAAAAGCAGCTAAACTGTCTCAGATTCAGCATATTCCTTGTAGTAATAAAAATTGTTTATCTATAAACTAGGAAGTTTTGCTTAAATTTGCAGCAATTTTTGAGTATTTAAATTTTTTTATTTTACTATTTCGGAGGTAAGAGTTTGGTACAGTAGCTTTACTTATTTCTAGACGTGTTTCAGGATTCTTAAACACAGTTCTTTTCAATCCTCTTCTAGAGGCTGTGTCACGGATTCACGGGATCTGATCTATGCCTAGCCTGTAACCAGTTCCTTGGGAGTGACCCTTTTAGTGTGCCAGACCCCAGTGGTCCACCCAGTTCCACAGGGGCAGGCCCATAGGTGCCAACTCCATGGGTGCTCCGGGGCTGGAGCATCCACAGGGAAAAATTAGTGGGTGCTCTGCATCCACCAGCACCCAAGCTCCCCACCCCGCCCCACCCCGCCCCACCTCCTTCCAACCCAGGGCCCTGGGAAGGTCAGCAGTGTTTGGCCCCTGGGAGGGGGCCCTCTGAGCTACCTTCCCTGGGTCGCTTCCTACCACTGCTTCCTTCCCTCTGCTTCTGTGTCCCAACAATGGGAAAAGAAAATGAAAACTAAACCTGCTGCCTCCGGCTGGCCTCCGCATACAAGCCTGTTCCTTCAGGAGCCTTCGGGGTAGGTCTGTGCTCCTCCCCCAGCTCCCCCCCATTCTGAGCTGGGTTGCTCCCTTTTCAACCCTGTCTCCATGCTCTGCAGGGCTGAAGGAGAAGGGCTACCTGATCCCAGTGCTGTCCTTTAACCCCTTCTATGCCAGTGCAGGATTTTTATACCCCATCATACAATCCCTATTACTGATAAAAATCAAACCACTGTATGCCCAGTGGTCACCACTGGCAATGCCTCCAGGCGCCAATGTCTTGTTCAAGCACCGTCCACGTTTCAGATACGTATTAGAGGATCGGAAGTACACAGGTTTGATAAATCTGTACTTTTGTATAGGATTTCACCTTCTTCTGGCTCCAAATCCTCTGCAGGTCCTTCATGGCGGAGGCTGCTAAACTGGTAACCATGCTGATGTTTTCTCCAGGAATTGAAATTGGAGGTGGTATTTGAATTTATGGGGGTCGGGTGTTGGAAAATGACTAAGCTGGTAACACCGCCTGTAACTAGTTGATCACTGGTGAGGGAATGGGGGAGTTCAGGGGGAGTGCACACCCTCCCCCTAGAGGGGGTGTAGGGAAATCCCTTTATTAATTACCTGCCATGCAGAATCTGAACGTCCTTAGGTTAACGTAGAGAAGCAAAGGTTAACGTACTGTTCAGATTGGGCAACACTAGGGTTCACTCAGCCAAGCTGCTTGTAGAATCCATCTTGGCTCTGTCTCTCGGTCCCAGATGAGAACTACTGTGTCTCTGAGAGGCCAGTTCTTGTCTTCGCTTCCTGTCACCTCTTGGTCATCCTCCTACTGAATTCACATGTTCTGCCTGCTGGAACATTGTTAGGTGCCTATTGCTCAGTTGCTCCATTGTCTTTCTGAATCCTCCATTGATATGGACTGGGTCTAGCCAGCCCTCAATGACCCATTCACACCACCCTGGACAATTGCGTGACACGAAAGCCTCATGTCTCCTGCCCTGCCCAGGATCAGCATTTGCACCCTTCTGCACGCACTGGGTAGCAATACCAAGTCAAGTAAGTCACTGCCATGCATTTCATTCATAAAAATCAAGACACTAGTACTTTTAAATCAGCAGAAGCGGTGCATAAGAACTGGTGGTAGTTGGATTCTAAGTCTTCTCCAGGACCTGGCTCATTGCCTACTGATGACTGGTTATCTAAAAGAGATCTTGCCTACTCTTGGGGACAACTATTGCCCAGAAATGACGTACTTTGTGGACTGTCCCATCAGTTCTTTGGTGGGGTGTTTTGGAATGCTCCTGTTCTAATGTCATTGTTCTCATTTTAGCAATTAGTGCTGCAGTTACACTGCTCCCTCTTGATACCTTTGAATTCTTCAGCTGTATTGGAGGGAGGACACAAAAAACTCCCCCTTGCTCCTGGCTTCCATGTGCGGTGACCAATTTCATTGTGGTTGAGGAGAACAGGCTATTGAGAAAGGATGGTTGATAGGTTCCATGAAAGGGCCCAATAGAATCCCTGATGGACGCTTCTGAAAATCCCACCCCATAACTGTGTCAGTTAGACACTTAAGTGCCATTGAAAGTCGATGGGATTTAGAAGCCTAACTCCCTTAAGTGAGATTGAAAATCTCACCCTTGATTTGCAATTGCAATATATAGCTATATCCTCTCAATGATGAACAGGTAAGGAACCTCTCTCCTGTTAAGTGACAAGACGATATAGTTTTGACAGCATTCTTATGTTTGCCAAGGATAACCAGTCTGAGGAAGTAGTAGTAAGGGAAATAACTGATCTATACGTGTGATTATCTGTATTGTTCTTTAAATGTGCAACCACCACAATGCTCTCAAATTTAGCCAAAATAAATTCCAAGACATACCTGAGATGAATCCATTTAAAAGTACCTAAAATGTTAATGCTAGAAGCACCTTTTTGGTTTTCGAAATTCCTACCCTTAATTTAATATAATACACTGTTGTTTAAAAGGGATAGTAATATTCTTTTCAAAGTGGGCCTTTTACATAATTTTAAAAGTATTTGCCAGCTGTTTTGAATGTATCTGCAAGCACTGATGGACTAAAAGCATAGCCATCCATAAGAACTTTGTCATAATACATTTCATATTAACGTAAGCAAAGAAGAATGTTTGCTTAAGAATACCAAAAAAAGATGATTGGAAGACTTGCTTTTGAGGCACTCAGTGTATTCCTGCTAAACAAGTTACAAGCTTTATTTTTTCTGCCTTCTTATTTAATTGGTTACTTGCATCTGCCGTTTAGAGTAAGCAGCTCTCTTTCCATTTGGACCGTCTGTAGATCTCAGCTTGGGCCATTTGTTTTAGATTTCCAGAAATGATTTATTTGTCTTGTAATGGGATGGAGCCATACAGTGTATCCCATTTGAACTGAGTTCAGAGTATAGTTTAAGTTCACGTAGTAGGTTTGGGAGCACTGATTCCACTATCACATCCAAGCACCACAAATCTTTTCTTCCGTACTCTTTGCACTGCTCTCTTATTGCATAAAAATGGAGGTCACAAAGTCAATGTTACATTAGGGGAAAAAAGAGAAGAGATTATCACGGAAGCTGCAAATTTTGCTCCTGGCTAAACAGTGGTGAGTGCGCACATATGTGAAATACTATAAACAACATATTGAGAAGACTCTTCTTTGCTATTTGCATTCCAGTAGCACCCAGAGGCCCCAGCCAATGCTGAGCTCTCATTGTGCAAGCTATTGTACTTACACGTGGTGAGAAACAGTCCCTGCCCTGGAGTTCACAAACTAAAGAGACCAGACAACAAAGACTGTGTGAGAGGAAGTATTATTAGTCCCTTATAACAGTTCAGAAACTGAGGCCTGGTTCAGAAGACCATGTTGTAAGGGCTACACACTAGTTGAATTAAGACAGTGGATCAATTTCTAAGTTTATCATTTCGGATTTGGCAATTCCTAAAGAACAATAGGCCTGATAAAGCTTCGTTACTTTTCTGGTTTTCGAGTCACTAGAATGCTATGTGTACATGAACAATAATAATCTTTTCTTACAGTAACTAGCAAGGTTGTATGCAGTGTAGTTAGAGCCGTGTCAGGCCCAGGATATAGAAAGACTCTGTGTTGCTTGAAGGCTTGTCTTTCTCACCAACAGAAGTCGGCCCAATAAAACATATTACCTCACCCATCTTGTCTCTCTAGTAACTATCAATGACAAGAGACTCTTCCTTTTCCATGTTTTTCAGTCTTTTTAAACCCAAAAAGTCTTTAACAAAAGACAAATGGCTGGTTTTGATGGCATAATTTAAGGGCCATTATGAATATATTTCAGAGTCGATAGTGTTTTATGGCTATTCGACCAGCAGATCTAATGATCTGGTTTTGTAATGAATGGATTGTTCTTGCAGTGATAATAGAACATGAGAGTATAAAAACTTTGAAGTGCAGAAGGCAGCTGAAAAGAAAACAATAAACTATGTATATGAGACTAGCTTGTTGCTTGGTGATTAAGAGATGAGGACCTTTTAGGTCAAGTCCCTATAGGTACAAACAGATGTTTGCACTGTTTCACAGCTGCTAAATATGATATAAATCCAAAGAATTTCTCATGTTTTTATAAAGTAAAAAAATACCCAGACAGCAACTTTTTGGTCATTCAGATACTCTTACCAAATGACATCTGGTTTCTGTACTGCTTATTTAAGCAATCCTTAAAAAAATGTTTGCCAAGGGGAGTAACTCAAAACTTTTAGTCCTTTGCCATATATAACTCTACAGTTTAGATTACAATGTAGCATGCAGAGTTTATTATAAGCAATGCAGTTCTTCATTTCTTAGCTAGCAAGTATTACTTTAAAGAAAATAGGATAAATATTATGTAATTAGTTAAGGGAAATACATGTGTAGTTACATTTTAGAATATCCTAGTTTCAGATCCAAACGATGACAAAGAAAATGAATTGTTTCCATATGTTAGGAGATAGCCTGACAATTATGAGCAGAGAGTTAAGCTATAAAAATGCAACAGGGCTTCCACTAAATGTAAAGAAACAAAAACATCAAGCAGCATGTTGGTAGCTTTCATACATCAGTATGAAAGCACCGTAAAGGTACAATAGATGCTTACAGGACCAGGGAATAAGATAAAAAAATAATCCCATCAGAAAGATCATCATAATTTATTTATGAAGACAAATACTTAATGCCTTCAATATCTAAAAATACGGTGTTTTTGAAGGTTTCAGAGTAGCAGCCGTGTTAGTCTGTATTCGCAAAAAGAAAAGGAGTACTTGTGGCACCTTAGAGACTAACAAATTTATTTGAGCTTAAGCTTTCGTGAGCTACAGCTCATTTCATTGGATGCATTTTTTTTGAAGTAACACATACCCTGATCCTAAAATCACGTATGCATTTAGGAATAACTTTATGCAGGCAAATTCAATGAGACTGCTCCCATGAATAAAGTTACTCACAGGCAGAAATGCTTTCAGGAGTGGAGGCATGGTTAGTGTATGATTCTATTCTAAAAATGAGTGATTTCCCTCTTGCTTTCCTTTGTCCTTGGAATTTGACTATCTTAAAGCATGAAAGGAACGTAAGCACCATATTGCCAAGTGTCGACCATTGATTTATTGTTAGCATCTTTTCATCTGCGAGAGACAGTGGGAATTGCAGCCTATGACGTAGATGGTTTGTGATGTCTCATGTGACTGAATAGTCCAATCGAAGATTTGCTCCCATGGACTGAGCATGCTCAGTAACACTGCTGAAGCTGGCTGCCCTCACTTTGTTCCCCCAGTATCGGCAGGCATGGGTTGTCTCTGCCTCTAGGTGGTGTCAAATGGAGCTGCTTGGGCTCCACAGGTCTGGCACCTTGTTGATGGCATCCTTTTGTCTGCGAGAGACGGTGGGAATTGCAGCCTATGATGCAGATGGTTTGCGACGTCTCATGTGACTGAATAGGCCAATCTGAGGTTTGCATGATCTTTGGCAGTTATTGCAAATGTATGGATCATGGCTGGGAGCTGCTTGCTTCCTACGGCCTCTTTTCTCGTCAAACTGTAGGAGCCAGCTTCTGTCATGGACTTTGATACCCTGATGGAGACGAAGGCACCACTTGTTACAATCACTTGCCAAGTTTTCCCATTGGTCAGGATCAATTCCAAATTCCTTCATATCTCTCTTGCATGTGTCTTTATAGCCAAGCTTGGGACGTCCTGTTGTTGTTCCCTCTGATAGCTCCCCATATAGCATGTCCTTGATCTATGTGTAACTTTAATATTTAAGCAAATTCATTTGAACTTAATTTTTTAATTTCTTTTGATCTGGGGGTCTTTCCAGTGATACTTGGGAATCAATAATGCTGTTTGAAGTATTGGTTCCTTGCGGCATTTGCATCACCATTTGGTCATCGGATGAATACTCACATAAAATTTGTATCTCAGGGAAGCGTTCAATAGTTAGGAACATGCTGGAGTTGTATGTTTGGAATATGGGCACCATATGTCCACGTTTTGTCTATTTTTTTTGTTGCTCCTCTCCACGAATTGACTTCTTTCTCCCAGTGTTGAATACAATGGGTCAAATACCCAGCCAAGGGCTGTTCTACACTGGGAACTTACATCGGCATTGCTATGTCTCTTAGGGGTGTGTGACACAGGAGGGCCAGGGAGCAGTGGTAGAGTGGTTGAGGGGAAATATATAAGCCCAAGGCTAATTAAGGGGTGGTTCTCTGTAGACTGGGGAGGGTGACTACAGGTTAATTGGAGCACCTGCAGTCAATTAAGGCCCTGTCAGGAACCTAATAAACCCCCCTGTTTCAGCCAATCAGGGAGAAGGAGGAAGGAGAGAGGACTGGAGCCTGGAGGCGTGCTGTGAGACTTGAAAGACCAGAGAACTGAAGTAAGGGAGACCCTGCCTGAGCAGGGGAGGGAGACTCCCTCCCCTAGTGTCTAAGGACCAAAGGTACCCCACCCAAGGGGGAAGAGGGTAAGAACCCAAAGGATTGAGAGGGGCTGGGGCTCAGAGTGAGAAGCAAACCCCTCCCCCACTTCCCTCCTCTACCACCTTCCTGGGCCACTAGTGCGAACCTTGGCGGCCCAAGAGCAGGGGCAAGGTGTGGTGTCTTAGCCTCCCTGCCAAGAAAAGTGCAGGACCCACCATACTAACATTGGACATCTTGTCACAGGTGTGAAGAATCCACAGCCCTGAGATACATAGCTATACCAACCTAACTTCCAGTGTAGATAACACCCGGTCAACAGAAGAATTCTTCGGTTGACCTAGCTACCACCTCCTAGGCAGGTTCAAAACCCCTCCCATCAGTGGAGGTAGTGTCTACACTGAAGCAGAAGTGGTGGAAGTGCCTTTAAAGTGGAGGACCACTGGTACCTGAACCTTGGCCCCGCCCCACCATGCCGCCCTCTTCTCCCCGAGGCCCCACCCCCATGCTGCCCCTTCTTCCCTAACCCCGTCCCTCACACCATCCCTCCCCCCAAAGCCCAGCCCCCATATTGCCTCTTCACCCAAGGCCCCGCTCCTGCACTGCCTAGCCCCCCAAAGATCATGCCCCCGCTTGCTCCTCCCACTCCGTTTCCCCTCCCTGTCTCTCGCCCTTATGGTCGGTAAAAAGTGATGGGGCCATAGCCCCCTGGTCCTCCCTGTTCCAGCACCTCTGCACTGAAGGGCTACAGTGGTACAGCTGCAATGCTTGAGTTGTGGTGCTGTGGCATTTTAAGTGTAGCCATACACCAAGTTACACACAGAAGCCAACGAGTGTGTGCCCATGTCACCGAGAGAGGAATATGGCTCAAAATCTTGCAGAAATGAATTTGTAACAAGGTAAATTCCTGCTCAAGTTGGGCATTGTATCAGGGGCATGATATATAATATAAGTTCTTTGAGGTGGACACTGTCTTTTCATTCAGTCTTTGTAGAGCACCTCGCACAGTGGGGTCCTGGCTGATGGCTGAGGATTCTAGGTGCTACTGGAATACAAATAATAATTAATAACGGCAGCTTTCAGGCATCAGGTGGCTTTAATAGTCTCTTTTTTTAGTAGTAATAGTTTACTTTGCATTTGATCACAACTTCATTAAAAAAATCTGGAGCAACCATCTGACATGGTCAAAAGAACACGTGTTGTATTCAGAGTATTATTCTGTACAAATTTCCTAACCCAAATTAATTAAAGCTCCAATCTTGCAAACCTAGACTCGCTCAGGCAGTCCCACTAACTTCTCTTGATTAGGAAGCTGTCGATGATAAGCCTGTTTTGCTCTCCTGGTCTTAGAGTATGTTGCTGAAACCCACACCCCTCTGTGGGCTTCAAAGCTCAAACGCCAACCTAAGCTTAAATGTCTATGCAGTTGTTTTTCATGCTGTAGACCTGGGCTCTGAGACTTGCTGCTGCACGTTTTCAAAAGTAGTGTAGACATACCCGTAGAGTCCTCGTGTGTGTTCTTAGCTTGTGTTAAGTAGCATGGGGGAAAATACTAGTATAGACAAACCAGTTTGTAGCATTCACATGAGTTAGCAGGTCCAGGTAGACCCTAGGCTCCCCCATAGGCTTTAACTTGACCTGATCACATGTGTGAAAACACCAAACTGCCTTGTCTTCAGTCGAATTTTAACTCATGTTAGCTAACATGAGTTAAGGACCCACCTTATTGCCTAGTGAAGACACAGCCCGAGTCACTAAATGCTTTTGTGTGTTAAACACCAATTCTTCTTCACTGGAATTGTGAGTAAAGGTTTGTGGGATCAGGCCCTTAATCTGCATAACTGAGGACAGTGCGCCAGGGGCAGGAAGAATGCTTTTCCTGGTTAGGGCACTGAACAGGGATCCAGGAGACTGAGGTTCAGTTCTCAGCTCTTCCACACACGCTCTGTGTGACCTTTAGCAAATCACTTGGCCTCTCTGTACCTTAGTTCCTGACCTATAACACAGAGTTAATAATCCTTCACCCGGCCTTGTCTACTTCAGTTGCAGGCTCCTTGGGGTAGAAACTGTCTCTTACTCTTTAAGAAAGACAAGGTGGAAGAGGTAATATCTTCTGCTGGTTTGTCTCCTCCATATCCTGGGACAAACACAGCTACAACACCTTGCAAACAACAGTGGAAGATATTGAATCTTACTGTGTGCACATAAAGTACCTAACTCAAGGGGCCCTGATCTCTATTGTGGTTTCCGGGCAGTAATAAGCTTTAACATCTAACATTAAAATAAAGGACATGCCCTTAAATAGGAACAAACATTGATGCTCTTTTTCTGAGGTAACTAATCAGACCTGTTCTTATTGGTGGAGAATCAAGGTTGTAAGTGAATCAGAGAACTGTTTCCTGTCATAGAATATCAGGGTTGGAAGGGACCTCAAGAGGTCATCTAGTCCAACCCCCTGCTCAAAGGAGGACCAATCCCCAATTTTTGGCCCAGATCCCTAAATGGCCCCCTCAAGGATTGAACTCACAACCCTAGGTTTAGCAGGCCAATGCTCAAACCACTGAGCTATCCCGCCCTCCCGTCCTCCTCCTGCATGTGGAACTGTGGTTGAACACAATGGGCAGGGGCACCGGAATGGTGGGGGCAGGGGACTATGTCCCCATCACTTTTTATCCTCTGTAAGGGCAAGCAACGAGGGGGAGGGAGTGGAGAGGGGCGAGGGGGTGGAGTCTTGGGGAGAAGAGGTGGTGCAAGGGCGGGGCTTCAGGAGGAAGGAGTGGTGTGAGGCTGGCAGCTCCAGGGGAAGGGGCAGCATGGGGGTGGGGCATCGGGGGAAAGGGCGGCAAAGGGGTGGGGCCATAGTTTGGGTGCCAGTGGGGGTTCCCCCCACACTTTTAAGGAGCTTCCGTCACTCTTGACAATGGGCAATCCTTTCTTTCGGTCTAGTATTTAGCAATGTGTTATGGCAGGAGGCTGGGGTACCACTGAAAAGCGAGAATGAAAACGGTAGCCTCATACCTCATCAGGCTGGGACCCCAATTTCCAATGTGAAGGAGCGGTTGCTTCTAGATCTTATAGGCCCTGAGAATGTTGGACCTCAGAAGCACAATTTATATATGGGAAAGTTGGTTTTAGGTTTAAGTTTTAGAGCTTTCTAGAATCCATTGGTTATAATTTTCCTTCCCCTCTCATGCTCGGATAGCTGGACCGTGGGTGTTAAGGAAGCCTGGCTTTTCAGGTGTTATGAAAAATAGGAGCAATACGAGCTTTCCATTTCTGTGAAGCATTTTAAAATGATCTTTGCTGTAAGCGATGTGGTGTAGAGTGAATACATGATGGGGCGATGTGGTTGAAAGCTTTGAACTTATGTGGGCAAACCCTTCCGACCACCCTGTCATGTATTTTGTGCATATTATACGGAAGTCTAAAGCTTTACAAATAAAATCAGACAGAGTGATTTATTTGATCAGAAATGTTTTTACTTTGATACACCGATTCTGTAAATGTTTTGTTAAGAATAAAGGCCCCTGAACAAGCCAGCTCTAAATAGCTACTCTGTTGTAGTAGATGAGGATTACCTTTATTGGATATTCTCCAGGAGTTAGGATTGTCTGGATAAAATGCTTTACTTGTCTTGCCAAGAAGGATGATAGACATTAACTAAATACTCTTCTCTTTGTTTTAGTTGTGATCAGTGTAATACTTAAAAGTGGAGATGAATGCATTCGAAATCTCTTTATCCTGTTCTACATCCAAATGATTATGAATATCATTAGCACTTGTCAAGATGCAAAGTCTTATCAATGGTCCATAGTCAGGAGAATGCATCACTTAAATATTTAATGTGCTGGAATATGTCTGCTGGTTGCAGAATGAGTTTAACATTTTTGACTTAAGTCACCATAGCCAGGGGAGGGGTGGGGATATGCCACAGACATATTCCACTTTTATTATTGTTGCCTTGTGTTGTTGCATAGAAAAAATTTCTAATTAACGACCCTCTCAAAATTCTGCTTTGGTAGCCAAAGGCAACGTATGGAAGTGACATGGTGACAAATGTTTAGCTCCATTCATGGTGGTGGGTTGGCTTTCCAAATCTCTGCCCGAGAGCAAGCTGTGTAAACCTGAAGCATAAAAGTTTCAGTCCCCGATAGTCAATTATCAATGATCATGGAATCATTTAGGAAGAGCCCCTCCTGTTAGTTATCTAGTTCATCCTCGTTGTTCAGTAATGAGAGACAAATGGTGTTTTTCTTAAATAAAAGCTGGGGTGCATAAAAGCCTATTGTTGCATAAAGGTAAAATAATATTTGCTTATAAGACTTTAAACTATTATTATTTGTCTTCCAGTAATGCCTAGAAACCCCAAGCAAGATCAGGGCTCCATCGTGCTGGACACAAGTGAGAGACTGTCTCTGCCCAGAAGTGCTTCCTGTATAAATGAACAAGACAAAGAGTGGGGAAACAGAGGTGAAATTACTTGTTTAAGGTCACATATCAGACCACTGGTGCATCTATGATTAGGAACCCACATTCACTCACTCCCAGACTAATGCTTTGTCCACTACATGATACTGCCTCGCAAACATTGGCTTATGCACTTGGTCCAAGCCACACTGAACAAGCTAGGAAAAGATTGGCCACCTACAGTATAGGAGGTCACCATCCTCCATTCTGACTTCACAGAATATAGTCTGATTATATTCAGTGTGCTTTCCCTTGGTGCAGATGCATGAGCAATACAGACTATATGCTTCCCATTAGCCAGGAACGTTTCAGTTACAATGCACCCAACTCTTCCAAACCTCAGCTCTTCTCCTCTCCCCCCAATTCAAGGTCCACTAAATCCACCCACCTATGAGAAACTTGGGACAACAGTGATGCCTTGCAGTAGTGCCCTGCAGTTCAAAAACTCTGGACTCTGTGAGACCATGGGAGAATCAAATTCTAGAGCTGAGGACTTGCAAAACACCCTGCTGTTATGTAGGATCTAAGTCTCACATGTGGTATCATATATGCAGTGAAGTGGGAGAGATGAGGTAGTCAGGGGTCCAAGCCACTGTAATTCTATGATTTATTATAGGTGCTTCTACTGATTGGGTTAGACAGGTTGATTTAAAGTGGAGATGGTGGCAGCTTCTGGTGTTGGGAACAACCATGGACTTTTCTCTACTTGAGACGTGGAGAACAGGGGACATGTCACACTCTCAGTCCCGCCGGTGTCAAAGGAGTTGCATGCACCGATCTTAGGGAATATATGACCGTTTGTGTTGCAGAAGTGATACAGCTGGTCTCAAATACACCTGATGTTCAGCCCATGAACCAGCCTTTGAAGAAGCTCCCTGGCCCATAAGGAGCATTGTGTCTAACATAAGCATTCTTAATAAACGACGCACTACAATTCCTCGGCAGATCCTGGGTACCATATGACTAGTTGTGGGGGAAGTCAAACTGAAGAAGTGCTAGTCAGCATGATTATAAAAGCTGCATTGAAATAACGTGCTTGAGTTAATCTATTTCACCTGGCTTGATTTAGCTAACCCACACAGTCAAGCGCCACGTGAAATGAAGTTTTGCCCTGGTATCCATCTAATGGAAGAATCTTGTGTAATGGAAAAGTAGAGTAAATTGTAGTTTACAATGAAGAAAATAGAGAGAAAGTGCTTCAATATCTAGTTTGTCCGTTAAAAAAACCCAAAACTCGATAGCAGAGATTGTCTTACCACATCCTTCTGATGTTATTTATTTCATTGACTGCCTTAAATATTTTCTCTGTCACCAGAACTGATTGTAGTGATACCTAGTGAGCAGGGCAAATCTCGCCCATTGCAGAATTCCTTTCCACTGAGCTGTGCCAACAAACGGCTCAGCGCTCCAGATGTTGCTGCTTTTTGAGAAATGGGAACTTAATAAACCAGGCTCACCCTTCCTCCTGGGGTGAATGCAAAAAGTCCGATATGGAAAATCACTGCTCAGTACCATGAACAATGTATGGACAGGGAGCAGCCGTGCGCCCACTTATTTGTCTTCATGGAACAGAAAGCCTAGACGCCCAATGCAGAAGTCTGAGCTGGCAACAGCTAGCGATTTTAATATACATTGAAACCTCTCCATGAAAGAATAGTCTTAAACCAAGAAGAAAAGCCTGAAGGTATATTTAAACAAACCGAAAAAGGACTGATAGAAAAATGTTTCTGCCTGGCTTTAATAGGTTACATTTCCCAGGCTTTATTTTAGTTCAAACTGTTTTACTGCTTTATATATTTATAACAAACATACACACAACAAAAATACACACAGTGGAGACATTTTTATAGCATGTATCACAGTAGCACCTGCAGGGCCGCGTATGGTTTGGAGCCCCATCGTGCTAGGAGCTGTACGAACACATGACAAAGGACAGCTACATGGCGGAGCGCACTCTGAAAGGGTTCAGGGTGAAATTTAGCAGTAGTAAGTCCCTCCCACTGCCTGGGAGCATGACAGAGAGGGCGGCCCCGCAAGGGCGCCTGTGTCCCCTTTCACATTGCAGAAAGGGTCTGGGCCAACGTGGCAGGCTGTGATGGGGGCAGGCCAGAGGCCTGGGTGAGGGCTGCCCCAGGGCCATTCCTGCTCCAGGGCCATCTCTACCCATATGCAAAGTACGCAGCTGCATAGGGCACCAGGAAATTTGGGGCACCACATTTCCTGGTGCCCTGCACAGCTGCATGCTACTCCAGCCCCTGCGCCGCCTCTTCCCCATGGCCCCTGCCCCAGCCCTGCCTCTTCCTGCCACTGCTCCACCCCAGCCCCGCCCCCTCTCCACCCCGTCCCCAAAGCCCCGCCCTGCTCCGCCCCGTCCCACCCTTGTTCCATCCCAGTCCAACCCCGCCCTCCACTCCACCCCTTCCCCAAAGCCCCTGCCTCGCTCTGCCCCTGCTCTGAGGACTGCAGCAGGGCCAGGCCTGCACTCACCAGCGGGGGCGCTGCATAGGACCCCAGAATAGCTAGGGACGGCCCTGTCCTGCTCACTGGCTCTGGGCTGTGATCTCCCCAGCTCCTTCAGGCTCTACACTCATTGAGCCTTGTGTAGCTGGAGTAGATTTCACCGTCCATGCTCTGTGTGGCTTGAAAGCTTATCTCGCTCCCCAACAGCAGTGGGTCCAATAAAAGATATTACCTCACCCACCTTGTCTCTCCGATGTCCTAAGATCAACATGGCTACAGCAACCCTGCTTGCTGCCTGCTGCTAGTCTAAGTACTTTGCTCATCTGGCCTTTATCACAAACATCTCCAAGCACCGCCTGGTCATGAATGGGCTTTGATCTTTACGACGTCCTGTGAGGTAAGGAAAAACTGTGATCACCATTTTACAGGTGGGGGAACTGAGGCACATGGTAGATGAAGTGACCTGCCCACAGTCATGATGGAAGTCTAGAGCTGAGCCAGGCGGGACCTGCAGCTCTCTCACGTCCCAGTCCAGTGCTCTGTCCATGAGACCAACCGTTGTATAACCTGGGCGCTTCAGCTGTGTCCTCACGCCCTGCATCCCAGCAGGCCTGGGATCAGCCAAGGATCGCCCAGGCAGTTTCAGTGCTCCTAATTCGCCTCCCCCACCCCAGTCCTGACACAGCCATCAAGATGCCACTAGGCTGGTCATGGTTCTGCTGGAATATGCTGTGGGCATGATTTAATTTAGGAAAATGCTATCTTAAAAATGAATCTGTCATAATTATTGTATGTAGGGTTGCCAACTTTGTATTTTCAGAAAATCTGCCCTGCCCTCTGCCCCGCCCCTTCTAGGAGGTCAGGCCCCCCACTCACTCCATTCCCCCCTCCCTCTGTCACTCGCTCTCTCCCACCCTCACTCACTTGCTCATTTTCACCTGGCTGCTGCAGCAGGTTGGGGCGTGATGGGGGTGAGGGCTCCAGCTCCGGGTGCAGGCTCTCGGGTGGGGCCAAAGATGAGGGGGTTGGGGTGCTGGAAGGGGGTACAGAATCCGGGCTGGGGGTGTGGGGTCTGGGGTAGAGCCAGAAATGAGGGGTTCAAGGTGCAGGAGGGGGGATCCGGGCTGGGGTAGGGGGTTGGGATGGGGGGATGCAGGCTTTGGCTGGGGGTGTGGGCTCTGGGAGTTGGGGTACAGGAGGGGTTTTGGAGTGAAGGCTCCAGGCAGCGCTTATCTCAGGTAGCTCCCGGGAAGCAGCAACATCTCTCTCCAGTTCCTAAGCAGAGGTGCGACCATGTGTGCTGCCTGCGCCTACAGTCACCATCCTCACAGCTCCCATTGGCTGCGGTTCCTGGCCAGTGGGGGCTGATGAGCTTGCACTGGGGGCGGAAGCAGTGTGCAGATTCCTGTGGCCGTCCCTCCACCTAGGAGCTAGAGGGAGATGCCAGCAGCTTCCCGGGAGTCACTTGGAGCCAGGTAGGGAGCCTGCTTGTGCCGCCAACCGGACTTTTATTGGCTGGTCAGTGGTGCTGACCAGAGCTGCCAGGGTCCTTTTTCGATCGGGCGTTCTGGTTAAAAATTAGACACCTGGCAATCCTAATTGTATGCAGTATGGTGGTAGCCATGGTGGTCCCAGGATATTAGAAAGACAAAGTGGGTGAGGAAATATCTTTTATTGGACCAACTTCTGTTGGTGAGAGAGACCAGCTCTGTGAGGCTTGAAAGCACGTCTCTCTCATCAACAGAAGTTGGTCCATTAAAAGAATGGACTCTACTGTCACAAATTCAACATGGCTCCCGGGTTATTAACTGCAGCTGAAACAGGTGATTTTTAGATTGGGAAGCAGATGCAGGAATCAGTCAGAGCGGAGATGACTGTGTCCGAGTTATTCAGTTTCGACTGAAATTACTTCCCCTTCCCCCATTCTTTTTTCCGATTTCTTGACAGCCACACATGACACCGTAGGAGTTCGGGTTTTTTTTTTAGTACTCCTAGATCTTCAGCTTTGCTATTGAAACAGCTTGGTGGTTTCTAGGAAAATCAGGTGGATTAAGCAGCCCATGTTTGTAAATTACACTAGCATTTGAAGCATCTTGTCAAGGCAATGAAGAGGCTTAACGATGAACGTTGAGGTGCTAAATTACTGACCAACCGCTTGTGAGCCAAAAACCTCCCAACTCAGTTCCCTGGTGTGTATTCAATCAGACCTGCTTTCTTTAGCACTCATAATTTAATGCCTCTTAGCAGAGTCAACACAACTATGAGAATGAAATTGATTCTCTTTTGGCTCATTCAGCAGCAGATTTGTGAGCTAGATTCCAGCCACAGGACCAAATTCCACCTTCCTTTGTATCTGTTCAGTGTTCAAAGCATAAGAAAAGAGAGAGAGAGCCAAGACAGTATAACATTAAGGCTTTATTCCTTCCTGCACATGTGCTGTCCTCTTTCATCAAGCTCTTCCTGACACGAGAATTCCCTAAGTTCCTAGACATTGCCCTATACTATCACAAAAGCATCTATCGTATCATAACACCCCCTATTGCAAGGGTGGCCAACCTGTAGCTCCAGAGCCACATGCGGCTGTTCGGAAGTTAATATGCGGCTCCTTGTATAGGCACCAACTCCGGGGCTGGAGCTACAGGTGCCAACTTTCCAATGTGCCAGGGGGTGCTCATGGCTCAACCCGTGGCTCTGCCACAGGCCGTGCCCCCACACCACCCCATCACACCCCCTCCCCTGAGCCTGCCGTGTCTTCACTCCTCCCTCCCCCCCCCCAGAGCCTCCTACATCCCACAAAACAGCTAATAGGGAGGTGTGGGGAGGGAGGGGGAGGTGCTGATCGGTGGGGCTGCCAGTGGGCAGGAGACGCTGGGAGCCGGGTGTGGGGGAGCTGATCGGGGGGGGGGGCTGTCGACATATTACTGTGGCTCTTTGGCAATGAACAATGGTAAATTCTGGCTCCTTCTCAGGGTCAGGTTGGCCACCCTTGCCCTATCGGGAAGCTATTGTCATATCCCCATTTCACATTTATTTGCGATAGCAAAATTAAATATAATCACTGTAACATGCTTCCGTGTTTAAAATAACAGAGTGTGTGTACAGGCCATGATAATGTCTCAGAACTAAAGGAGTTCTACTTTCAGATCTGACTAAATACACACAAGGGAGCTGTGACAAGGGGTACCTTCTCTGCCTCCAACTGGAGGGGTTGCCGCCCTGACACACCCTCCCAAAGGAAAAGAATCACCTGCGCAAATGAATTTAGACCTCTGAGTAATGGCTAGAAAAGCCACTCAGGCTCTGGTACCAACCAAACCAAGAAGACTTGGTCCTCCAATGACTAGAAGGACCAGGAGGAGGCGGTAGCCAACCAGGACCCATCAGGTGAGATAAGAAGGCTTCTTCGAAGAGGAGTGCTTTGGTGAAGCGGAAACAGGAGAGGATTTCCCTGGTCCTAGCCCAAAACACTCAGGCTCAAGTCAAGGCCTAACAATCCAACTGATCCACCGTTAAAGCATGAAGCAAACTGTTTACTTTTGTCTTGGCTTTTGAAAGTCCAGGCAACCATTGTTGAGCTGAATGTCAATTAATGGCTAGAGGACTAGCAAGGGGCTCGCTGTATGAGGCACCTTGCTCCTGGTGAGCTATGATAAGAGCACATTTGAAGCCTGATCCAACACCCCTTGAAGTCAATGGGAGCCTTTTGATTGACATCAGTAGATATCAAGCA